>NC_091350.1:17658857-17843857 GCF_038502225.1 Cherax quadricarinatus | reverse complement strand
ACACTGGAGGACCACACTGGTGAACAACCCTGGAGGGCCACACTGTAGAACAACATTTGAGGGCTACACTGGTGAACAACACTGTAGGACCACACTGGGGAAACAACACTGGAGGACTACACTGGTGAACAATACTGGAGGGCTACACTGGTGAACAACACTGGAGGACCACACTGGAGAACATTAGAGGGCTACACTGGAGGACCCCACTGGAGAACAACACTGGAGGGCTACACTGGAGAACCCTTTAAGACCACACTAGAGAACAACACTGGAGGGCTACACTGGAGAACAACACTGGAAGACCACACTGGAGAACAACACTGGAGGACCACACTGGAGAACAACACTGGAGGACCACACTGGAGAACAACACTGGAGGGCCACACTGGAGAATAATTCTAGAATGCCACACTGGAGAACAACACTGGAGGGCCGCACTGGAGAACAACACTGGAAGACCACAGTGGAGAACAACACTGGAGGGCCACACTGGCGAACAACATTGGAGGGCCACATTAGAGAACAACACTGGAGGGCCACACTGGAGAACAACACTAGAGGGCTACACTGGATTACCACACTGGAGGGCTACACTGGAGAACAGCACTGGAAGACCACACTGGAGAACAACACTGGGGGACCACACTGGAGAACATCACTGGAGGACCACACTGGAGAACACTAGAGGGCTACACTGGAGGGCCACACTGGAGAATAATTCTTGAATGCCACACTGGAGAACAACACTAGAGGGCCGCACTGGAGAACAACACTGGAAGACCACAGTGGAGAACAACACTGGAGGGCCACACTGGCGAACAACATTGGAGGGCCACATTGGAGAACAACACTGGAGAACAACATTGGAGCTCCACACTGGAGAACAACATTGGAGGGCCACATTGGAGAACAACACTGGGGGGTCACACTAGAAGTCCACACCGGAGACCAACACTGGAGAACAACACTGGAGGACAACACTGGATAACAACACTGGAAGGCCACACTGGGGGATCAACGCTGGAGGACCACACTGGAGGGCCACACTGTAAACAAGACTGGAGGGCCACACTGGAGAACAACATTGGAGAACAGCACTGGAAGGCCACACTGGAAAACAACACTGGAGAACAACACTGGAGGGCTACACCTGAGAACAAAACTAGACGGCCACACTTGAGAACAACACTGGAGGGCCACACTTTAGAACAACACTGGAAGGCCACACTGGAGAACAACACTGGAAGGCCACACTGGAGAACAACACTGGAAGGCCACACTGGAAAACAACACTGGAGGGCCACACTGGAGAACAACACTGGAGGGTCACATTAGAAGGCCACACTGGAAAACAACACTGGAGAGCCACACTAGAAGGCCACACTGGAAAACAACACGGGAGGGCTACAGTGGAGAACAACACTTTAGGGCCACACTGGAGAACAACACTGGAAGGCCATACTAGAAGGCCACACTGGAGAACAACCCTGGAGGGCCACACTGGAGAACTACACTGGAGGGCCACACTGGAGAACAACCCTGGAGGGCCACACTGGAGAACTACACTGGAGGGCCACATCTTTATAATTCCCTCATAGATCTCTCTCTTATTTCTCAGGGGAGGAAATACAGTCTGCAGTTTCATCTCAAGCTGGTTAATCCTCAGTAGGGGAGGTGCAGGGGGGGGGGGCAGTGATGGTATAGCAGGGCAGGGCAGGAATAAGGGGAGCAGGGTTGGTATAGCAGCTAAGGGTTGGTGTAACGGGGAGCAGGGTAGGTATAGTAGGGAAGGTAATGTGTAGCAAGGAAGGGAAGATGTAGCAGGGGAGGGTGTAGCAGGGAAGGGAAAGTGTAGCAGGGAAGGGGAGGTGTAACAGGGAAGGGAAGGTACAGCATGGAAGGGGAGGTGTAGCATGGAAGGGAAGGTATAGCATGGAAGGGGAGGTGTAGCAGGGAAGGAAAGGTGTAATAGGGAAGGGAAGGTATAACATGCAAGGGGAGGTGTAGCAGGGAAGGAAATGTGTAACAGGAAAGGAAAGGTGTAGCAGGGAAGGCATAGCATGGAAGGGGAGGTGCAACTGTGAAGGGAAGGTATAGCATGGAAGGGAAAGTGTAGCAGGGAAGGTATGGCATGGAAAGGAAGGTGTAGTAGGGAAGGGAAGGTGTAACAGGGAAGGCATAGCATGGAAGGGGAGGTGTAACAGGGAAGGGAAGGTATAGCATGGAAGGGAAGGTGTAGCATGGAAGGGAAGGTATAGCATGTAAAGGAAGGTGTAGCAGGGAAGGGAAGGTGTAACAGGGAAGGCATAGCATGGAAGGGGAGGTGTAACAGGGAAGGGAAGGTATAGCATGGAAGGGAAGGTGTAGCAGGGAAGGGAAGGTATAGCATGGAAAGGAAGGTGTAGCAGGGAAGGGAAGGTATAGCATGGAAAGGAAGGTGTAGCAGGGAAGGGAAGGCATAGCATTGAAGGGAAGGTGTGGAAGGGAAGGTATAGCATGGAAGGGAAGTTGTAGCATGGGGGATGAAGTTAGAGAACTAGACAGGAGTGTGGTATATATCTAGTGTAAGCCTAAGTATTATCAAGGTGTTCCAATTAGGCCTCCCCCTTCCTCCTTCCACTTCCTATCCAACCCTCCCCTACCCTTCCATCCTTTCCCTGCTGGGTGATGGTTTGGCCCACCTAATGTTTAGGCTCAGGTAAACATTAGGTGGGCCAAACCTTCACCCAGCAGGAGCTAAGTCAGAGCTGGGCAGCATCCCTCTATCTGGTGATACAAGCATCTTGCTGAAGAGTATCACCTCTGCTAGACGAGAAATAACTAAGTTTATTCAGGTATAGATACACACAAATATAGTTACATAAATAATGTAAATCTTAATAATCCGAATTGCGAAAAAGATTTGGGAGTTCTGTTAAGCAGTCATCTGAAATCAAGACAACAGTGCATACGTGTTCGCAATAAAGCTAACAGAATCCTTGGTTTCATATTGAGAAGTATAAATAATAGAAGTCCTCAGGTTGTTCTTCAACTCTATATATCCTTGGTTAGGCCTCATTTAGATTATGCTGCACAGTTTTGGTCACCGTATTACAGAATGGGTATAAATGCTCTGGAAAACGTACAAAGGAGGATGACAAAGTTGATCCCATGTATCAGAAATCTTTCCTACGAGGACAAACTGAGGGCCCTGAATCTGCACTCTCTAGAAAGGCGTAGAATTAGGAGAGATATGATTGAGGTATATAAATGGAAGACAGGAATAAATAAAGGGGATGTAAATAGCGTGCTAAAAATATCTAGCCTAGACAGGACTCGTAGCAAATGTTTTAAGTTGGAAAAATTCAAGATTCAGGAAGGTTATAGGAAAGCACTGGTTCGGTAATGTGGATGAGTGGAACAAACTCCCGAGTACAGTTATATAGGCTAAAACGTTGTGTAATTTTAAAAATAGGTTAGATAAATGCATGAGTGGGTGCGGGTGGGTGTGAGTTAGACCTGACTAGCTTGTGCTACTAGTCAGATGCTGTGCTCCTTCCTTAAGTGAATGTGACCTGACCTGATTAGGTTGAGGCATTGGCTTAAGCCGTTAAGAGACTTGGACCTGCCTCGCATGGGCCAGTAGGCCTGCTGCAGTGTTCCGTCTTTCTTATGTTGTTATAAATGATACATAGCAGCATATGTGTATATTACCAAGGATAACCCCCCCCCCCTCAAAAAAAAAAAAGAAAGTCAGACAAAGTGATTTATTTCCCAGTAATATCTCGCACTCGTAGTAATATCTCGCGCCCCCAGTAATGATATCTCACACCGCTAGTAATCTCTCGCACTCGTAGTAATATCTCGCTCCCCCAGTAATGACATTTCGCACTCCCCAGTAATAAAGTCTCGCACCCTTCCCCCAGTAATGACGTCTCGCATCCCCCAGTAATATCTCGCACTTCTCAGTAATGACGTCTCGCACCTTTCCCCCAGTAATAAAGTCTCGCACCCTTCTCCCAGTAATAAAGTCTCGCACCTTTCCCCCAGTAATAATGTTTCCCACCCTTCCCCCAGTAATGACGTCTCGCACCCTAGGTTACAAACCCCTGGTCAAGGTAGATTACTTCCTTAATGACCTCTGGTGTAGCTAATAGGCCTTAAATCCCGCTCTGTGTACTTACCTTGAAAAACAACCTAACCCATATGTTCGCCTTTAAGCACCTCTCCTCCGTTCCCCTCCCCGCTGAAATACCTCCCACCCCTCCCAACACCCCAATAAGAGCTTATACTCCCCCACCCTCATTCTTCAGCTAACATTAAAAAAAACGTACTTCCGGATGTCAGGCAACTGAAACAATAATGCTGATATCTTCATGGATTTTATTGTCCGGAATCACGAAGAAAACCTCTTGAAGGAAGGTACGGTTTTCATTATTATTATTATTGTTGCTGCTGCTGCTGTTTTTGGTGCTGTTGTTATCAAGCCCCGAAGGGAGACTTAACTTAAGTAGCTGCCAGAATTTTTTTCCTTTCTCTAAAGTTTCGTTATTACTTCGCTTATAACTCGAGAATTCCTCATCTGATCGGCTTCAAATTTTCAACACTGGTGTACGGTACGAACAATTGACATGTGAAGCTGCCCTATTGTGACCCATACACAGCATCCTGGAAGGGCTCTGATAACTTCCAAAATCCTCGATGGCCCAGCTCGAAACGTTAAAAAATAATGCCTCGCAATTCGACGACAGAGTGAAATTAAAGTGCACAAGCGCGCATTTACTAATTTTGTGTGTAGAACAGTGAGAGATTCAGATTCACATTTAATCACGTTAAAAACATTTGAGTCTACCCCTTCAGAATAGCTTCAGTACTTAATGACTACACAAATAACGTGCACATAGGAGACAGAAACTTTTGACGACGTTTCGGTTCGACTTGAACCATCAGCTAGTCACACATTAATGTGCATCTAGAAGTTTCTTTTTCCTATGTGCGGTTATTTGTGTATTGTTCCAGTTCTTCTTCTTTAATTGTTGACTGATTTGTCTCACGGCCAGGTTGGTGCCCGTTAGGTTTAGCCTACGTGCTGGAAAATCTGTCAATATACAAAATTAGTTTAAAAATAAGTTGGAATCACTGAAATCTGTGTGATGACCGAAAAATCTCTCTACTGATTCGATTCCAACTTCAAGTGCTGGCGTGATTTCTGGAACGCACTAGAGGTCTATATCAAGAGCACTGGAGGTTTACACAGTACTGGAGGTTTACACAGTACTGGAGGTTTACACAGTACTGGAGGTTTACACAGCACTGGAGGTTTACACAGTACTGGAGGTTTACACAGTACTGGAGGTTTACACAGTACTGGAGGTTTACACAGTACTGGAGGTTTACACAGTACTGGAGGTTTACACAGTACTGGAGGTTTACACAGTACTGGAGGTTTACACAGCACTGGAGGTTTACACAGCACTGGAGGTTTACACAGTACTGGAGGTTTACACAGTACTGGAGGTTTACACAGCACTGGAGGTTTACACAGTACTGAAGGTTTACACAGTACTGGAGGTTTATACAGTACTGGAGGTTTACAAAGTACTGGAGGTTTACACAGTACTGGAGGTTTACACAGTACTGGAGGTTTACGAGGTTTACACAGTACTGGAGGTTTACACAGTACTGGAGGTTTACACAGTACTGGAGGTTTACACAGTACTGGAGGTTTACATAGTACAGGAGGTTTACACAGTACTGGAGGTTTACACAGTACTGGAGGTTTACACAGTACTGGAGGTTTACATAGTACAGGAGGTTTACACAGTACTGGAGGTTTACACAGTACTGGAGGTTTACACAGCAC
Organism: Cherax quadricarinatus; assembly: GCF_038502225.1. Lineage (NCBI taxonomy): Eukaryota > Metazoa > Arthropoda > Malacostraca > Decapoda > Parastacidae > Cherax > Cherax quadricarinatus. Next base: position 17,838,012 of record NC_091350.1, on the reverse strand, counting down.
TGGAGGTTTACATAGTACAGGAGGTTTACACAGCACTGAGGTTTACACAGTACTGGAGGTTTACATAGTACTGGAGGTTTACACAGCACTGGAGGTTTACACAGCACCGGAGGTTTACACAGTACTGGAGGTTTACACAGCACCGGAGGTTTACACAGTACTGGAGGTTTACACAGCACCGGAGGTTTACACAGTACTGGAGGTTTACACAGCACCGGAGGTTTACACAGCACTGGAGGTTTACATAGCACTGGGGGTTTACACAATACCGGAGGTTTACAAGTACTGGAGGTTTACAGAATTCTGGAGGTTTACACAGTACTGTAGGTTTACAGAGTAACTGAGGTTTACACAGTACTGGAGGTTTATATAGCACTGAAGGTTTACAAAGGCAACACTACAGACAACACTACACTACACAGACAGCACTACAGGTCTACACAGACAGCACTAGAGGTTTACACAGACAGCACTACAGGTCTACACAGACAGCACTAGAGGTTTACACAGACAGCGCTAGAGGTTTACACAGACAGCACTACAAGTCTACACAGATGGCACTACAGGTGTACGGACATACTACAGGTTGACGTCAAGAGCACTGAAGGTATACACAGGTACTGCATATGTACATAGCACTGCAGGTATACATAGCTTTCCAGGTATACATACCACTACAGGTCAACACAGACAGCTAATTGGATATGTAGTGTACAATGATTTCGCAAAAGGATTATACAAGTGAGACCATGCAAAATAATCAACTAGAAAAGTGAGCAGATGGATTTTTAAATTCTTAACAAATAGAACCAAGAGTAATGGTAGCAGTTGATGTGGTAAAAAGAGGAGGTAATCAGTCCCTTAGTCTTGACAGAAGGTGCTCAGTCCCTCAGCCTTGACCTTGACAGAAGGTGTTCAGCCCCCTCAGTCTTGAAAGACGATATTCAGTCCCTCAGCCTTGACGGAAGGTATTCAATCCCTCAGCTTTGATAGAAGGTGTTCAGTCCCTCAGCCTTGATAGAAGGTGTTAAGTCCTTCAGCCTTGATAGTAGGTGTTCAGTCCCTCAGCCTTGATAGAAGGTGTTCAGTCCTTCAGCCTTGATAGTAGGTGTTCAGTCCCTCAGCCTTGATAGAAGGTGTTCAGTCCTTCAGCCTTGATAGTAGGTGTTCAATCCCTCAACACTGACAGAAGGCGCTCAGTCCTTCGGCCTAGATAGAACGTGTTCTGTCCTCAGTCTTCATCACATTAAAGTGAAGACGATCTTTAATTCGTTTAGAAAGGTTTAGTTTAGGAGAGTGACAAGTGTTGATAGCCAAATAATGGTTTCCAGCAGGCAGTCCTTCCTGAGCTGGTGGCTCTCCAGCCCAACACATCTTAAAAGCTCATCACTGATGTAGCTGATGGAGGGTGTACCGTCCTGTGATGGTTGTGGTGGATGTGGAGGAGGAGGAGGAGGTGGTGATGGTGGATGAGGGGGAGGAGGTGGTGGTGGTGGATGAGGGGGAGGTGGTGGTGGTGGTGGATGAGGGGGAGGTGGTGGTGGTGGTGGATGAGGGGGAGGTGGTGGTGGTGGAGGAGGAGGAGGAGGTGGTGGTGGTGGTGGATGAGGGGGAGGTGGTGGTGGTGGTGGATGAGGAGGAGGAGGAGGTGGTGGTGGATGAGGGGGAGGTGGAGGTGGTGGTGGATGAGGAGGAGGTGGGGGTGGTGGTGGATGAGGGGGAGGTGGTGGTGGTGGTGGATGAGGGGGAGGTGGTGGTGGTGGAGGAGGAGGTGGAGGTGGGGTGGTGGAAGAGGAGGAGGAGGAGGGTTGGTGGAAGAGGAGGAGGAGGAGGGGTGGTGGAAGAGGAGGAGGAGGAGGGTTGGTGGAAGAGGAGGAGGAGGAGGGTTGGTGGAAGAGGAGGAGGAGGAGGGTTGGTGGAAGAGGAGGAGGAGGGGTGGTGGAAGAGGAGGAGGAGGAGGGGTGGTGGAAGAGGAGGAGGTGGTGGTGGTGGATGAGGAGGAGGAGGTGGTGGTGGATGAGGAGGAGGAGGTGGTGGTGGTGGATGAGGAGGAGGAGGTGGTGGTGGTGGTGGATGAGTAGGAGGAGGAGGTGGTGGTGGTGGATGAGTAGGAGGTGGTGGTGGTGGATGAGTAGGAGGAGGTGGTGGTGGATGAGGAGGAGGTGGTGGTGGATAAGGAGAAGGAGGCAGTGGTGGTGGTGGTAGATGAGGAGGAGGTAGTGGTGGTGGTGGTGGATGAGGAAGAGGAGGAAGAGGAGGTAGTGGTGGTGGATGAGGAGGAGGAGGTAGTGGTGGTGGATGAGGAGGAGGAGGTAGTGGTGGTGGATGAGGAGGAGGTAGTGGTGGTGGTGGATGAGAAGGAGGTACTGGTGGTGGATGATGAGGAGGAGGTAGTGGTGGTGGTGGTGGATGAGGAGGAGGAGGTAGTGGTGGTGGTGGTGGATGAGGAGGTGGAGGAGGTAGTGGTGGTGGTGGTGGATGAGGTGGAGGAGGTAGTGGTGGTGGATGAGGTGGAGGAGGTAGTGGTGGTGGATGAGGTGGAGGAGGTAGTGGTGGTGGATGAGGTGGAGGAGGTAGTGGTGGTGGTGGTGGATGAGGTGGAGGAGGTAGTGGTGGTGGTGGTGGATGAGGTGGAGGAGGTAGTGGTGGTGGATGAGGTGGAGGAGGTAGTGGTGGTGGATGAGGTGGAGGAGGTAGTGGTGGTGGTGGTGGTTGGTAAGAAGAATAAGATTAATAGCAGCGAGTGAGCAGTAGGTAGCAAAAGTTAGGACAGCACTGGTAACGACAACAACGGAAGCAGCAACAAGCACTTACAACACAGGTTACTTTTAATTCATTAATTTCCTCCAGCACCGGCCTCTCTAAGGCTGTAAGCCTATCATTAATAATCATTCTAAGTCATTTGTATCTTAAGCTAGTCTTTAAGTCCTAAAAATGACTAAACGATGACTTGTTAATTTATATAAAAGGTAATGAACTGAAAATGTTATTTCATATAACAAGGTTATGAACAGATAGTGTTATTGTATATAACAAGTAAATGAACTGAGTGTTAATTTAGAACAATGTAATGAACGGTGTTATTTTATATGAAAGGTAACGAAGGAGATGAGGCCGCCAGCTTGCTGTTACACCCACAACTACTGTGCTAAATACATCAACACTCCATCCAGTAATATTATCTTGAATTATTAAAGGGGTGGACCAGTAACCCACTAGAAGGCCTCTGTCAGATGACCAAAACCCAGGGACTGGTCATGACGTAACTAAGACCTGCGTCAGAAACCACTTGTCCTGTTTCCTGACTGTGACCTAATCTTTGCTCAAATAGGGATGGGGACTTTGGGCTCAGAGCTAGATCTATCATTAGTGCTGTTGGTGGTGGAAAAGGTGTAATAGGTGAATACAAACACGAACACACAAATACACACACACACACACACACACACACACACACACACACACACACACACACACACACACACACACACAGATCAAGTGTTCATCGACAAGTGCCTCTGACAACTAGTAGTAGTACTACTACTACTATACACAGGATAATGGTTAAAAAAATTGAGTTAACACAAGTGATGAGTCGACTAAGGTTCAGTGGGTGAACCTGTGCAGTTTCTCATATATATAATAAGAGTTTCATTATCTGCCAATGATTTAAGACTATCGATAGGAAGATAACATTCGGACATGACAAGAAGCATTTAAACAATTTGGTACACTTCAAAGGTGGTTGAAAAGGTGGCTACTTGAATTCAATCCCAAAAAATGACAAGTAATAAGAATAAGAGGGGAAGTGAGAAGAGAGGACACAGCATACAACCTGGGCGCAGTGACGCCTCAGACAACGTACAAGAAGAAAGATCTGAAGTAAGCATAGCGCCAAGCATATTACCAAAAACACTCATCAATCACAAATTCAAAAGCATAATAGAGGCTATGATAGGGACGACATTCAAGAACCTGAACAAAGATTCTTTTCCAATACTATACACAACTTACGTTAGGTAAATAGTACATTATGCTGCACCAGCACAGGGCCCGTACCTAACCAATCACACAAGCTAAAGAAGGTACAAAGGTTCCCAATAAAACAACCCAAAATTTTCTAACATGTCTGCTTTCAATACTAGATAAGTTGCACATTTTTTTTACAACGCTAGAGGGAAGATTTAAAAAAAAAAAACAACAACAACAACAAAACAAAGTCCTAATCTTATAATTAAAACAAGGGAAAAAAAAGGCAACGAAAAAGAAAATCGCGCAAAAAAAGTGAAAATAATCATATAAAAATATTTGTCACGGTGTTCGAGAAAAGCGACCAACTCCCTCACGACCCAACTCTCAGGCAGCCCCGAAGTTGCTCCATTTACTGACAAAGTTGAGCATCTTGGGATCCTGAACTCCACAAGGAACAGAGAATCGAAGTCAAGTTCCTGGGCGTCTGATCTTCCAATTTTCCAGACAGAAAGATGGTCCACAGCTCTGCCCCCAACAGCCATGTGTCGAGCAGCATGAAGGGCAGTGTGGCAGCCATGTGTCGAACAGGGTGAAGGGCAGTGAAGCAATCATGTGTCGAGCAGCATGAAGGGCAGTGTGGCAGCCATGTGTCGAACAGGATGAAGGGCAGTGTAGCAGCCATGTGTCGAACAGGATGAAGGGCAGTGTGGCAGTCATGTGTCGAACAGGATGAAGGGCAGTGTAGCAGCCATGTGTCGAACAGGATAAAGGGCAGTGTAGCAGCCATGTATCGAGCAGCATGAAGGGCAGTATGGCAGCCATGTGTCGAACAGGATGAAGGGCAGTGTAGCAGCCATGTGTCGAACAGGATGAAGGGCAGTGTGGCAGTCATGTGTCGAACAGGATGAAGGGCAGTGTAGCAGCCATGTGTCGAACAGGATAAAGGGCAGTGTAGCAGCCATGTATCGAGCAGCATGAAGGGCAGTATGGCAGCCATGTGTCGAACAGGATGAAGGGCAGTGTAGCAGCCATGTGTCGAGCAGCATGAAGGGCAGTATGGCAGCCATGTGTCGAGCAGGATGAAGGGCAGTGTAGCAGTCATGTGTCGATCAGCGTGAAGGACAGTGAAGCAGCCATGTGTCGAGCAGCATGAAAGGCAGTGTAGCAGCCATGTGTCGAGCAGCATGAAGGGCAGTGTGGCAGCCATGTGTCGAGCAGCATGAAGGGCAGTGTGGCAGGCATGTGTCGAACAGGATGAAGGGCAGTGTAGCAGCCATGTGTCAAGCAGCGTGAAGGGCAGTGTGGCAGCCATGTGTCGAGCAGCATGAAGGGCAGTGTGGCAGCCATGTGTCGAACAGGATGAAGGGCAGTGTGGCAGCCATGTGTCGAGCAGCATGAAAGGCAGTGTAGCAGCCATGTGTCGAGCAGCATGAAGGGCAGTGTAGCAGCCATGCGTCGAGCAGCATGAAGATCAGCATGGCAGCCATGTGTCGAGCAGCGTGAAGGGCAGTGTGGCAGCCATGTGTCGAGCAGCATGAAGGGCAGTGTAGCAGCCATGTGTCGAGGAGCGTGAAGGGCAGCGTGGCAGCCATGTGTCGAGCAGCATGAAGGGCAGTGTAGCAGCCATGTGTCGAGGAGCGTGAAGGGCAGCGTGGCAGCCATGTATCGAGCAGCATGAAGGGCAGTGTGGCAGCCATGTGTCGAGCAGCATGAAGGGCAGCGTGGCAGCCATGTGTCGAGCAGCATGAAGGGCAGCGTGGCAGCCATGTGTCGAGCAGCATGAAGGGCAGTGTAGCAGCCATGTGTCGAGCAGCATGAAGGGCAGTGTAGCAGCCATGTGTCGAGCAGCATGAAGGGCAGTGTGGCAGCCATGTGTCGAGCAGCATGAAGGGCAGTGTGGTATTCATGTGCTAAGCAGCATGAAGTGCAGTGTGGAAACAGTGTGTCGAGCAGCATGAAGGGCAGTGTGGCAGCCTTGTGTCGAGCAGCATGAAGGGCAGTGTGGAAACAGTGTGTCAAGAAGCATCCAGGCCAGCATAGAAGCAGTGTATCAGGCATCATGCAGGACAGTATGGAAGCAGTGTATCAGGCAGCTTGCAGGGCAATACGGAAGCAGTGCATAACGCAGCTTGCAAGGCAATATGGAAGCTGTGTATCAGGCAGCTTACAGGGCGGTATGGAAACTGTGTATCAGGCAGCTTATACGGCAGTATGGAAGCAGTGCATCAGGCAGCTTACAGGGCAGTATGGAAGCTGTGTATCAGGCAGCTTATAGGGCAGTATGGAAGCAGTGCATCAGGCAGCTTACAGGGCAGTATGGAAGCAATGCATCAGGCAGCTTGCAGGGCAGTATGGAAGCAGAGTATAATGCAGCATGAAGGGTATTATGGAAGCAGTGCACCAAGCAGCTTGCAGGGCAGTGCAGAAGCAGTGACAGGTATGTATAATGTTCTACAAATATTCCTATATGGCGATTCTTCAATGCCGCTAAAGTTAAAACTTGTCTGACTGGTTAACTGAGCTTAGATCCTATCGACCCCACGATGGTCTTCAAGGTTGCATGTCACCTGTGCACCACCAGTCAGGAATACTTAAACACCTATTGATATATACACCCCTCGGTGTGTATATCAAGGAGAAAGTTAAAGACAAAGTCACTCGCTTACGGTCCATGCTTTAACTTCGACAAACTAGAAGTATTTCGGTCGCTGCCCGTTCCGAGAAAGGTATCCCTGTATTCCATAATCCCGGTCCCTTGTGCTTTAATCCATGCGATTGTAATAGTGTAAAGTGGGGCTTAAGTTGATAGTTTTTTGTGTGTTTTTTTTTCAACAAGTCGGCCGTCTCCCACCGAGGCAGGGTGACCCAAAGAGAAAGAAAATCCCCAAAAAGAAAATGCTTTCATCATCATTCAACACTTTCACATCACTCACACATAATCACTGTTTTTGCAGAGGTGCCCAGAATACAACAGTTTAGAAGTATATACGTATAAAGATACACAACATATCCCTCCAAACTGCCAATATCTCAAACCCCTCCTTTAGAGTGCAGACATTGTACTTCCCATTCCCAGGACTCAAGTCCTTCACTAAATTGACAGTGTGTTTTAGATATTAGTTTTGAAGATTTGAAGGGAATCAGAAGAGGTAGTTATATGTTATCAAATGGAAATTAATATGCAAATTTCTTCAATAAAAAATGTAAATTAGGACATATACTGTGCAAATCTAATTCAAAATTTTCAAAGAGTCCATAGAGATCAGTATCCTAAAATATACAAGCATATTAATTATTGCATGAAAAGCAGCATTTCAAGTTTTCCAATCCCAAAAAAATCACTCTGGAACCTACACAGGCTAAAGTCAATCAGATCTTTTGTACAACTCAGTAAGACTGGCCAGCTTGTAAGAAAGTTTCATGTAAGCCTAGTGTACATAAGCCAATGTTTAAGAGCAATGTTAAAGGCACATCGATTTAAGCTAGGATGACCAAATAAAGTCAGTGTGCCTTATTTCTGATCAAAAGAGACATTCTCCAAATACACCACAGAAACCAATTTGATTAATAAAACTGGTATATGATAACTTACACAAAGTAACATCAAGAGATTGTTTCCTTTGAGGAAAACGCATCAGCACTAGAAGTTTAAAGCTGACCAGATGTATATTCCAGTTATTGCACAGAAGTCAACAAAATTTGTGCCTACACACCCAAAACCCATGATACGTTCCGTCCACTTCATACGATGCATCAATCACTGAAAATTGATGTTCACAGTTATTTTTAATAAGAGGAAAACGCCTATCCAGTAGGAGTCATAGCACCTGTGTAGGAAGCATTCAAAGTTGATCCAAGCAAAGGAAATGTAAATCCAGTTCACTGGATCAAGAGTCCCTCATCAGCTTTAAGGCAAAATAACGCAGTAACACAAAATAATACTTTATCAATTCGAGATTAAAGATTGAGACACTTATGCAACATATGGGAATCTTTATTCAGGAAACGTTTCGCCACACAGTGGCTTCATCAGTCCAATACAAAGCAGAAAGGTGTAAGGAGAGGAGTTTGAGGTAATCAGTCCCTCAGCCTGGAGTCGATGTGTTCAGTCCATCAATCTTGTAGAATGTACAGCATAGGGCCGTAGACGTGGCTTATATACTGTAGTCAGGTGAGGCGAAGCAGGAGGAGGCGGGGTCATAGTGGTACAGTCCACTAGTCGAAGTAGGTCTACGTACCAAGGTTGGACAAGTGTTGAAGAATTCTTTGTAACTCGACTCCAGGCTGAGGGACTGATTACCTCAAACTCCTCCTCTCCTTACACCTTTCTGTTTTGTATTGGACTGATGAAGCCACTGTGTGGCGAAACGTTTCTTGAATAAAGATTCCCATATGTTGCATAATTGTCTCAATCTTCAACTTGTCGGTTTTTCAAACCATTCATCACAATTCGAGATTAAAGGTGACAGGATGGCACCAACATACTCCAATAAATACACCAACCTTCTAAGTAGAATACACGACTGTTGAAATTTTAAGGCCAATCAGGGAACCTGTCTCTACCTATCACACGGAAACAAATCTTGGGAAAGGTCTATATAACATGACGTATATGTCGTCCATGCATACATAATAGTCCTATGAATCTTATCCAAGATATATTACACAAGTGTTGACAACCTGAAGCCGATCGAATAAGACGTTCTCGAGTAATAAACGAAAAAGTTGCTGAAAATGTTCTAACAAATAGGAATCTCTCCTCGTTAAACTTAAAAACGCCATAAATCCGCGGATTTTTTTTTTCAGTTTACTTTTCATATTTACATTCTATTTAAAATTCTCTACATTCCTGTAAAAAAAAAGGCGCTGAATTTTATTTATTTTTCAAAAACAATTCGATAAAATTGGCAAACCAAAAAAACAGCAAACTGAAATCTGATCAGCAGCAGCATTCAATAGTTATTACATCAGAAACAATTTGCTTAATAATTTGGCAAATTTGAAATTTACACAGCTCATAGTGAGTTTTAATAAAGCCCAGCAATGATAAAAGTTTCAAGTCGATCAGAAAAGGTATTATAAATTAATTTGATTCCAACGATTCCAAGTTTAACTATTTCAGTAAAATTTCAAATGTGCACCTGTGTTATGCATTAATGTAAAGCTTATAAAATAAGGTGATTATAGTGACAAATGTGCTCCATAATTTTATATATGTCATCAATTTGTGGGCTCCTTTACGACGTCAAGTGTCACAGCGACAATAATCACACCCTGACTTCACTCCATTAAAACGCCCAAAAATTGATGATATTGTTTATAAAATTATGGAGCACTTTTTTCCCACTATAAACACTTTATGTTATAAACTTCACATTAATGCAGAAACCTGCATAACAACATGCTCAAACTAAACTTATTATAGTATGCGCTGTCAGTAATATTTTGAAAGCAATCAGATAGTTATTGAGTAAAAAATGAATATCACTATTAAAAAAATGGCAAATTTAGACTTATGCCACCCAATGGCAGCGTGAGTGAACCTTTGTCCAGGAAACCACACTAATGGTGAAAATTTGAAGCCAATCAGACGACTCAGCTCCACTATGGCACGGTTTTCTAGAATTCATTTTATTTACTATTTTACTGCATCAACAAACAGTCAGCACGCAAACGAAACTATCCTGGCCCTAAGGTGCATCAGCCATTAAATATTACACCTTGATCACTAAGTGATCAAGGTCCCAGGACCGAAACGTTTTCTAATATGTCCTAGTATTTACTCACCAATTTGTCGATATCTATTACTAAGGTTTATACTAAAAATTAAGGTTATAATTATAACTATTAGAGTAAATAAACCCTGAAGAGAAAATTAATCACACATCTCAAAGACAATGCTTCCCACGACAAGTTCAAATGGGTAACTTCTCCCACAAAGAGGTCGTTGATTATCCATGGGCTTCAGGAAGCTGAAGGTAGGACTCGTAATGAAATATGGCAGACGGAGGAACGGGAGATTCAATCACTGGACTAAGAGGTGGAGATGTCGAAGTGATCCCAGATGACACTACTTAATAGCCATATACTAGAAAATGAGAGTAAATGACCAGAAGGTTAAGAAGGGACAACATACACTGAAAAAGATGAACTTAATTGATTCAATTACGTATTAGCAGCAAAGAGTGATTACAATAAACGTAACTCTCAGCACGTATACACTGAGACACACACACTTTTCGGTGTGAGTACATTTGAATACCGTGGCTGGAACATGTGGAAAAAGATACTAATGTACGGTTCAGAACATTTATTAACAGTAACGTTTCGCCACTCGTGGTGAAACGTTACCGCTAATACATGTCCTGAACTATACACGTCTTTTGCCACATCTTGTCGGTATTACCATACCATTTCTCAAACCGAAAACAATTCACACTTGGAGAGGAAACTTCAGTCGACATTTCGACCCTCCCTGGATCACTGCCAAACTGTAGAATACTTGTGAATTTTGCAAAAGACGACGGAATCATATTGACCAACAAGGCCAGAACCCCGAGGTCTGTACGAGTCTAAAATACGAGGAGCCCAGGGCCTGATTGTTCTATTTCAGAGCCTTGTCTGGCAGCGCTCGGCCGGATTCAGGACAAGAGACTACAAAGAACGAACGTCGGATGATCTGACATTACAGTTTGCGGACAATGGTCGCAGTCTGATTGAGACGTGGAATCCGAATGCGACAAGAGACTTACATTCTGCATTATCTTTATAAGAGATGTTATGATCTGCATGATTTTTTAAAAATCTTACTTTCTGTATGATATTTATAAAAAGTCTTACGTTCTGCATGATGCGGATCACATTATACTGTGTATGTGACACAAATAACCCGCACATAAAAGAGAGAAGCTTACGACGACGTTTCGGTCCGACTTGGACCATTGACAAAGTCACACACACTGCGTATGTGTTTATATTTCCATTGTGTCGGTATTTTATACCATTTATTTCCACTATGTAGTGTTAGGATGGCAGGATACATGAACCGTAGGATGGCAGGATACACGAACCGCAGGATGCCAGGATACATGAGCCGTAGAATGGCAGGGTACACGAACCGTAAGATGGCAGGATACATGAACCATAGGATGGCAGGATACATGAACCATAGGATGGCGGAATACATGAACCGTAGGATGGCTGGATACATGAACCGTAGGCTGGCAGGATACATGAACCGCAGGGTGGCAGGATACATGAGTCGCAGGATGGTAGGATTCATGAGCTGTAGGATGGCAGGGTAGATGAACCGTAGGATAACAGAATACATGAACCGTAGGATGGCAGGATACATAAACCGTAGGATGTCAGGGTACATGAACCGTAGAATGGCAGGGTACATGAACCATAGGATAACAGGATACATGAACCGTAGGATGGCAGGATACATGTATCGAAGGATAAAAGGATATATGAACGGTAGGATGGTAGGATACATAAACCGTAGGATGTTAGGGTACATGAACCGTAGAATGGCAGGGTACATGAACCGTAGGATAACAGAATACATGAACCGTAGGATGGCAGGATACATAAACCGTAGGATGTCAGGGTACATGAACCGTAGAATGGCAGGGTACATGAACCATAGGATAACAGGATACATGAACCGTAGGATGGCAGGATACATGAACCATAGGATGCAGGATACATGAACCGTAGGATGGCGGGATACATGAACCGTAGGATGGCTGGATACATGAACCGTAGGTTGGCAGGAAACATGAACCGCAGGGTGGCAGGATACATGAGTCGCAGGATGGTAGGATTCATGAGCTGTAGGATGGCAGGGTAGATGAACCGTAGGATGGCAGGATACATAAACCGTAGGATGTCAGGGTACATGAACCGTAGAATGGCAGGATACATGAACCGTAGGATAACAGGATACATGAACCGTAGGATGGCAGGATACATGAACCATAGGATGGTAAGATACATGAATCGTAGGATAACAGGATATATGAACCGTAGGATGGCAGGATACATGTATCGAAGGATAAAAGGATACATGAACCGTAGGATGGTAGGATACATAAACCGTAGGATGTTAGGGTACATGAACCGTAGAATGGCAGGGTACATGAACCGTAGGATAACAGAATACATGAACCGTAGGATGGCAGGATACATAAACCGTAGGATGTCAGGGTACATGAACCGTAGAATGGCAGGGTACATGAACCATAGGATGGCAGGGTAGATGAACCGTAGGATGGCAGGATACATAAACCGTAGGATGTCAGGGTACATGAACCGTAGAATGGCAGGATACATGTATCGAAGGGTAAAAGGATACATGAACCGTAGGATGGCAGAATACATGAACCGTAGTATGGCAAGATACATAAGCCTTAATATGGAAGGATACATGAACGGTAAAATGAAATGATATATGGACTTACTATAGCAGGAAACGCGGATTACTCTGAACTCCTCAAGTCCTACTCACTGGAGCGGAGGGGAGAGAGAGAGAGAGAGAGAGAGAGAGAGAGAGAGAGAGAGAGAGAGATAATATATACTTGGAAAGTACTTGAGGGTCTGTCTTGTCCCAAATCCGCACACTGCCATAACAACATACTCGAGTGAGAGATAATGAGAGAAAGTGTAAAATAAACCAAATGAAAAGCAGGGGCGCCGTGGACACAATAAGAGAACATTGTATCAACATCCATGGTTCCAAACTAATCAACATTTTACTAGAAATCAGAAACATTAGTGGAATATGTGTAGAAATCTCGACAAGTACCTCCAGCAGGTGCCAGATCAACCAGGCTGTGATGGATATGTAGGCCAATGAGCCGCCACGCAAGTATGGTTGACCAGGCAAGCCTGACCCAGGAATAATGGAAATCCATCATATCCAAGGATGGCAGGAAACATGGACCGCAGGATGGCAGGAAACATGGACTGCAGGATGGCAGGAAACATGGACCGCAGGATGGCAGGAAACATGGACTGCAGGATGGCAGGAAACACGGACCGCAGGATGGCAGGAAACATGGACTGCAGGATGGCAGGAAACATGGACCGCAGGATGGCAGGAAACATGGACTGCAGGATGGCAGGAAACATGGACCGCAGGATGGCAGGAAACATGGACCGCAGGATGGCAGGAAACATGGACCGCAGGATGGCAGGAAACATGGCCCTCAGGATGACAGGAAACATGGACCGCAGGATGACAGGAAACATGCACCGCAGGATGGCAGGAAACATGGACCGCAGGATGACAGGAAACATGGACATCAGGATGGTGGGATACATGAACGCAGGATTGCAGGGTACACAGACCGCAGGAAACATTGACCGCAGGATGGCAGGACATTTGAACCGAAGGATGGCAGGATACAGGGATCGCAGGATACATGAACTGCAGGATAGGAAAATACATGGATCACAGGATGTCAGGATACATGGACCGCATTATACAAGGACCACAGGATGGCAGAAAACATGGACCGCAGGATGGCAGGATACATGGACATGATACATGAACCACAGGAAACATGGACCACATGATACATGGACTACAGGAAACATGGTCTATATGATACATGGACAACAGGAAACTTGGACCGCAGGATACATGAGCCACTCCACTTCAACTCCTCCGGGAGAGTAAGTTTCGGGCCGTGAATTTCACTCTTGTCTTTTATGAATTCCATTCACTTGAGGATTCTGAAGACTCGGAATAATGAGGTGAGCGTTAGTCTATACTGCTGCCTTGCCATGTTGCAGAAATATCTTGATGCTGGAACCTTGCCATGTTGCAGAAATACCTTGATGCTGGAACCTTGCCATGTTGCAGAAATACCCTGATGCTGGAACCTTGCCATGTTGCAGAAATACCTTGATGCTGGAACCTTGCCATGTTGCAGAAATACCTTAATGCTGGAACCTTGCTATGTTGCAGAAATACCCTGATGCTGGAACCTTGCCATGTTGCAGAAATACCTTGATGCTGGAACCTTGCCATGTTGCAGAAATACCCTGATGCTGGAACCTTGCCATGTTGCAGAAATACCCTGATGCTGGAACCTTGCCATGTTGCAGAAATACCCTGATGCTGGAATCTTGCCATGTTGCAGAAATACCTTGATGCTGGAACCTTGCCATGTTGCAGAAATACCCTGATGCTGGAACCTTGCCATGTTGCAGAAATACCCTGTTGCTGGAACCTTGCCATGTTGCAGAAATACCCTGATGCTGGAACCTTGCCATGTTGCAGAAATACCTTGATGCTGGAACCTTGCCATGCTGCAGAAATACCTTGATGCTGGAACCTTGCCATGTTGCAGAAATATCTTGATGCTGGAACCTTGCCATGTTGCAGAAATATCTTGATGCTGGAACCTTGCCTTGTTGCAGAAATATCTTGATGTTGAAACGTTGCCATGTTGCAGAAACACCAAGATGCTGGAACCTTGACATGTTGCAAAAACACCATGATGCTGGAACCTTGACATGTTGCAGAAACACCATGATGCTGGAACCTTGACATGTTGCAGAAACACCATGATGCTGGAACCTTGCCATGTTGCAGAAACACCATGATGCTGGAACCTTGCCATGTTGCAGAAACACCTTGATGCTGGAACCTTGCCATGCTGCAGAAATACCTTGATGCTGGAACCTTGCCATGTTGCAGAAATACCTTAATGCTGGAACCTTGCCATGTTGCAGAAATACCTTAATGCTGGAACCTTGCTATGTTGCATAAATACATTGATGCTGGAACCCTGTCATGTTGCAGAAATACTTTGATGCTGAAACCTTGCTATGTTGCAAAAATTAACTGATGCTGGAACCTTGCCATGTTGCAGAAATATCTTGATGCTGGAACCTTGCCATGTTGCAGAAATACCCTGATGCTGGAACCTTGCCATGTTGCAGAAATACCCTGATGCTGGAACCTTGCCATGTTGCAGAAATACCCTGATGCTGGAACCTTGCCATGTTGCAGAAACACCTTGATGCTGGAACCTTGCCATGCTGCAGAAATACCTTGATGCTGGAACCTTGCCATGTTGCAGAAATACCCTAATGCTGGAACCTTGCTATGTTGCAGAAATACCTTGATGCTGAAACCTTGCTATGTTGCAAAAATAAACTGATGCTGGAACCTTGCCATGTTGCAGAAATACCTTAATGCTGGAACCTTGCTATGTTGCAGAAATACGTTGATGCTGGAACCCTGTCATGTTGCAGAAACACCTTGATGCTGAAACCTTGCCATGTTGCAGAAACACCGTGATGCTGGAGCCTTGCATTGTTGCAGACACACCATGATGCTGGAATCTTGCCATGTTGCAGAAACACCATGATGCTGGAATCTTGCCTTGTTGCAGAAACACCATGATGCTGGAACCTTGCCTTGTTGCAGAAACACCATGATGTTAGAACCTTGCCTTGTTGCAGAAACACCATGATGCTGGAACCTTGCCTTGTTGCAGAAACACCATGATGCTGGAACCTTGCATTGTTGCAGACACACCATGATGCTGAAACCTTGCCATGTTGCAGAAACACCGTGATGCTGGAACCTTGCCTTGTTGCAGAAACACCATGATGCTGGAATCTTGCCTTGTTGCAGAAACACCATGATGCTGGAACCTTGCCTTGTTGCAGAAACACCATGATGCTGGAACCTTGCCTTGCTGCAGAAACACCATGATGCTGGAATCTTGCTTTGTTGCAGAAACACCATGATGCTGGAACCTTGCCTTGCTGCAGAAACACCATGATGCTGGAACCTTGCCTTGTTGCAGAAACACCATGATGCTGGAACCTTGCCTTGCTGCAGAAACACCATGATGCTGGAACCTTGCCTTGTTGCAGAAACACCATGATGCTGGAACCTTGCCTTGTTGCAGAAACACCATGATGCTGGAACCTTGCCTTGCTGCAGAAACACCATGATGCTGGAACCTTGCCTTGTTGCAGAAACACCATGATGCTGGAACCTTGCCTTGTTGCAGAAACACCATGATGCTGGAACCTTGCCTTGTTGCAGAAACACCATGATGCTGGAACCTTGCCTTGTTGCAGACACACCATGATGCTGGAATCTTGCGATGTTGCAGAAATACACAATGTAATGTTATACCACTCAGTATAACACTCAGAAACATACAATATACTGTTATTCTATTCATCATAACGCTCTGAAACACTACAATATACAATAATCTAACACAACACTGTTACAAGCTCAACCTCCAAATTAAGCGGCGTGTGTTTATCAACGTTAACAGCCCGTTTATATTCTGTAATTATCTGCTAACTATATGCAAATATAAGTTATTTACGTTAAACTAACAAAATATAACCTAGAATGACAAACACTGAGTTTTTTAGACTGACCGGCGTAAAATGAACTATCTGTAATGTGTGGAAAAAATACAGTCCTGTTTAAGGGAGTTCTTAGATATGCAGTGGCAACTAGTGTGGGACACCAGTGTGGGACATCAGTGTGGGACACCAGTGTGGGACACCAGTGTGGGACACCAGTGTGGGGCACTAGTGTGGAACACCAGTGTGTGACACTAGTGTGGAACACTAGTGTGGAACACCAGTGTGTGACACTAGTGTGGAACACTAGTGTGGAACACCAGTGTGTGACACTAGTGTGGAACACTAGTGTGGAACACCAGTGTGTGACACTAGTGTGGAACACCAGTGTTTGACACTAGTGCGGAACACCAGTGTGGGACACCAATGTGGAACACCAGTGTGGAACACCAGCATGGAACACCATTGGGGACACCAGTGTAGAACACCAGTGTGGGACACCAGTGTGGAACACCAGTGTAAGATACCAGTTTGGGACACCAGTGTGAGACATCAGTGTGGGACACCAGTGTGGGACACCAGTGTGAGACACCAGTGTGGGACACTAGTGTGGAACACCAGTGTGGGACACCAATGTGGAACACCAGTGTGGAACACCAGCATGGAACACCATTGGGGACACCAGTGTAGAACACCAGTGTGGGACACCAGTGTGGAACACCAGTGTAAGATACCAGTTTGGGACACCAGTGTGAGACATCAGTGTGGGACACCAGTGTGGGACACCAGTGTGAGACACCAGTGTGGGACACCAGTGTGAGACACCCGCGTGGGACACCAGGGTAGAACACCAGTGTAGAATACAAGTGTAGAATACCAGTGTAGAACATCAATGTAGAACACCAGTGTAGAGTACCAGTGTAGAGTACCAGTGTAGAGTACCAGTGTAGAACACCAGTGCAGAACACCAGTGTCTCACCGCTGGTTTAAAAAGAAACGTGAGAAAACACTGGGACACACTTATGGGAAAAATGTTTGGGTGGTGGGAGGTGAGAGCCAGTATAGTGCACCAGTGTTTGCTTAATCACTCTTCCAGACATAATTTAAGTTAGCCCAGAGTCAGGAATTATTTTAACTACAAAACAAAACACCACAAGAACCTCTACTACAACCACCACCACAAGCACCTCTACTACAACCACCACCACCACCACAAGCACCTCTACTACAACCACCACCACCACCACAAGCACCTCTACTACAATCACCACCACCACCACAAGCACCTCTACTACAACCACCACCACCACAAGCACCTCTACTACAACCACCAACACAAGCACCTCTACTACAACCACCACCACCACAAGCACCTCTACTACAACCACCACCACCACCACAAGCACCTCTACTACAACCAACACCACCACCACCAACACAAGCACCTCTACTACAACCAACACCACCAACACAAGCACCTCTACTACAACCAACACCACCACCACCAACACAAGCACCTCTACTACAACCAACACCACCACCACCACCAACACAAGCACCTCTACTACAACCAACACCACCAACACAAGCACCTCTACTACAACCACCACCACCACCAACAAGCACCTCTACTACAACCAACACCACCAACACAAGCACCTCTACTACAACCACCAAGACCAACACAAGCACCTCTACTACAACCACCACCACCAACGAAAGCACCTCTACTACAACCACAAACACAAGCACCTCTACTACAACCACCACCACCACGACAAGCACCTCTACTACAACCAACACAAGCACCCCTACTACAACCACCAACACCAACACAAGCACCTCTACTACAACCACCACCACCACCACAAGCACCTCTACTACAACCAACACCACCACCAACACAAGCACCTCTACTACAACCACCACCACCAACACAAGCACCTCTACTACAACCACCACCACCACCAACACAAGCACCTCTACTACACCCAACACCACCACCACAAGCACCTCTACTACAACCACCACCACAAATACAAGCACCTCTACTACAACCATCACCACCACCACCACAAGCACCTCTACTACAACCACCACCACAACCACCACAAGCACCTCTACTACAACCACCACCACCACCACAAGCACCTCTACTACAACCACCACCACCACAAGCACCTCTACTACAACCACCACCACCACCAACAAGCACCTCTACTACAACCAACACCACTACAAACACAAGCACCTCTACTACAACCACCACCAACACAAGCACCTCTACTACAACCACCACCAACAAGCACCTCTACTACAACCAACACCACCACCAACACAAACACCTCTACTACAACCACCACCAACACAAGCACCTCTACTACAACCAACACCAACACAAGCACCTCTACTACAACCACCACCACCACCAACACAAGCACCTCTACTACAACCAACACCACCACCAACACAAGCACCTCTACTACAACCACCACCACCAACACAAGCACCTCTACTACAACCAACACCACCAACACAAGCACCTCTACTACAACCACCACCACCAACACAAGCACCTCTACTACAACCACCACCACCAACACAAGCACCTCTACTACAACCACCACCACAAGCACCTCTACTACAACCACCACCACCACCAACACAAGCACTTCTACTACAACCACCACCACCACCAACACAAGCACCTCTACTACAACCACCACCACCACCACCACAAGCACCTCTACTACAACCAACACCACCAACACAAGCACCTCTACTACAACCACCACCACCACCACCACAAGCACCTCTACTACAACCAACACCAACACAAGCACCTCTACTACAACCAACACAAGCACCTCTACTACAACCACCACCAACACAAGCACCTCTACTACAACCAACACCACCAACACAAGCACCTCTACAACAACCACCACCACCAACACAAGCACCTCTACTACAACCAACACCACCAACACAAGCACCTCTACTACAACCAACACAAGCACCTCTACTACAACCACCACCAACACAAGCACCTCTACTACAACCACCACCACCAACACAAGCACCTCTACTACAACCAACACAAGCACCTCTACTACAACCACCACCAACACAAGCACCTCTACTACAACCACCACCACCAACACAAGCACCTCTACTACAACCAACACAAGCACCTCTACTACAACCACCACCAACAAGCACCTCTACTACAACCACCACCAACACAAGCACCTCTACTACAACCAACACCACCACCAACACAAGCACCTCTACTACAACCAACACAAGCACCTCTACTACAACCACCACCAACACAAGCCCCTCTACTACAACCAACACAAGCACCTCTACTACAACCAACACCACCACCAACACAAGCACCTCTACTACAACCACCACCAACACAAGCACCTCTACTACAACCACCACCAACACAAGCACCTCTACTACAACCAACACCACCACCAACACAAGCACCTCTACTACAACCAACACAAGCACCTCTACTACAACCACCACCACCATCACCACCAACACAAGCACCTCCACTACAACCAACACAAGCACCTCTACTACAACCAACACCACCTACACAAGCACCTCTACTACAACCACCAACACAAGCACCTCTACTACAACCACCACCACCAACACAAGCACCTCTACTACAACCACCACCACCAACACAAGCACCTCTACTACAACCAACACCACCAACACAAGCACCTCTACTACAACCACCACCACCAACACAAGCACCTCTACTACAACCACCACCACCACCACAAGCACCTCTACTACAACCACCACCACCACCAACACAAGCACTTCTACTACAACCACCACCACCACCAACACAAGCACCTCTACTACAACCACCACCACCACCAACACAAGCACCTCTACTACAACCACCACCACCACCAACACAAGCACCTCTACTACAACCACCACCACCACCACCACAAGCACCTCTACTACAACCACCACCACCAACACAAGCACCTCTACTACAACCACCACCACCACCACCACAAGCACCTCTACTACAACCAACACCACCAACACAAGCACCTCTACTACAACCAACACAAGCACCTCTACTACAACCACCACCAACACAAGCACCTCTACTACAACCACCACCACCACCAACACAAGCACCTCTACTACAACCACCACCACCACCACCACAAGCACCTCTACTACAACCACCACCACCAACACAAGCACCTCTACTACAACCACCACCACCACCACCACAAGCACCTCTACTACAACCAACACCACCAACACAAGCACCTCTACTACAACCAACACAAGCACCTCTACTACAACCACCACCAACACAAGCACCTCTACTACAACCAACACCACCAACACAAGCACCTCTACAACAACCACCACCACCAACACAAGCACCTCTACTACAACCAACACCACCAACACAAGCACCTCTACTACAACCAACACAAGCACCTCTACTACAACCACCACCAACACAAGCACCTCTACTACAACCACCACCACCAACACAAGCACCTCTACTACAACCAACACAAGCACCTCTACTACAACCACCACCAACACAAGCACCTCTACTACAACCAACACCACCACCAACACAAGCACCTCTACTACAACCAACACAAGCACCTCTACTACAACCACCACCACCATCACCACCAACACAAGCACCTCCACTACAACCAACACAAGCACCTCTACTACAACCACCACCACCAACACAAGCACCTGTACTACAACCAACACCACCGACACAAGCACCTCTACTACAACCACCAACACAAGCACCTCTACTACAACCACCAACACAAGCACCTCTACTACAACCACCACCACCAACACAAGCACCTCTACTACAACCACCACCACCAACACAAGCACCTCTACTACAACCAACACCACCAACACAAGCACCTCTACTACAACCACCACCACCACCAACACAAGCACCTCTACTACAACCAACACCACCAACACAAGCACCTCTACTACAACCAACACCACCAACACAAGCACCTCTACTACAACCACCACCACCAACACAAGCACCTCTACTACAACCAACACCACCAACACAAGAACCTCTACTACAACCACCACCACCAACACAAGCACCTCTACTACAACCACCAACACAAGCACCTCTACTACAACCACCACCACCAACACAAGCACCTCTACTACAACCACCAACACAAGCACCTCTACTACAACCAACACCACCTACACAAACACCTGTACTACAACCAACACCACCAACACAAGCACCTCTACTACAACCACCACCACCAACACAAGCACCTCTACTACAACCAACACCACCTACACAAGCACCTCTACTACAACCACAACCACCAACACAAGCACCTCTACTACAACCACCACCACAAGCACCTCTACTACAACCGCCACCACCAACACACGCACCTCTACTACAACCACCACCACCAACACAAGCACCTCTATTACAACCACCACCACCAACACAAGCACCTCTACTACAACCACCACCACCACCACCGCAAGCACCTCTACTACAACCACCACCACCAACACAAGCACCTCTACTACAACCACCACCAACACAAGCACCTCTACTACAACCACCACCACCACCGGAAGCACCTCTACTACAACCACCACCAACACAAACATCTCTACTACAACCACCACCACCACCAACACAAGCACCTCTACTACAACCACCACCACAAGCACCTCTACTACAACCACCACCACAAGTACCTCTACTACAACCACCACCACCACCAACACAAGCACCTCTACTACAACCACCACCACCACCACAAGCATCTCTACTACAACCACCACCACCACCAACACAAGCACCTATACTACAACCACCACCACCAACACAAGCACCTCTACTACAACCAACACCACCAACACAAGCACCTCTACTACAACCACCACCACCAACACAAGCACCTCTACTACAACCAACACCACCAACACAAGCACCTCTACTACAACCAACACCACCAACACAAGCACCTCTACTACAACCAACACCACCAACACAAGCACCTCTACTACAACCAACACCACCAACACAAGCACCTCTACTACAACCACCACCACCAACACAAGCACCTCTACTGCAACCAACACCACCAACACAAGCACCTCTACTACAACCAACACCACCAACACAAGCACCTCTACTACAACCACCACCACGACAAGCACCTCTAGTACAACCACTACCACCACCACCAACACAAGCACCTTTACTACAACCACCACCACCACCACCAACCCAAGCACCTCTACTACAACCACCACCACCACCAACCCAAGCACCTCTACTACAACCACCACCAACACAAGCACTTCTACTACAACCACCACCAACACAAGCACTTCTACTACAACCACCACCAACACAAGCACCTCTACTACAACCACCACCAACACAAGCACCTCTACTACAACCACCACCACAAGCACCTCTACTACAACCACCACCACCAACACAAGCACCTCTACTACAACCACCACCACCACCAACACAAGCACCTCTACTACAACCACCACCACCAACACAAGCACCTCTGCTACAACCAACACCAACACAAGCACCTCTACTACAACCAACACCACCAACACAAGCACCTCTACTACAACCACCACCACCAACACAAGCACCTCTACTACAACCAACACCACCAACACAAGCACCTCTACTACAACCAACACCACCAACACAAGCACCTCTACTACAACCACCACCACGACAAGCACCTCTACTACAACCACCACCACCACCACCACCAACCCAAGCACCTCTACTACAACCACCACCAACACAAGCACTTCTACTACAACCACCACCAACACAAGCACCTCTACTACAACCACCACCAACACAAGCACCTCTACTACAACCACCACCACCAACACAAGCACCTCTACTACAACCACACCCACCAACACAAGCACCTCTACTACAACCACCACCACCAACACAAGCACCTCTACTACAACCACCACCACCAACACAAGCACCTCTACTACAACCACCACCACCAACACAAGCAATTCTACTACAACCACCACCACCAACACAAGCACCTCTACTACAACCACCACCACCAACACAAGCACCTCTACTACAACCAACACCACCAACACAAGCACCTCTACTACAACCAACACCACCAACACAAGCACCTCTACTACAACCACCACCACCAACACAAGCACCTCTACTACAACCAACACCACCAACACAAGCACCTCTACTACAACCACCACCACGACAAGCACCTCTACAACCACTACCACCAACACAAGCACCTTTACTACAACCACCACCACCACCAACCCAAGCACCTCTGCTACAACCACCACCACCACCAACCCAAGCACCTCTACTACAACCACCACCAACACAAGCAGTTCTACTACAACCACCACCAACACAAGCACTTCTACTACAACCACCACCAACACCAGCACCTCTACTACAACCACCACCACCAACACAAGCACCTCTACTACAACCAACACAATCACCTGTACTACAACCACCAGCACCAACACAAGCACCTCTACTACAACCACCACCACCAACACAAGCACCTCTACTACAACCACCACCACCAACACAAGCACTGTTACAAAAAACGCGATTCTAAAAGCTTAGAGATCTCCAGTGAATACTAGAAAGGACTGCCCTTCTAGCATCCAGCCTGTTACTGGGTTTTCGTAACAAGTAGTCAGTATCCTTGTCCAATTATCCATTAGAATTCAGTATGATTCAATAGTTCTTCAATTAGATTACAACTGGTAGGCTACTAACTAGAGAAATTAAAATTTAATAAATTTATTAAGTCTAGAGGTATATTATCAAATTAAATTAAATTAAATTAATCACAGTAATCAAAATAATATCACATCTCTCGGGTACAATATTATTGTGCTGAAAGCACATATCACATTTATAATTCTTAAGTACCGTCTGTTACATTAACATTTAATGAGATATTACAAATATGTACAATAAAGTTTGTGTATGTGTGTAAGTGCTCTAAGTAGTTCACTATGTCTCACGACTCGACTAGACTTAAACAAGTGACTGACAAAGTCCTCAAATAAACTAACTTCTTGACCGACTGGCAACCAGAACAGTCTGCTTGAACAACAAAAAGAATGCTAAAGTCCAATAGCAATACAACAAGCAACTGCGACACAGAATCAGGAACAAGGAGATAATATAACGACACTAAGTAGGAACCATCAGCAGATCCTCCACAAAAGTCACAAAACTCCCATAATACTGAATCTAAGTTCAGCATAAGAAAATACCTGACTGTGATAATACACAGAAACCAGTACAAATTAGGTCATAAGCTATAGTTCAGGACCTGAGTTACTCAGAGTGTCTATGAGACACACAACCTCAGTACAACGTCGAAAATCACTAAGTCTATACAAGGTTCTGTGAACAGAGTTCTACAGAACTAACAAGAATAATGAGACAGACAATCTGTCCAACCACCAAGCGAGTCTAGAGCAGACTGAATACTTCAAGCGAGGTGAGGACACCCCCCCCCCCTCGATCACGTGATAGCTCCGTGGACAGCAGTCGCCCAGCAAGAAGCCGGCAGTATAACAAGCAAAGAGCGATAATTACAGTAGTTAGACAATCAAGACTTGAACTGAGCGCATAATATGTTACATCCTACCTAACAAAGGAAACTACATCAAATAACAATATAAAGCAATACATTTACGATTTAGCTATTATCGCAAATATAAGCAATATAAAATTAAATGAAAAAATAATAATTATATATATACATAATAATCATTGCAACCATTCAGGGGTTGCAACAAACACCTCTTCTACAACCAACACTACCACCACAAGCACCTCTACTACAACCAACACCAACGCCACAAGCACCTCCACTACAACCACCATTACCACAACAACCTCTACAACAACCACCACTACCATACGAAGCTGAACTCTTCTACAGGCTGAGGGACTGACCACCTCAAATGCTTCTTCTCCGAGGTTGATGGACTGATTACATCATCTTTTATTTCATTACTACTGCTCCCTCTGTATTTGACTGAAGAAGCCTACTGTGTAGGTGAAAAGTTTCATAAATAATGATACGGAATTGTTGGCCACGTGTCTTCATCTTCAACTGTTGTATATGACTCAGTGTTGAGTTATGAACGGAAGACCTTAAAACTGTCTACAACAGGATACTACAGAGTTATAATACAAATGATATATAATACCGAGAAGCTGATGAATAATACATATGTATAACACCTAAATATTTTATTGACGAAACTCTTTATAATATAAAATTATTATTTCTTGAAGTACATATACAAGGTATACAGTCCTAGCTGACATCAATGACATACTACTATACAGAAAGCCGCTTATTATGTAGAACATTTCGGGCAAATTAGGTCAGTTTCGTCCCAGGATGCGACCCACACCAGTCCACTAACACCTAGATACCCATTTTACTGATGGGGAACATTGACAACCGGTGTAAAGAAACACGCCCAATGCTTCTACCCTCCCCAGGAATCGAACCCGGACCTCGCCGTGTGAAGCGAAAGCTTAAGCCACCAGACCACGAGGCACCGCGAATAAACGCACCAAAGTATTGCACTTGTTTCTAATTCATCAATTCTGGGAGGTTTATACAAATTATTTTGCCTCTTCCTTCTTTTTTCCTCGATGTTTACTCTATATCCCTCTCCTTGTTTACTCCCTACTCCTACCTCCTTTTTTTGTGCTCTACACCTCTATCCATGTTTCCTTTTAACGCTTCCCTTTATTTACTTCCTAAGATTTCATCTATATTTCTCTTCCATTCACGCTAAATCTTATTGCCGTTCTCCCTGCCATTACTTTTATTATCAATTGCCCCTTCCCAATCTGCATATTGTATCCCTTGATCCTCACTGGCAGGCTCTCTGGTAATCCTCCTGGGTCAATCCTTTCCATCAGTACGAATTTTCTAGGCACCAGACACTGTACAATGCAAATTAATAGTCACTTTATTTCAATACAAACTGCGTTTCTTTCGACTTACGCATTGATGAATAAGACATGTACAACGCATGGGTTTCTTTATTGATGAATAAGACATGTACAACGCATGGGTTTCTTTATTGATGAATAAGACATGTACAACGCATGGGTTTCTTTATTGATGAATAAGACATGTACAACGCATGGGTTTCTTTATTGATGAATAAGACATGTACAACGCATGGGTTTCTCTATTGATGAATAAGACATGTACAACGCATGGGTTTCTTTAACGATTAATAAGACATGTGTAATGCATGGAATTATTGGTGAATAAGACACATGTGCAATGCCTGGTTGTTATTGACGAATAAAACACATGTGCAACGCATGGGTGTCTTTATTGATAAGACATCTGCAACGCATGGGTGTTTGATAAGACGTTTAGCGCATGGGTGTCTTTATTGAAGAATGAAACTTGTGTAATGCATAAGTCTCTTTACTGATAAGACATGTGCAACGCATGGGTGTCTTTACTGATAAGACATGTGCAAGGCATGGGTGTCTTTACTGATAAGACATGTGCAACGCATGGGTGTCTTTACTGATAAGACATGTGCAACGCATGGGTGTCTTTACTGATAAGACATGTGCAACGCATGGGTGTCTTTACTGATAAGACATGTGCAACGCATGGGTGTCTTTACTGATAAGACATGTGCAACGCATGGGTGTCTTTACTGATAAGACATGTGCAACGCATGGGTGTCTTTACTGATAAGACATGTGCAACGCATGGGTGTCTTTACTGATAAGACATGTGCAACGCATGGGTGTCTTTACAAGGTAAGTGTTGCACAGGTCTCAGCCATCATCATGTTGGTGTTGTAGACCACCAACGATACTAAAAATTCTCTCTTCCCCTCTGCACTCTTTCACTTTTCGTCTCTTCCATTATCCTCATTCTCTTTACCCCTTTCTCTCTCTTTCCTAATCCTTCCCATCTTCATTACTCCAGAAAGGTCCCAGTGATTTCTTATTACCATGTTAATATCCCGGTCATCGTCAATACCATGGTAAGGTCACAGTCATCGTCATTACCATGGTAAGGTCACAGTCATCGTCATTACCATGGTAAGGTCACAGTCATCGTCATTACCATGGTAATGTCCCGGTCATCGTCATTACCATGGTAAGGTCCCAGTCATCGTCATTACCATGGTAATGTCCCGGTCATCCTCATTACCATGGTAAGGTCCCAGTCATCGTCATTACCATGGTAATGTCCCGGTCATCGTCATTACCATGGTAAGGTCCCAGTCATCGTCATTACCATGGTAATGTCCCGGTCATCCTCATTACCATGGTAAGGTCCCAGTCATCGTCATTACCATGGTAATGTCCCGGTCATCCTCATTACCATGGTAAGGTCCCAGTCATCGTCATTACCATGGTAATGTCCCGGTCATCGTCATTACCATGGTAAGGTCCCAGTCATCGTCATCACCATGGTAATGTCCCGGTCATCCTCATTACCATGGTAAGGTCCCAGTCATCGTCATTACCATGGTAATGTCCCGGTCATCGTCATTACCATGGTAAGGTCCCGGTCATCGTCATTACCATGGTAACGTCCCGGTCATCGTCATTACCATGGTAAGGTCCCAGTCATCGTCATTACTATGGTAAGGTCCCGGTCATCGTCATTACCATGGTAAGGTCCTGGTCATCGTCATTGCCATGGTAGGTCCCAGTCATCGTCATTACCATGGCAAGGTCCCGATCATCGTCATTACCATGACAAGGTCCCGGTCATCGTCATTACCATGGTAAAGTCCTGGTCATCGTCATTACCATGATAACTTCCTAGTTGTTGTCATTACCTCTGTAAGGTCCCGGTCATCGTCATTACCATGGCAAGGTCCCGGTCATCGTCATTACCATGGTAAGGTCCCAGTCATCGTCATTACCATGGTAACGTCCCAGTCATCGTCATTACCATGGTAAGGTCCCAGTCATCGTCATTACCATGGTAAGGTCCCGGTCATCGTCATTACCATGATAACTTCCTAGTTATTGATTTAATTGATTCAATTCAGTCCATCAATCTTGTAGAATGTACAGCATAGGGCCGTAGACGTGGCTTATATACTGTAGTCAGGTGAGGCGAAGCAGGAGGAGGTGGGGTCCCAGTCATCGTCATTACCATGGTAACGTCCCAGTCATCGTCATTACCATGGGAAGGTCCCGGTCATCGTCATTACCATGGTAAGGTCCCAGTCATCGTCATTATCATGGTAAGGTCCCAGTCATCGTCATTACCAAGGTAAGGTCCCGGTCATTGTCATTACCATGGTAAGGTCCCGGTCATCGTCATTACCATGGTAAGGTCCCAGTCATCGTCATTACCATGGTAAGGTCCCGGTCATCGTCATTACCATGGTAAGGTCCCAGTCATCTTCATTACCATGGTAAGGTCCCGGTCATCTTCATTACCATGGTAAGGTCCCAGTCATCTTCATTACCATGGTAAGGTCCCGGTCATCGTCATTACCATGGTAAGGTCCCAGTCATCGTCATTACTATGGTAAGGTCCCGGTCATCGTCATTACCATGGTAAGGTCCCGGTCATCGTCATTACCATGGTAAGGTCCCGGTCATCGTCATTACCATGGTAAGGTCCCGGTCATCGTCATTACCATGGTAAGCTCCCGGTCATCGTCATTACCATGGTAAGGTCCCAGTCATCGTCATTACTATGGTAAGGTCCCAGTCATCGTCATTACCATGGTAAGGTCCCGGTCATCGTCATTACCATGATAAGCTCCCGGTCATCGTCATTACCATGGTAAGGTCCCAGTCATCGTCATTACTATGGTAAGGTCCCAGTCATCGTCATTACCATGGTAAGGTCCCAGTCATCGTCATTACCATGGTAAGGTCCCAGTCATCGTCATTACCATGGTAAGGTCCCAGTCATCGTCATTACCATGGTAAGGTCCCAGTCATCGTCATTACCATGGTAAGGTCCCAGTCATCGTCATTACCATGGTAAGGTCCCAGTCATCGTCATTACCATGGTAAGGTCCCAGTCATCGTCATTACCATGGTAAGGTCCCAGTCATCGTCATTACCATGGTAAGGTCCCAGTCATCGTCATTACCTTGGTAAGGTCCCAATCATCGTCATTACCTTGGTAAGGTCCCAATCATCGTCATTACCTTGGTAAGGTCCCAATCATCGTCATTACCATGGTAAGGTCCCAATCATCGTCATTACCATGGTAAGGTCCCAGTCATCATTACCATGGTAAGGTCCCAGTCATCGTCATTACCTTGGTAAGGTCCCAATCATCGTCATTACCATGGTAAGGTCCCAATCATCGTCATTACCATGGTAAGGTCCCAGTCATCGTCATTACCTTGGTAAGGTCCCAATCATCGTCATTAACATGGTAAGGTCCCAGTCATCGTCATTACCTTGGTAAGGTCCCAATCATCGTCATTACTATGGTAAGGTCCCAGTCATCGTCATTACCATGGTAAGGTCCCAGTCATCGTCATTACCATGGTAAGGTCCCAATCATCGTCATTACCATGGTAAAGTCCAGTAATCCTCACTACCTGTATCCCTAGTGTATGACATTAAGGCGATAGACCTGTCCTGATCTAACAATTTATAAGTTTCAATTGCAAAACGAAGGATTTTCCAGTTAAACCTCTGTACCAATGTCAGAACTGAGTACACTTCACAAAGGTGGCAGTTAAGCAATTGCAAAGAATTACAGACGGATAGCGCTAACATCCTATATCATAAAAATCTTTGAAAGGGGACAACGAATTAAGATCGCCAACCACCTAGATGCCCATCAATTACACAACTCAGGGCAACACGGGTTTAGAGCAGGTCGCTCCTGTCTGTCCCAGCTGCTTGACCACTATGACAAGGTCCTGGATGCTTTAGTTTAGAGGATAAGCAAAATGCAGATGTCGTATACACAGACTTTGCGAAAGCCTTCAACAAGTGGTGCGACCATGGTGTAATAGCACACAAAAGGCGTGACAAAGGAATGACAGGAAAAGTTGGTAGATGGATCTATAACTTCCAAACAAATAGAACACAAAATATAATAGTAAACAGAGTAAAGTCTGAGGCAGCTACAGTGAAAAGCTCTGTTCTACAAGGCACCGTACTCACTCCCATCCTGTTCCTCATCCTCATATCTGACATAGACATGTCCTCCTTTGCGGATGACACTCAAACTGCCAAGACAATGTTCTCTATCGAAGACACTGCAAGACTCCAAGCGGATATAAACCAAAACTTGAGATGGGCCGCAAAAAAATATATGAAGTTCAATGAAGAGAAATTTCAACTACTTAAAATGGAACACTTGAGGAAATTAAAACTTTATCAGAGTATAAAACAAATTCTAACCATACAATGGAGCGCAAAACTAATGCGAGACATCTGGGAGTGATATTGCTGGAGGATGTCACCTTCAAAGACCACAACAAGGTATCTACCTCAACTGCTAGAAAAATTATGGGCTGGATAATGAGAACCTTCAAAATCAGGGATGCAAAGCCCATGATGATTCTCTTCAAATCGCTTCTCTCTAGGCTGGAATATTGCTGTACACTAACTGCCCCCTTCAAGGCAGGCGAAATTGCTGACCTGGAGGATGCACAGAGAACTTTCATGGCGCGCATAAATACGATAAAGCACCTAAATTACTGGAAACGGTTGAAGTCACTTGATTTGTATTCCCTGGAAGGCAGGCAAGATACATAACATACACTTGGAAAATCCTGGAAGGATTAGTGCCAAACTTGGACACGAAAATCACTCCCTACGAAAGCAAAAGACTAGGCAGGATATGCAACATTCCCTCAGTGAGAAGCAGGGGGGCCACGAGTACACTAAGAGACAACACAATAAGTGTCAGGGGCCCAAGACTGTTCGACTGCCTCCCAGCATACATAAGAGGGATTACAAACAGACCCCTGTTTGTCTTCAAGAAGGCGTTGGACAGGCACCTTAAGTTAATACCTCATCAGCTGGGCTGTGGTTCGTACGTTGGTTTATGTGCAGCCAAGAGTAATAGCCTGGTTGATCAGACCCTGATCCACCACGACACCTGGTCTCAGACCAGGCTGCAGGGGTGTTGACCCCCGAAACCCTCTCCAGGTAAAAAGGTCAAAATGAAAAATATTTAGGTCTGCATTTGAAACAATAATTCCATAAGACTAAGATAGTCGTTTAACACTCTGCTTTTGTTTCCCTTGAGGGGCACATATCACATAGTTGACTGGGATGGAGCCTAAGCGAGGCGTGTCGTGCCAATCATATAGACAGACGCAGAGTCACCAGGTAGTGAAGGAATCTTAGATAAAAGAACACAGATACAACTAATGTGGCATTTTATTGTGGCAACATTTTGCTCTCCAGGAGCTTTGTCAAGCCAGCTAGACAATATTAGCTGGGGGTTCTAGGATGGAGTGTTGGTTGAAATAAACACCGAGGTCTGTTATAGAGGCTTTCTATTATGAATACTTGGAGAGGACCCAGGCCTGCTTATCCACTGTCTTCTGTGCCTAGTTGGGAAGTGAGAGAAGGCGCTGTCATGTGAGAAGTCTCCTGGCATCATGGCTAGGAAGGGATCCTTACTATAATGCTGCTTGGAAATCTATAAGTGTATTATACAAGTATCACTGTTGACAGCTCGGCGATGCTAGTGTATGGCGTCCCCGACATGCAGCTAATACAATACGTAGACGATACACATTTCAAGCTCTGGGCTGATTCTATACAATACTAAGAAACCATTGTACAAAACAACATAAGACATTGAACGTAAATGCATTACAAATCATGGAAATTCACAGAATTAATGAAAGTACATTTAACAAAAAAAAGATTGATCGATCTGCATTTATGTGATCTATGGGTTCTGAGGAAATTTATTTACAAAGAAGAAAGTGTTTAACAGAAAAGGCAGACTTGGTGCACATACTTCTACTGCTAAATCTCAGAATTCGGAGATAACATGAACACTGGTTTTAAAAATGCTGATTCACAATTAAAATAACATACTATGCAATTTATTATGAAGTTGAATACTCATTGGGCTAAACTAATCTATACAGGTTATTGACATTTAACCCCAACTCTGCTAGGGTGATTATTATTATAATCAAAGTGCTAAACTGACAAGGGTCATACAGTGCTGCAGGGCAGAAAATAGTGCCGAGGCTATAAAAAGCTAGGTGGAGAGGGGATCAGAGGAGAGGGGAAAAAAGGGCTGGAAGGGATGCTAAGAGCTATGTGTCAAAGTTCGTACAGTACAGCAGTTGCTGACAAAAAATAAAAAAGTGATTGTAAGTCAAAGGCAGGGCCGTCTGCAAGAAGGGAAGATAAGGTAAGAGTGGTAGGGCAGTGGTGGAGTTGAAGGTAAATCCTGCGAGCTCACTGGTAAACCGGGCAATTGACAAGAAAGTGAAAAACCGAAATAGGGACCCAACAAACCTCACAGAGAGGAATGGGGTGTCGTTCCATGAGATGCCCATGGGTGAGGCGAGTATGGCCAATGCAGAGCCGGGAGAGCGCAGTCTCCTGAGTTCAGCAATGACATACAACTCGGCAGTAAAAATACTAGCAGTCTAACAAATGACCTCAGACAACATCGTCAGGGAATATTGCTGCAAACTCAACACTATCAGAAGATTTAGAACCATCCATATAAACAGCGATGGCATGAGCATGTGAGCGGAAGTGATCGAGAAAAAGAGAGCGAGAAGTCGTAGGCAGGAGAGCTTTGGTGCACAGTAGTAGGGGAGAACAGACACGAACTGTAAGAACTTCGCAAAGGGAAAGGGAAAAGGCAGATGCTAAATGAACATACAAGGGAGGCAAATGGAGAGAAGACCGGAGTTAAGATGAAGAGAAAACGGTCGGAGTAGGCAGGGGTGCCGAACAAACATGAACGCAGACGAAGTAACGAAGACAATGAGCATCATGACGATCAGCTAAGGAAGGAACATTCGCCTCTGCATAGAGGCTTTTTAACAGTGGATAAACGAAAGGCACCAAGGCATAAACTTAGACCTTGATGATGAAGGGGATCTAACATAGAAAGAGTTGTAGGAGAAGCCGCAGAATAGACTTGGTAGCCATAATCCAGCTTTGACAAGACTACGGTGGAATGCAAATGGAGGAGAGTTTGGCGATCTGTTCCCCACAGACTACGTGCAAGACTTTTAAGAAGATTCAGACGACCATGGCAAGCTGCCTTCAAAGAAGAAATGTGAGGTTTGCATGTCAACTGGAATACGTGAGCTGTGTAAATACAATGGAATATCTGGGATACGACAAGTGGTCCAATATGAAGCTCAGCCAATCGCATCCTGAAGGGAGGCTGCTACCATGCGACAGTCAGCGCCTGAGTAAGCTATAGCGAAGTCATCCACATAAAGTGATGCCCAAATATGCGATGGAAGAACAGAAGGTAGATCATTTATAGCTAAAAGAAAAAGGGTAGTGCTAAGGACACAACCTTGTGGGACTCCCTCGACCTGAACAAAGTCTGAGGAAAGTGAGGCCCCAACACGGACAAGAAAATGTCTGTCAGATAAGAAAGCAGCAAGGAGGGTTGGTAGATTACTACGGAGGCCTAAGGAGTGGGCTTGGGGTAAAATTTTATACCTCCAAGTGGTGTCATATGCCTTCTCAAGATCAAAAAAAGACTGCTAGGATGGAGTGTTTGTTATCAAAGGCATTTTGCACATATGTATCTAAGTGGAGCAAGGGGTCCAAAGTAGAGTGGCCCTTGCGAAAGCCATATTGGCGAGGGGAAAGACTATTGTGAGTCTCCAAGAACCATATCAGATGTCTATTCACCAATCATTCCATCACCTTGCAGACCACACTGGTCAGGGCAATGGGACGATAGTGAGAGGTATCAAGCCCCGAGGTGCCTGGTTTGCAAAACGGTAGTACAATGGCAGATTTTCACTGATGACAGAGAACCCTCTCGCACCCAAATATGATTGAAAAGACACAAAAGGACTGTAAGGGCAGTAGAATGCAGATATTGTAGCATACTGATATGAATATCATCAGGTCCAGATGCCGATGACTTGCAAGTGGAAACCGTGGACTCTAGCTCTAGGAGAGTGAAAGGTACGTTATACAGCTCCATTCCATTAGAGGAGAAATCCAAGGGCAACTGCTCCTTGGTAGACTTAGAAGCAAGAAATGAGGGACAAAGGTGAAACCCTTGGGAGACATGGACAAGATAGTTCCCGATTTCCGTGGCAACTTCAAGAGGTTCCGCAACACTAACACCAACAACCCGCAAAACGGGAGCTGGGTCCGCAGTGTACTTGCCACACAACTTCCGTACCTTCCAAACCAAACACAGAGGGGAAGACAAGGTAATGCTAGATATGTAGTCTTGCCAACAAGTGCATTTAGCGTCGAGCAATTGCCCTTGCCCACTTAAAATCCAGGTGATCTGAGGTCTCATTATATCGATAACGGCTCCACACAGCACGTTTCAAACGCACTGCATGGGTACACACAGGAGACCACCAAGGTAGGCATGTCTGAGAATGCCTGCCTGAGGTTTGAGGAATAGAATGTGACGCCGAAGTCAAAACTAAGGTTGAAAACTGGTGCACCAGTTTATTAACAGAGGACGAAAAGGTTGTAAGATGAGAGTATAAGTCCCAATTTGCTCGTGCAAATTGCCAATGAGGGTTATGAGGCAGTCGGGAATACATAATAGAAGTAAGAAGAATAGGAAAGTGATCACTGTCGTGTAAATCTGGGAGAACAGACCAAGCATAATCAAGTGCAACTGACAAGGAACAGTTGGAGATGTCGGTTGTAGGGAAAAGAATTTAGTCCACTGCATACTTGTAAGCATGGTGCGCAAAGTAGGTGGTGCATAGGCCATTTTTGGGTAGACATTGAAGAACCGTAGTCAGTAGGTGGTCTGGAACGTTTAGTAGTACCGAGGGCGGTCTGACCTGAGGGAGGTTGGCGATCCAAAAACCGTCGCACCATATTCGGGGAACCGGACACATTGTTAAAGGCGTGCAAGAGGCAGAGACATTAACAGAAATGGGTGGTGCCTCAGCACCTGGAGCAGGTGACGAAGCATCACCAGCAGAAGGTACAGAGGTATGAGAAGAGTCTAAAGAATGGTCCAATAACGAAGCAAGGTCAGAACAGGATGTAGGAACAGAAGGGGGCCTGGGAGGAGGAGGGTTATCACAGAACGAAGATTCTATGATAGTGGTGCTTCTTTCTTGTTATTTTAAAGAAAAAAAAAAGAGGCT
Source organism: Cherax quadricarinatus (assembly GCF_038502225.1). Taxonomy (NCBI): domain Eukaryota; kingdom Metazoa; phylum Arthropoda; class Malacostraca; order Decapoda; family Parastacidae; genus Cherax; species Cherax quadricarinatus. The sequence continues at coordinate 17,802,261 of NC_091350.1, read as the reverse complement.
CAGCGGAGGAGCAGTCACTAGAAGGCATGGAAGGGCCGTAAGTTCTTCCCCTGATCCGAGAGGGCCTCGAGCCCACTAGCAGTGCAGATGCACTGTGGAACACGTGCCATACCCTACCCTTCACGCCAGTAAACCAGGGCTCTGGGATAGCAACCTCACATCTACCCAGCCACCTCGGCGGACTAGAGAAAGGGCAGACAGAAACCCGCCACAAAGCATACCTCCTTCGGCTGTCACCTCCCAGAACCGACAGGCAGCCTCTGGAGATACATCCATTAACTACAGGACACCCCGTCCACTTCTCGGAGATCCAGGAAGGGAGCAGGGCACCTCCAGACAATTTAGATTCCATGGCAAACTACACCACCCCCGAGGGACTCTACGGAGTAGGATGAAGCCCAGCACACTTCCCCCTACCTAGAAACCGTAATGCCAGAGGGGTGGACCCCAGAGACTACAAACAGGACGGGGAAAGGATAAAAAAGGGGGGTGGGGAGAATGGGATAGGAAAGGGAGGATTGGGGGTACTTAGATTTGGTCTGAGGAAGGAGATCGAAGGGTTTAATTCCTTAGACCAAGAGCCTCTTTGCCGCGTCAAGGAGCCCCCTTGAAGAAATCTGCTAGGGTAAGATTTACATATGCAGAGTGGTTATCATCTCTAGGGCAAGGGGGTCAAATTCTGTTGCCGTGACTGAAGATGATCAATATTAGCATTAACTACTGAAACTTGGGGATTCCTCATTACTTGTCGTGTACGTCGGGAATAACGACAATGAGGTTGTTCGTCAGTCAAGTTGTTAGAAGTAGAAGGTACCGAGTCAGGAGGATTGTAAGAGTCTAACTCTGCCACTACTGTTCTAATGTGTCGAGATAAAGCATCTGCAACTACATTTGATTTGCCTGGCAAGTGTTCGAAAACTGGATTAAACTCTTGTACAGTCAAGGATCATCTGGATAATCTTCCAATAAATGTACTGCTGAAGCAAGTACATATACTAAAATGTGGAACGCGTCACGATTTTGCGTGTCGTCCTTGCGTAGGGGCCATGCTAATCTTCTCGGTATCGTTCCATTTTAGTATATGTGCTTACTTCGCCAGTATATATACTGGCAGACACTAGTGCACTTATAAACAGATTTCCCAGGTACATTAGAGTAAGGATCCCTTGCTATAATGTAGCTGGGAAATCTACTACGCAAGCATCACTGTTGACAACAAAGCTTCTGTAGATCGAAATGTTGCCACAATAAAATGTCACATTAGGTGCATCTATGTCCGTTAACTTAACATTTTGTCGGTAATTCTACCACTATTACTAAGGAGCCTTATGACGACGTTTCGGTCCGTCCTGGACCACTGACCCAGACGGACCCTCTCCTCAGTGCGGATTTTTAGTGAACTGTTCCAGTCACGGTACTGTGACTTTTAAAACTTTCCACACAAAGGCAGATTATTATGATCAATTAGGGTTTTGTTGAAATACTATACCAGTGGTTAGCACACTGGCCTGCGAGTTTTAGGACTCTCCTGCCATGGGTTCGAACTTCACCCGTTCTGTGAACTATTACTGTCAATATCGCATTACAATTTCCTAAATGCATTAAGCAAACAAGCTTTTAGAAAGTTGATACAGACATGATGAGGGTAATACAGACATGATGCAGGAAATACAGACATGCTGCAGGTAATACAGACATGATGAAGGTAATACAGACATGATGTAGGTAATACAGACATGATGAAGGTAATACAGACATGATGAAGGTAATACAGACATGATGAAGGTAATGCAGACATTATGCAGGTAATACAGACATGATGAGGGTAATACAGACATATTGAAGGTAATACAGATATGATGCCGGTAATACAGACATGATGTCGGTAATACAGACATGATGCCGGTAATACAGACATGATGAAGGTAATACAGACATGATGCAGATAATACAGACATGATGCAGGTAATAGACATGATGCAATATTTTGCAACACTGGGTCAGGCTAGCCAGGTGGACGAGACTGGTCAGGTGAAGCAGGTGGATCAGCCTAACCAGAATGGATCAGGGGTACGAGGATGGCCAAGCGGGAAGCAGATGGTTCAGGTGGACGAGGCTGGCCAGGCGGGAAGCAGATGGTTCAGGTGGATGAGGCTGGCCAGGCGGAAAGCAGACGGTTCAGACTCCTCTACTTACTGCCTGAGCAAGAGTTCCTAAACCACTTCAGCGTTTTTATATTTCGTCTTCGTGAGGATTTATTGTGGCAGTAACTTTTTGATGGCTCACTCGACTCTCCACTCGTCCAAGAGTGTGTGAAGTTGCTTTAGTGGAGTGTGTGTGTGTGACACACTGTTCTGTTATTGTTGAAAGTCATGTCTGGGGGTTACGGCAGTGTCTTGGAGCAGCAGGACGCATCTAGTAATGGAGACGAAGAATCGTGCTGTAATATTCGTAGATATACACTATGAGGGCCAGCTAATGCGTCACACGAATTGTGTATGACGCTAGTGCTCATACATAAGATACAAGACGTGCTAGTGCGTTATAAACAATACATGTTAGTGCGTCACACGCAAGACAAGACGTGCTAGTGCGTCACATGCAAGATACAAGACGTGCTAGTGCGTCACACGCAAGACAAGACGTGCTAGCGCATCACATGCAAGACAGAAGACGTGTTAGTGCGTCATACACAAGACACAAGAAACCCCTTTGTATTTCCACGTAAGGAGCTGCTTACGTGGAAAATAATAGTTCACAGTTAGAAGACTACTGCATTATCTTTCTCCAAGTGAACTTATGCTTACGCAGTGAGAACTGTAGTACTATCGTGATGTACTTTGTGAAGATTGTGATAGTGAACGAAACGTGTGTTATTAGTGAAGAACAGCAGTGTTAAGAATATAACTGGAATAAATATATGAACAATCAATATAGCTCTGAACATGTTGCCGTCTGCTGGCTGGGAGTTTTACACTGACACTTGATAAAGCTCCTGACGAGCGAAACTTAACCACGGTAAAAATGTCCCCACACCTGCACCTGGAAGAGGATTCCATCTATTTTAATTAGCCCTGGTATGCAGAGGGAATGAAGGACACAACCGCCACAACACTGACCACTGTGGCATGTAATTTCAATCATCGGTATGCTGTAATTGTCAATATGCTTCGTCAGGATGGTATGCTCAAGTTACTGAATAGGGAAAACATTTTGGTTACGTCTACAGGACAGGTATTGGCTGAATAAATAAATAAACTTAAATAAACTTACATCACACACACAATATTATATATATATATATATATATATATATATATATATATATATATATATATATATATATATATATTTATATTTATACATATCAAAATTATAATATATTTAGAATACAAGTTTTTGACAGGATAGGGAATCATTATATAGCCTAGGCCTCCGTGGATGTGAACGAGTACAGAACTCGTAATCTAGGCCTCAATGGACAAGTAAACATTAAACAGCGTAGGCTTCATTTTTTATGGAGAGGGGGGCAAAAGAGTTTCGTAATCTATGCCATACAGGGTATAGTTCATAAATAAGCAGGACACATCAACCAGCGACACATTAACTATTAACATCATCAAGAGTACATTTGTGCACTAACCAATCTCACTCATCTCGTGTTCAATAAATATGTCACTCCGATGCTCCTCCTGCATATTGTCAAGCATAATTAGCAATTAACTGAAAGCTGGAATACATAATGAATACAACGTCGTATTTCATTAGTGAGAGACTTGTGGGAGTGCAAGTAATTAGTGTTTAAAGCTTCTTGAATGCAGGTGCAGAGCTCTATACATGAGCTGCAGGCACAGAGCTCTATACATGAGCTGCAGGTGCAGAGCACTGTACATGGGCTGCAGGTGCACAGCTCTATACATGAGCTGCAGGCACAGAGCTCTATACATGAGCTGCAGGTGCAGAGCACTGTACATGGGCTGCAGGTGCACAGCTCTATACATGAGCTGCAGGCACAGAGCTCTATACATGAGCTGCAGGTGCAGAGCTCTATTCAAGAGTTTGATTAATGCTTCAAGGGATTCCGCATTCTCTGAATGTGCTCACATCAGAACAACCTTGCCGAAGAATACAAGTCACAATAATTGGCTGGAACAAGTCACAATAACTGACTGGAACAAGTCATAATAATTGGCTGGAACAAGCCACAATAACTGGCGGTTGAAACAAGTCACAATAATTAGCTGGAACAAGTCACAATAACTGACTGGAACAAGTCACAACAATTGGTTGGAACAAGTCACAATAAGGTGGTTGGAACAAGTCACAAAATATCCATAATACCGACCAGTTGATGAATAAGACACATGAGTAACATTTCAGTGTGTTTCAGAATTTCAAGACTGATAAACTGAGCACTTCATCTTCGCCTCTTCACTGACTTCTGCTGTTTCCAACTTGAGTCAGCTCCGTATTTAACTGAAGACGCCTACTGTGTCTGCGAAACGTTTCATAAAGATAATAAGATGTTGCACATCTGTCTTATTAATCAAAAAGATATAAAGGCGACGTTTCGATCTGTCCTGGACCAGCTGTGACTTGATAACTGTCCAGGAGTAACCGAAACGTCATCTTGTCTTTTTCATGTGTGGATATTTTGTGATCCCTCTTTATGCCAATAATGATCTTTGAATCCAAGACGAAATACTATTACATTCACAAATTCAAGACTCCAGTAGCAGAACCCACAGCTCACAACTGAGGAACAATGGTTCAATCCTGGCACGAGTGGAAACGCTGGGCATGTTTCTTTACACGAGTTGTCCCTGTTCACCTTGCAGTAAGTAGGAACATGGGTGTTACTGTGGTGGGTGGCATCCCGGGGAGGGTAGCGGTATACCTATGACAGAACTGAGTGAGCTTTGAAATTAACTGACAGACCTGAGTGAACTTTGAAATGAACTGACAGAGCTGAGTGAGCTTTGAAATGAACTGAGAGCTGAGTGAGCTTTGAAATGAACTGAGGCAGGGTAAGAGCACATAGTCTGTAAATTAAATTTTGTAAATAATAGAATTAGGCATAAAGACTTCATGCATACACGATTTTATTGGGACAACGTTTCGCCCTGTGTAGAGCTTAAGAGAGCTCTACACAGAGTGAAACCCTGTCTCAACAGATGCTTGTTTTAAATACTGTGTCTGTATAGCCACACATTTGGGCACTACGACTCTACATTCCCACATCTAGGGCATCGCAACTCTACACACCCACGTTAGTAACCCAACGTCATCAGTAAGCCAGCACAACGCTGGCTTAGCGATATAACAGGTTGTAGTTTTTAGACAGTAACTATCCAGGGAGGCACTACCCTCCTGTCAAATGATGTGAAATGGAAACCTGTTAAACGTTTTGCACTCTAGCAGATTGTTGCTCTTTTTCTTTCTGTCTCATGAACATGCAAGAGCACAGGTAAATCGTACGAATTTTTACTTTCAGGAACTATACTTTGTGATGTGCTTCTTAATGAATATTATATATTTTAATATTTACTTAGCAGTCTAGGAGGCCTGGTTTGAAACTGAGCCGTGGGAAAGATAATCCCCCGGAATCCCTAAAAGATAACAGATAATATTAAGCCTGACCTCGGTGCTGACTCAGCTGCTGCATTTACATCCACACAAGCTAACAGCTAAGCAGTTTGTATTTTTTTCTTTGTTTTAGTTGGTAAGTTTGGGTTAACTAACGCAGTCTAATCAAGGAATCGGTGGGGTCTGAACCTATGGCAATTGTGTCCTAAAACTCAAGAGGCCAGTGGTGTATAGAAAAATAGTTTTAGGACACACCCGCCATGGGTCCGAACTCCACTGGTTCCCTGATTTGTTTACAATCGTGTTATTACGGTTTCTGAAGCAACGCAGTCTACCTCATCCCAGAATACCGCACAGAGAATAACTAAGATATTTTCTTGACAAAACTAAATTTTGCCCGAAATGCCGGGTATACTAAGGGCTTCTCAACTATTTGCATTTTTATGTATAATTTAAAAAAAAAATGAATTTAGATTTTTGTGGGAAAAGAGACGACGCTGTTTTTCAAATATCTTTCAGTCTCAGCAAGATTGTATAGGTGAGTACAAACAGAAAGCGCGTCTGTCTGGCGCTCACCAGGCAATGGATCAAGCCTCAACCACGTCTACCACTGAATGACCCACATGGGTTTAGCGCTTAACATGAATTTAACAAACATGAATTTAACAAATATAAATTTAACAAATATGAAATTAACAAATATGAAGATTATCCGCCATACTAGAAAGAAGACCTATAAGTGCTTTGCCAGGTTGGTTTTTATTTCGCTCATAACACGAGGCCTCATCCGACCGGTTTCAAATTTTCAAAGCTGGTGTACGATAACTAGAATGAGATTCTAAAAACAATTACCATGGGCAGGTGCCCAGTACCAAAATTTGTAGGACCCATTCCCAGGATGCTGGGACTAGATCCTTTTTTAAAATAGGTGCCTCCTACCTTGACCAGGGCGGAGGGTGATACTGAAGTGTGTAAGCGACTATTAGCCAACTTTGTATAAAACTGTGAAATTTTGATTCCCGTTAAATCTTACAGTCAGGACAGCACCCATTAAGTTGTGTGCAGTCAAATCTGTTAAATAACTAAATTTTCTTATAAAATCTGGATTCGTTGTAATCCGTGGGATAACTACAGAATGATTCTTCTAACCGGTTTGAAATTTCCAACCCGGGTGTGTTTTCCAGTCCCAGTGTTGTTAATTTTATTACTGATGTTAATTTCCATTTAATAACTGAAAAATAACTCTTCTGGTTTCAAAACCTTAACAGTGATGCTTTCCATAAGACATCCTAAAATTTAGCCTATTTAGGTGCAAATTTGAAATTCTGATGAATTTAACAAAATCTGAAATCTATGAATTCGGATAAATTACTGGGGAATACCTTTTCTGATAAATTTCAACCTTTCATTGTTAATGGACATTATTATTATTATTTATGTTTTTTAAATTTTAAACATCCAAATTTATTAAATTAGTTTATATGTAATAACTAGAGAATGGTTCTTCTGGTCGGCTTCCAACACTTCTGTCTTGGTGTATTTTAATGAAAGCATTTTTTTTATTGAATTTGGGTGTTGTACGTGCCAATTTTGTAAATATTTTTTAATTAACTTAGATTTCCTTAAAAAAATGTGTTTTCTTGGAGGATTGTAAATAATTTTAAACAGAATAGAATCACAGAATAATTAAAAAAAAAAAAAAAAAAAAAAATTACTGAAACTCGCGTTATGGTGTTTTTAATTTTTCACGAATTTAGTGAAGCTTTAAAAGAATTATGCCAGAGCCGCCATATTACTAGTATTCTCATCTACCACTAACTTATTCCAAGACTCGTGTGTAACCTCAGAACACCTTATCCGATCTGCTTACAATTTTCAACCATGGTCAACTATTACTGAAGATTCATGGAACAACTGAGAAATGGAGGAGCCTTGTACTCAATTTTTTGTAGCTCATTCTCGAAATTGGTTGTCATGGTACAACTATAGAAAATCCTTTCTGATTGATGCATTACTATATTTTCCGGCATATAAGGCGCGCTTTTTCCACAAAATTCTTGGAAAATCAGCCTGCGCCTTATATGCTCAAGGTCAGGGTCAAGGGAAGGCTTTGGGTTATGCTTTAGCAGTTGTTTACTAACGATACGTTACAACTGCTTGCAAATATCGTCTTACATGGTACTACTTAAAAGGTTGTTTTTTGTAAATAAAGTCCGTAGGTGACATTTTGCCACTTTATTCTCGAAATATATAGTAATATTTTGCATTTCATAACGCTGCAATATTCCAATAGAGTGCATTGAGGTACACTGTCCTGGGGTTATACAATACGGAGAGGACTTTCTCGGATCACTGAGGTATAGGGAATTGAGGTTATGCAATACAGGGACAGGGATACCCTCAGTCTTCCTATATTTCTCACAGTCTGTGTTCCTATATTTCTCTCAGTCTTCCTATATTTCTCACGGTCAGTCTTCCTATATTTCTCATGGTAAGTCTTCTCGTATTTCTCACAGTCTTCCTATATTTCTTACGGTCAGTCTTCTCGTATTTCTCACAGCCTTTCTATATTCCTTACGTTAGTCTTCCTGTATATCTCACAGTCTTCCGGTATTTCTCAGTCTTCCTGCATTTTTCATAGTGTTCCTGTATTTCTCACGGTTAGTATTCGCCTATGTCATCTAATTTTCCAGAAATTATATGAGAATTCACTAGTGAATTTCTCTATACAGGTGATTAATTAAACGGCTCTCTGTTATTCCCATTCAATCCACAATCCCTCTCCAGATCCTTCAATTTGAGGTACCTTAATCCATTGCTTCATTTCCTAAACTATCACACAAATTGGATAATTATCCACTGGCTATTGATAATGATTCAGGAGTGGCCGAAATAATACACTTTTTTATTTCTAATTTGTTGGTTGGTTGTTTAGTGTAGTAACATATGATACGGGATGCCCTCAACTTATAGTTGATAAGACACAAGTAGCAACTGAGAACTTTATTTTGAATACAACGTTTCGCCTGCGCAGCAGGCTTTATCTAGTCTGTATCAAATTTATGAGGTACTTGAAAAAGCCTGCTGAGCGGAAGAAATGTTATTTTAAATAAAGATTCTACCTGCTGTTTGAGAGTGTATCAACTTCTAGACGGGAACTGTTCTACCTATGGGACTGTAACTTTTACCCGTCTGCAGTTTCTCCCGATTTTGTGTTTTCCATTTGCCTCGTGCCATAGCTAATCATAATAAAGCACTGTGTATCACCTGTGGTGGCGGGAGCAAGACTCCCAGAGCACTAGGTGTCCTGTTGTGATGAAATATAGCGTAGGAGGCTTTGCTCTGCCTTCTCAACGGCTTGCACGCACGCATCTCTCCCACTCACATGGTTATACAATGATAATATAAATAGCGAATAACACACATGTGCAACACTTTGATATCCAACTGGTGTACGTGCGTATCGTCTTGCTGGTGTTATTGATAAGCCAGACACTTGGGAAACATTTAGGAATCTTTATTCTAGAAACAGAGAAGAACGGTGAAAGATGACGAGGATCTTGAGGTAATCAGTCTCTTAGCCTTGAGCCGATGTGTTCAGTCCGTCTATCCTGATAAAAGATTGATAGACTAAACACCGACTCAAGGCTGAGGGACTGGTTACCTCAATCTCCTCATTTTCCATCTTTCTTCTCTGTATTCGACTGAAGAAGCTTCTGGGTTGTAGAAAGTTTTCAGAATAGTCACAAATGTTGCCCAAGTGTCTCACTTATCAACTTGTCGGTTTTCTAAACCATTTACAAAAACTTGTTGGTATTTTGTATATCATTAATATAAGATACCAATATGCAGCTCTCACACCAGTGTATATCATTCAGTCTTATTACAATCTTTCAAAACTAACCCACAATTATGCGAGGAAATTTAGGACGGCATTTCGGTTCGTCCAGGATTCCTATTAACTATTTTATAAATACATAGGACGAACTGAAACTTAATTTATAAGTTTCTTACCAAAATTGTTGACTAGTTGTGATGTGTTTCAGCCACAGTATTGTGACTTGTTTTAAAAGGTATTTACTTACGACCAGGCCTAAGACTAGTCTTATAAGCAATCATTCTGACATTTCTAAAAGATTTCAACCACATCCACACTCAACTGAATCAAGTCCTCAACTTACGCCACAGACCGGGCCGCGGGGGCGTTGACCCCCGAAACTCTCTCCAGGTAAACTCCAGGTAAACATATTATCAATTTCTGTGTTTCTTGAGAATGTAACTGAGTTATCACGAAATTTCTTAGATTTCGTTCCATTGTTCTTAAGACGAAATTGAGTAGTAAGATATCATATGTGTTGAAGGACGCGTGTGTGCACTTCAGGACATTTATTAAATGAAACGTGACTTTATCAGTCCTAGTAACTAGTGAAGTCACTGGTTATGACTGATGAAGTCACTGGTTATGACTGATGAAGTCATTGGTGATGACTGATGAAGTCACTGGTTATGACTGATGAAGTCATTGGTGATGACTGACGAAGTCACTGGTTATGACTGATGAAGTCACTGGTTATGACTGATGAAGTCATTGGTGATGACTGATGAAGTCATTGGTGATGACTGACGAAGTCACTGGTTATGACTGATGAAGTCATTGGTGATGACTGATGAAGTCACTCGTGACGTAACATTTTCTTAAAGAAATGTCCTCAACTATACACCAGCGATCTTTCCCACAGTATATGGGTATGACTCTACCATTTACAATCAACAAAATGTCTCAATGTTTACTTTGAGTGAAGGTCGTATGAAATGAAACACTTGTTTTCTATATTTATTAAATTATTATAAAGCTTACTATATATACGAGACTACTTGGAAGACACGACTTGTCAAACCCGCATACAAGATGGCTCCTCGAGGATATCAGAACATTAATCCACAAATAAAACATCACCATATGTAGGTGGGTGCCTTAAACATTTGACAGCCACTTTTATCCATCCAGCTTCAATCAGCTAGAGTAACTGACCACCACCTACCACGGGTGATAAGTTTTAAGTGGACTGATCACGTTAACACGACTACTACTACTACTACTACTACTACAGTTTCCGGTGTTGTATTCATCCGAAGAAGGTTGTCTTGCAGGCGAAACATTTCAGCAATAACGATACCCAAGTGTTGCACATGCGCCTTATTCAACATCTTTGCAGACTTGCAATGATTGCAGAAACTGCAAACATTTTCTGCTTCCTGTATATTGTCATTTTTTGAAGAGCTAGGAAAGTAATCCTGAGCCTATACTCAAGAAAATTTTGTCATGTCAAAAGTTTACCAATAATGTTATCGAGCCTCCAACTTTTGACAGAAGTCTAGCGTGTTTAACAGGACGTCAACATGCTGATGCAGTGTAAATATAAAAAAAAAATGTCCAGATGTCCAAATGCAAAAAATTTTCTAAATATTTATTTAAGTTAACTCGGAACTTGTGAAGTGTAAACTATATCAGAAGACCTGAACAGGATGAAAACATGGTTAAGAAAAGATAGTTGCTGGAATTAAAAGCCGAATGGTGCGTAATAATGATAATATGGGAGGGAGTAAGAAAACCGGATATGGAATGTCCGGGAGGAGAAACGCTGCATACGTCGTGGAAGGACAAAGAACAGCACATATCACTGAACGGGTGGAGCTTGAACCCATGGCTAGCTGGTCTTACAATTACCAGGCCAGCTCACAGGCTTCGTAGTTTCAATATTAGCGTGCAGTGATTTGTTTGTAATCGTGTTATTACGATTTCGTGAGTCAATAAGAAACGTACTGCACCTGTGTCTTAGTCATCAACATGCCGGTCTTGTATACAATCAATAATATGATACCATTCAGAGCAGGAAGCTCCGGGAGGGCTTTTCAAAGTATATCATTAGAATTATACGGAAAGCTACCTAATCTAAGAACTAGTTTGAAAAAAATGGACAAAAATCTATTTAGGACATTATGCATAACATGGGTCAGGCCCATCCAGGAGTACAAGGCACCAGCGTGGAACCCACACCAGCTTTAGCAGCGAAAATGGTGACGTAACTAAAGGGTACAGACAACAAGGAGAGATTACTGGAACGTAAACTAATCACACTAGAAGAAAGGAGGAACAGAGGAGACATGATAACAACATACAAAACACTTAGAGGATTGGATAGAGGCAGACTGATATGCCAGGAGGGGGCCAGGAGACAGATGGAAGGCAAAGACCATGAGCCAAAGTGATATAAAACAAGTGGAATACACTAGACAAGGACATGATGGAAGCAGTCATTATACACATTCAGACAGTCAGACACTCAGATACACACACACACACACACACACACACACACACACACACACACACACACACACACACACACACACACACACACACACACACACACACAGGGCAGTTTACTAAGTATTGTTGCTACTGATTCTTCTCAAGCAGGGGAATGTATCACTGCTACTGCTGTTGGCACTCACTGCTGGCTGGCACCCCTTGGATATTGTCCTCGTCTCCCACACTCCAATTTTCCGGTTGGTTGAAGGGGAAGACTTGGTCTGTCACGAGGCTAGTTTATTGTTTACCGTGGGAGGTGTTGAGTATATCCCGCCAGTATTTAATATTTCTTGTGAGAGCTATGTGGTTACATATAGCATCAATCATGACAGTATAGTAGGCCTCAGTTAAGGGGACAAACCTGGTCTAGAACGGGGCGAGGGCGACTTTTGGAAACATGATTAAAAAAAGTGCATCGAATTTGATTAGCACGTATTTTGAAGTGCATTCAATTTCATTAGCACGTATTTTGAAGTGCATTCAATTTCATTTAGCACGTACTTTGAAGTTAATTCAATTTAATTAGCACGTATCTGAAGTGCATCCTATATACAAATAGCCCGCACACAGGAGAGAGAAGCTTATGACTTGGACCGATGAGAGAGCCAATATATATATACTCTGGCTCCCTCACCATCGTGTATTAATGTGACTTGTAAATGGTCCAAGCTGGACCGAAAAGTCGTCATAACTTCCTCTCTCTCTTTCCTATGTGCGGTTTATTTATGTATTGTTCCATTTACGGTATTGTGACTTTTTGTTATTTAAGTACATCTTAATTTAATAGTACGTATTTGAAAAGATCTTTTCATATGTTACGCATCATTTTTCTATACACTTTTTTCAAGTGTACTTTGTAGGCTAAAGAATGGCTCGTAAGTTTTTCTGTTGTGTAGCAGTAGTAGTTTTGACCTTACATAGCACTGACGAAGGGTGGTAGTAGCGAGGGTGAATATTTAGATGGGTGACTGACTGGGGGTGAAATACTGCTGGGAAAAAGTAGACCCTGGGTTTCCTCTCCTCCTCCTCCCCAACAGTCGAGAGTGATTTCCTAGACTAGACCAAGACTAGACCTAGTCCCCCGCCTCCCAGACTTCACCCGACACAGCGCTCACACATTGTTATCCTACTAAGGAGAGGAAAAATTGTCGTCTTTGAGCGGAAATTGTCGTAGGGGAGAGGGAAATTTTTGTTGGGGAGCGAGGATTTTTTGTTGGGGAACAGAGAATTTTTGTTGGGGAACGGGGAATTGTCATTGGTGAGCTGAGAACTGTCGTGGGGGAGCGGGGAAATTGTCGTTGGGGTTAGAGCTAACTGCTGTCGGGGAGACTTTCTGGTGGAACGTAGAGGAATTTCGGGGGAAGTTCTTGTTGAAACAAAAGAGGGAGGGAAAGAGGAAGAATTTTTGCCAGGATATAAATTTTATCCGTGTGAGAGGGGGAATTGTTGTGTGGGTGAGAGTGGTTGCAACAATGCAATAATTGCGTACCAATCAAGGCTAAACTGAAGGTTCAATATTTGCAGGTAGGACTGGTGCGTAATTAGGAGGAGGGTGAGGCGGAGGAAACAGTGATGGTTGTGAGGTAAATATCCGGAGCAAGAGACCCACCACTCACTCTAATTACCATGGCCAGAAAAATACGTAATTAACAGCGGCCTTCATCAGGGATATCCCGGTGTTAGCCGTGATGAGTTGGAGACGGTGATCCCGCCTCCAACACCAACACCAGTCCCTTACACCAGATCCTAGACCCCAACATCAGATCCTACACCTCAACACCAGATCTTGGACACCAACATCAGATCTTAGACCCCAACATCAGATCCTACACCTCAACACCATATCTTAGACACCAACTCCAGATCCTAGACCCCAACACCAGATCCTGGACCTCAACACAAGATCCTAGACCCCAACACCAGATCTTGGACACCAACACCAGATCCTAAATCCCAACACAAGATCCTGGACCCCAACACCAGATCCTGGACCTCAACACCAGATTCAAGACCCCACACACCAGATCTTGGACCCCAAAACCAGATCCTAGACACCAACATCAGATCCTAGACCTCAACACCAGATCTTGGACCTCAACATCAGATCCTAGACCCCAACACAGATCCTAGACCCGAAAACCAGATCCTAGACCCCAACACAAGATCCTAGACCCCAACACCAGATCCTGGACACTAACACCAGATTCTAGACCCCAATACCAGTCCCACACACCAGATCTTGGACCCCAGCACCAGTCCCCCACACCAGACCCTAGACCCACAACCTTCCTTAGTGAATACATAAATAATCTGTAAAAAAAATTGCAGAAATTTTAGTGCTCACTAAGTTATAATAAATTTTAATCCTAGCTGAGAGGATAAAATTAAAAGTTGAAAAATTAGCGATTGTTATTATATCGTGAAAGTTAAAGGATTTAAAGTTGATTTTTTTTTAAATTAGCGATTACGGCGATGAAAGTGAAATAAAACTGTTAGGCTCATGTCTGAAAAAAGGGCAGTGTATATGAATAATGAATAAGTGACCAATAGAAGAGCAGTAAAACGCTTTTATTAAAGGAGAGGCAATGAAAGCAAGGAGGTAGCGAAGATCAGTACGGACGTGGAGACGAGAGGAAGAGGGTAAACAAGCGGCAGTGAAAGCCTCCCTGATAGCCGAACGGGATGAAGGAAATGCAACCTGAGAGGCGGGAAGGAGAGACTGCATTGTGGAAAACCTGCAGAAAAACGTGCAGTGTTGAAAGCTGCGGATGGGAAATCTGAGTTGTGGAAACCTGTGGTGCTGAAACGTACGGATGGGAAACGTGTGGTGTTAAAACCTATGGATGGGAAACATGCGGTGTTGAAACCTGCGGATGGGAAACTTACAGGATAGGAACATTGCTAAGCGGGAATTAGAGGTGAGACATCATGTTGAAAGCCACAAGAAAGACAATGATAAGGTGTTCAGTTTTATGAAGCTACGGAGGTTCGCAAGTAACAAAATACCTCACTGAAACGAGAGTTTAGTTAAGTTATTATGGAAGATAAAACTACAGAAAAAGAAAGATTTGAGTATTTGTTGAGAATGTCAAGACAGCATTTAGACAGAGACCGGAGACGAAACATACAAACACAAGGTGATAGGACTAGAATTGCGACAGGCCTTCCTGAGCGAAATGACACCAGAGATGACACCTAGCCATAGATGGCATACAAGTACAAGGAATCACCCAGCATGTGCCAGAAAGGTATCAAATACTCCTCCTACCCTACTTCCCCTCTTCCTATTCTCTTTTCTGCCTCTTTCTACCACACCCCAATCCCTTGACTCTTTACCCCCACCTTCACCCTCTCCCCTCACCCTCTCACCTTTTCTCCCCACACCAATCACAAACCCACATGGCCTTTCGTCTCATTCTTTACTCACCAACTCACCACATCTACTAGCACTCCCAAAACTCACTACCAGCCTAAGTCATTCCCACGACTCTGCAGACAAAGAACCCATCACAATCTCTCATCCCCTACACCACTATTCCACTTCTCCACGACTTCACAAATATCGGACTACAGTAGGTACTATGCCAGGGTTGGCTTTACGACATCATCTTTGTCTTATTCAAGTCTCCCAGCTCAGGATCACAGATTTCAACACTATGTATGTAACTTAGCCTGTGTGATGAAATATGACAAGGAATAATACACAAATAACCCGTACACATGAGATGAAACTTATGACGACGTTTCGGTCAGACTTGGACCATTAACTAGTCACAGAAGCGCGAAGGGAAGGGAGCCGGTATATATCTAGAGAGGGGAGGGGCGGGGCCGGGAGTAGAACGAGAGGTGGTAGAATAATTGTAGTAGTTTTAAAGATAGTGGTAGTGGTGGTGGTGGTAGTAGTGGTGGTGGTGGTAGTAGTGGTATAGTGGTGGTCGGAGTGGTGATTTTGGGGATGGTGGTGGTGGTAGTGCAACAGTGGCAGAGGTGCCAATAAGAAGGGAGCAGTGGCAGTGACACATAAGTCAGAGAAATATAACTAGCTTTTGTTCCCACTAACAATCGAATATACAGGCAGTATACTGATGTATCCAGTTTTGCTAATTAAAAAAAATGGTTGTAGTCACAGGATTTCTGATGTCAGTTGAGGAACTAGATCAGGACGATCAGCTGACCTAAGAATAGCAGTGGCTGAAGTAGAGATGTGGTACAAGCACAGACCAGCGTAATAGCCAGACAGATCAGGCCACCAACCAAGAAGACTAGTTCGGGACCGGACCGCAGGGGCGATGACTCCCGAAACCACCAGGTAAGACTTTCATTTGCATCTTATCAATAACAAAAATATTAATGTGGTGTGTTCTGTTATGAGTTGGTGTCTTCTGTCGTCCGTTAGTGTGTTATGTTATGAGCTGGTAAGTTCTGTTGTGAGGTGGTGTGTTCTGTTGTGAGGTGGTGTGTTCTGTTGTGAGGTGGTGTGTTCTGTTGTGAGGTGGTGTGTTCTGTTGTGAGGTGGTGTGTTCTGTTGTGAACTATTTAAGTCGCTGGAACAATGACACAGGTTACAGTCGTTCACGAAGAATCACTAATGGAACATGTGATGAGCCTCGTATTCCCTTCATAAAAGACACGTTGGATAATCCTTACAAGCTGGGCTGGACTGTTTAACACCTGCACAAAACAAAGCCCTATGACACAGCTGACTTTAACTGCACGATTCTTTATTACTCGATAAAGCAAACACTTGAGCAAAAGACTCGAAAATTACCCCAATTAACAGCATCTTTACTTCTCATTCCAGTCACTTACAAAGCTGCTTTCGTAAATCTTATCAGCAACAAATATGATGATCTGGTTGAAAATAATTTCGCTAAAACAAAATGTTACATAAATTCAACTCTCATGGCAAACATTTTCGGTAAATGTCTGTATAAAATTGAGTAGAGAACACCTGCACATGTCAACTGTTCTATGAACCTTCACCTAGTAACAGGTGACCAAAGTTTAAATTTGGAACCAACTGGATAATGCATTCTGAAGTTATGGCTTGAGAGCGGGCAGGGGGCGGTGACCCCTGCCAGAGACTACAAGCAACAAAGAGTCACTGATTGTATCACCTACTTCACTTCTTGCTTAGAACAGGCATTTATTGGTGATTACAATCTTTTGTTGACAAAACCTGGCTCGCTACTGAAGGATGGAGGATCAAACCTCCATCATTCCGCATAAAATGCACCCCACGGTTTTCGTGCTTTATGTAATAGTAATAATAATAATCTGATAAATAATAATAGTAATAATAATTTCAGAAGAATTGTATGGAATACCTTAAGAATTCTGTATTATATCACATCAAGTACTAAACCCGTGTAGGTTATTCGGCGCAAAGTGAAGACTCGCTCCTCCGTCCGTTAATGGCGACCTGATGTTGAACCACTCAGCTTCATGAGGACTGTTTATTAAGCACATTAACTCAGTGCACGCTTGGCTCAATGTAAATGACTGTTTCCCAAAAGTGAAAAAAAAATTAGTCAAAAATTGTAATGTCAATTTCTTGGGCCAGCACACATTATTATTATTATTATTATTATTATATTATGACAAAATTGTTGCATCCCACTCGGGTGTCATCGTGCACGCATCCTCATCATACTGCACGTCAATATCAATGTTGGTGGTGGAAGTGGTGGCAGTAACGATACTGTCAGCGGAGGAGGAAGTGTTGGCAGTGATAAATGTGCTGGTGATAGTGGTGGTGGTACTGAAGATTGTGGGGGGGGGGAGGGTGCGTTGGTGGCAGTGGATGTGATGATAGTGGTGGTAGGTGGTGGATTTTGGGTGTTGGTGGATGGTGGGTGATACTAGTGACGGTGGTAGACGGTGCGTTGGTGGTGGTATACTAGTAATGCGGTAGATGGTGGGTAATGCTAGTGGTGGTGGTGGTGATACTAGTGGTGGTGGTGGATGGCGAGTGTTGGTGGTGGGTGATGCTAGTAGTAACTGTGGTGGTGGTGGTAATAAGTGGTGGTTGGAGAAAAATACAGGAAGTGGCAGCAACGATGAAGAGAGTTAAAACGTCAAATGTCCACCATGATGTGTGAAACTTGGGCCGTTGTCAGGAAAAATACTAACACACTGAACAAGATTACCTGAAACCTTCCACCTGATGAAACCTCCCTGCTTCTTCCACCTGATGAAACCTCCCTGCTTCTTCCACCTGATGAAACCTCCCTGCTCCTTCCACCTGATGAAACCTCCCTGCTCCTTCCACCTGATGAAACCTCCCTGCTTCTTCCACCTGATGAAACCTCCCTGCTCCTTCCACCTGATGAAACCTCCCTGCTCCTTCCACCTGATGAAACCTCCCTGCTTCTTCCACCTGATGAAACCTCCCTGCTCCTTCCATCTGATGAAACCTCCCTGCTTCTTCCACCTGATGAAACCTCCCTGCTCCTTCCACCTGATGAAACCTCCCTGCTTCTTCCACCTGATGAAACCTCCCTGCTCCTTCCACCTGATGAAACCTCCCTGCTTCTTCCACCTGATGAAACCTCCCTGCTCCTTCCACCTGATGAAACCTCCCTGCTCCTTCCACCTGATGAAACCTCCCTGCTTCTTCCACCTGATGAAACCTCCCTGCTCCTTCCATCTGATGAAACCTCCCTGCTTCTTCCACCTGATGAAACCTCCCTGCTCCTTCCACCTGATGAAACCTCCCTGCTTCTTCCACCTGATGAAACCTCCCTGCTCCTTCCACCTGATGAAACCTCCCTGCTTCTTCCACCTGATGAAACCTCCCTGCTCCTTCCACCTGATGAAACCTCCCTGCTCCTTCCACCTGATGAAACCTCCCTGCTTCTTCCACCTGATGAAACCTCCCTGCTCCTTCCATCTGATGAAACCTCCCTGCTTCTTCCACCTGATGAAACCTCCCTGCTCCTTCCACCTGATGAAACCTCCCTGCTTCTTCCACCTGATGAAACCTCCCTGCTCCTTCCACCTGATGAAACCTCCCTGCTTCTTCCACCTGATGAAACCTCCCTGCTCCTTCCACCTGATGAAACCTCCCTGCTCCTTCCACCTGATGAAACCTCCCTGCTTCTTCCACCTGATGAAACCTCCCTGCTCCTTCCATCTGATGAAACCTCCCTGCTTCTTCCACCTGATGAAACCTCCCTGCTCCTTCCACCTGATGAAACCTCCCTGCTTCTTCCACCTGATGAAACCTCCCTGCTCCTTCCACCTGATGAAACCTCCCTGCTTCTTCCACCTGATGAAACCTCCCTGCTCCTTCCACCTGATGAAACCTCCCTGCTCCTTCCACCTGATGAAACCTCCCTGCTTCTTCCACCTGATGAAACCTCCCTGCTCCTTCCATCTGATGAAACCTCCCTGCTTCTTCCACCTGATGAAACCTCCCTGCTCCTTCCACCTGATGAAACCTCCCTGCTCCTTCCACCTGATGAAACCTCCCTGCTCCTTCCACCTGATGAAACCTCCCTGCTCCTTCCACCTGATGAAACCTCCCTGCTCCTTCCATCTAATGAAACCTCCCTGCTTCTTCCACCTGATGAAACCTCCCTGCTTCTTCCACCTGATGAAACCTCCCTGCTTCTTCCACCTGATGAAACCTCCCTGCTTCTTCCACCTGATGAAACCTCCCTGCTCCTTCCACCTGATGAAACCTCCCTGCTCCTTCCACCTGATGAAACCTCCCTGCTTCTTCCACCTGATGAAACCTCCCTGCTTCTTCCACCTGATGAAACCTCCCTGCTCCTTCCACCTGATGAAACCTCCCTGCTCCTTCCACCTGATGAAACCTCCCTGCTTCTTCCACCTGATGAAACCTCCCTGCTCCTTCCATCTGATGAAACCTCCCTGCTCCTTCCATCTAATGAAACCTCCCTGCTTCTTCCACCTGATGAAACCTCCCTGCTCCTTCCACCTGATGAAACCTCCCTGCTCCTTCCACCTGATGAAACCTCCCTGCTCCTTCCACCTGATGAAACCTCCCTGCTCCTTCCATCTGATGAAACCTCCCTGCTTCTTCCACCTGATGAAACCTCCCTGCTCCTTCCACCTGATGAAACCTCCCTGCTCCTTCCACCTGATGAAACCTCCCTGCTCCTTCCACCTGATGAAACCTCCCTGCTCCTTCCACCTGATGAAACCTCCCTGCTCCTTCCACCTGATGAAACCTCCCTGCTCCTTCCATCTGATGAAACCTCCCTGCTCCTTCCATCTGATGAAACCTCCCTGCTTCTTCCACCTGATGAAACCTCCCTGCTCCTTCCACCTGATGAAACCTCCCTGCTCCTTCCACCTGATGAAACCTCCCTGCTCCTTCCACCTGATGAAACCTCCCTGCTCCTTCCATCTGATGAAACCTCCCTGCTTCTTCCACCTGATGAAACCTCCCTGCTCCTTCCACCTGATGAAACCTCCCTGCTCCTTCCATCTGATGAAACCTCCCTGCTTCTTCCACCTGATGAAACCTCCCTGCTTCTTCCACCTGATGAAACCTCCCTGCTCCTTCCACCTGATGAAACCTCCCTGCTCCTTCCACCTGATGAAACCTCCCTGCTCCTTCCACCTGATGAAACCTCCCTGCTCCTTCCACCTGATGAAACCTCCCTGCTCCTTCCACCTGATGAAACCTCCCTGCTCCTTCCATCTGATGAAACCTCCCTGCTCCTTCCATCTGATGAAACCTCCCTGCTTCTTCCACCTGATGAAACCTCCCTGCTCCTTCCACCTGATGAAACCTCCCTGCTCCTTCCACCTGATGAAACCTCCCTGCTCCTTCCACCTGATGAAACCTCCCTGCTCCTTCCATCTGATGAAACCTCCCTGCTTCTTCCACCTGATGAAACCTCCCTGCTCCTTCCATCTGATGAAACCTCCCTGCTCCTTCCATCTGATGAAACCTCCCTGCTTCTTCCACCTGATGAAACCTCCCTGCTCCTTCCACCTGATGAAACCTCCCTGCTCCTTCCATCTGATGAAACCTCCCTGCTCCTTCCATCTGATGAAACCTCCCTGCTTCTTCCACCTGATGAAACCTCCCTGCTCCTTCCACCTGATGAAACCTCCCTGCTCCTTCCACCTGATGAAACCTCCCTGCTACTTCCACCTGATGAAACCTCCCTGCTCCTTCCACCTGATGAAACCTCCCTGCTCCTTCCACCTGATGAAACCTCCCTGCTCCCTCCACCTGATGAAACCTCCCTGCTCCTTCCACCTGATGAAACCTCCCTGCTCCTTCCACCTGATGAAACCTCCCTGCTCCTTCCACCTGATGAAACCTCCCTGCTCCTTCCATCTGATGAAACCTCCCTGCTCCTTCCAACTGAACCGTGCTGTATAGGAGGTGGTGGGGGTGGGGGTGTAGGGGTGGAGGGGCCATCAATTCTATACCCAAGTATCTTAACCCAAGGTAATTATATGCTTTCAATCCTCAAAAACACAAAAGCTATGAAAAACATGGCGGCGTCTAATACTTAATGTGAAAGGAATTAGAACTGTTTCATTGTTATATAATATACACTAAGGCGATGTATAATATACACTAAGACGACGTATAATATACACTGAGGTAATGTATAATATACAGTGCTCGTCACGGCATTATGCCGGGTGAGCGCCCCGGCATAATGCTGTGATGAAAATCAAAGTCTTACCATACAGGGAGGTCTTTTTTCGTCAGTGCATTCTGCTGGGTAGCAGCCGTTAGCATAATGTCAGGCCTGCCGCCACACTTCACAGTGACTTCTCATTGCTAATATGGCTGCCGTGGTGAGAGGAAGTGTTGCACTTTTGTCTCTCATCCGCCTCATCTTTTGTCCGGTGTTCCCTTTGGTTTTGGGGGTTCACAATGCTTGGCACCAGACGAAAGAAATAGTGGAGAATGTTGGTGTGTGTGAGCGTTCACTGAGGAACTGGATGCAGCGTTTCAAGGCTGGTGGCGGTGTTGAATTACCGTCTGCCAAACCTTGGCCTGGCCCCTCTAAGAAGACAAGTGTTCATACCTTAACTGTATTTAAGAAACAGTTACTCTCTAACTGCTTCTTTAGCAAAATAAAGGCTCAACATTATACTGCATCTGTTCTATTAACACTCAAGAAATCTAATACCTGTTGCCTGACACCCCCAAAAGCCCCAGGAACTGTAGATCAATACCCTTACCAGGGCCAGAACTGAAATATTTATGGAGTAACACACGATAGACAGAGCAGTGAGGTATCCATATTTCACGTACTAACAGACCATGAAGGACTTCAAATATCAAAGAAAACTCTTACAGTTAAATTAATAACACAAAGGAACAAAACAAGCCCCATGTTTATACTGTACCTGAGCAAGTTACCGGCTTAATCAAAATGCCGTATTAAAAATTAAACAAAATGTATTATTTATGTAGGGATCTTTATTTTAAATGTGTAGAATTTCAAAAGCCATATTTTTTTTAGTTTGATGTTTTATTTACACAGTTATATTGTACTTTAAATTGTTTAAAAGACTGATAAAAAAAGAGCATTTTTATTTCTTAAAGACGCTGTCAGTAGACCTCTTGGCACGACTATGATTCAGACAGTTAAGATGAAATAAAACTAACCTACAGTCCTACACAGTCCAATATCAAGGGTACGTCAGCACTGAAGGTTTGAAGCCGATCAGAAGAAGCATACCGTGCTGTTTTTGACAAATATAAATTTGAAATTATTGGTTTATGAAAAGGTAGATCCAACAGAGACAGAAAATACAACACGTAATGGATAAGATTGGTATATTTCGACACGCTATCTTTATCAGATGGCGGTTTGTAGTGAAGGGAAGAAATGTTGAAAACAATAGTTCAGAAATTATACCAGACCCTAACAGTGCCACTCAGTCTATTAATTTACGCTCAGAATATCAGTGTCACGACCTGTGTAAAACGAATATATTTTTGCTCTACGGTATTCACTGTATGTAACTGACAATAATAGAGAAACATATGAAAACTAAGACACATGTGCCATATCTGGGTATCTTTATTGTAGACGTTTCGCCATCCAGTGGCTTTATCAATATAGATTCTAGGACATAATTTGAAGGCAGTAGAACTATATACAAAAGATGAGGTAATCAGTCCCTCACCCTTGGAGTTGGTGTTGAGAGCACCGTAGTTGTGAAGATTCTGGAGCAGAGGCAAGGACTGTCTTCAAATTATGTCCTAGAATCTGTATTGATAAAGCCACTGGATTGCGAAACGTCTACAATAAAGATACCCAGATGTTGCACATGTGTCTTAGTTTTCATCTTGTTGGTATTGTATACCATTCTTGTACAGAAAGACATGTTGTACAACAAACTGGGACAATATATCGATGGGTAGAGCTCTGTCAAGTGGTGTCTTTATAAAGCTCTACATAGCTTAGCGCTGTCACAAAGCTTGTTCCACAACGTGTTTTTAATTCACCATACAAAAAGAACACACTGTTAGATACACAGGTACGCGACACGTAGGCACTGATCAAGACATCTCTGAAGGAGACGTTTCGTTACGAGTGGTTTCTTCAGTGCTAATAGCCACTCGTGTCGAAACGTTCCCTGATTAAACGTCTTAGTTACTGCACACCTATCATTCACTTACATCGTATTGGTATCACCATACCACGTCCACCACCACAATTATATAATTAAAATCTAGTTGGAAGAAGTGATAATTGTAAGTTAAGGAAAACAGGGACTCGAATTTTGGTTGGTTGATTGATTGATGGAGGTTTAAAGTCTATCGACTACACGAGGACGAGGGTTATTAAGGCTGGATGTAACTTTTCACCACCAGACAAGAAAATTTTGATCCCTAAAATAAATATTAAAGCAATCAGCACATATACTCCGAGATATGTAAATCTTCCGATATATATATATAGATATATATATATATATATATATATATATATATATATATATATATATATATATATATATATATATATATATATATATATATATATATATAGATATATAATGTCGTGCCGAATAGGTAAAACTGGTCAATTAGCAAGAAATCATTTAAAATTAAGTCCTTTCTAAAATTTTCTCTTATGAGTTTAAATATATTTTTTTTTTCATTTATGTTAATGTAAAACTTAATAATTTCGTAATAAAAGAACCTTAGAAAACTTACCTAACCTTATTATAACAAGCTCAATTTAATTTAGCCTAATCCAACTATATATATTTTAGATAAGTTTACAATAATTTAATAATTAATAAACAAACACAATAAAACATATTGTTTTTCGTTAGGATCAGAATGATTTTTGCGAAATTATTGCATACACAAATTTTCGCTTACCCTATTCGGCAAGAAGAGCGTTGCTATTTAAGCCAAAATAGCAAGTTTTACCTATTCGGCACGACATTTTATTATTTTATTATCACACTGGCCGATTCCCACCAAGGCAGGGTGGCCCGAAAAAGAAAAACTTTCACCATCATTCACTCCATCACTGTCTTGCCAGAAGGGTGCTTTACACTACAGTTTTTAAACTGCAACATTAACACCCATCCTTCAGAGTGCAGGCACTGTACTTCCCATCTCCAGGACTCAAGTCCGGCCTGCCGGTTTCCCTGAACCCCTTCATAAATGTTACTTTGCTCACACTCCAACAGCACGTCAAGTATTAAAAACCATTTGTCTCCATTCACTCCTATCAAACACACTCATGCATGCCTGCTGGAAGTCCAAGCCCCTCGCACACAAAACCTCCTTTACCCCCTCCCTCCAACCTTTCCTAGGCCGACCCCTACCCCGCCTTCCTTCCACTACAGACTGATACACTCTTGAAGTCACTCTGTTTCGCTCCATTCTCTCTACATGTCCGAACCACCTCAACAACCCTTCCTCAGCCCTCTGGACAACAGTTTTGGTAATCCTGCACCTCCTCCTAACTTTCAAACTACGAATTCTCTGCATTATATTCACACCACACATTGCCCTCAGACATGACATCTCCACTGCCTCCAGCCTTCTCCTCGCTGCAACATTCATCACCCATGCTTCACACCCATATAAGAGCGTTGGTAAAACTATACTCTCATACATTCCCCTCTTTGCCTCCAAGGACAAAGTTCTTTGTCTCCACAGACTCCTAAGTGCACCACTCACCCTTTTCCCCCTCATCAATTCTATGATTCACCTCATCTTTCATAGACCCATCCGCTGACACGTCCACTCTCAAATATCTGAATACATTCACCTCCTCCATACTCTCTCCCTCCAATCTGATATCCAATCTTTCATCACCTAATCTTTTTGTTATCCTCATAACCTTACTCTTTCCTGTATTCACTTTTAATTTTCTTCTTTTGCACACCCTACCAAATTCATCCACCAATCTCTGCAACTTCTCTTCAGAATCTCCCAAGAGCACAGTGTCATCAGCAAAGAGCAACTGTGACAACTCCCACTTTATGTGTGATTCTTTATCTTTTAACTCCACGCCTCTTGCCAAGACCCTCGCATTTACTTCTCTTACAACCCCATCTATAAATATATTAAACAACCACGGTGACATCACACATCCTTGTCTAAGGCCTACTTTTACTGGGAAATAATTTCCCTCTTTCCTACATACTCTAACTTGAGCCTCACTATCCTCGTAAAAACTCTTCACTGCTTTCAGTAACCTACCTCCTACACCATACACCTGCAACATCTGCCACATTGCCCCCCTATCCACCCTGTCATACGTCTTTTCCAAATCCATAAATGCCACAAAGACCTCTTTAGCCTTATCTAAATACTGTTCACTTATATGTTTCACTGTAAACACCTGGTCCACACACCCCCTACCTTTCCTAAAGCCTCCTTGTTCATCTGCTATCCTATTCTCCGTCTTACTCTTAATTCTTTCAATAATAACTCTACCATACACTTTACCAGGTATACTCAACAGACTTATCCCCCTATAACGACATCATTTTATATATATATATATATATATATATATATATATATATATATATATATATATATATATATATATATATATATATATATATATATGTCGTGCCGAATAGGCAGAACTTGTGATCTTGGCTTAAACAGCAACGCTCATCTTGCCATATAGGACAAGTGAAAATTTGTGTATGCCATAATTTCGCCAAAATCATTCTGAACCTAATGAAAAAAAATATATTTCACTGTGTTTGTTTAGTATTAAATTATTGTAAACAAATCTAAAATATATTTAGTTGGGTTAGGCTAAAATAAATTGTTCTTGTTATAATAAGGTTAGGTAAATTTTCTAAGTTCCTTTTGGTGCAAAATTATAATTTTTACATCAACATTAATGAAAAAAATATCTTTAAACGTGTAAGAGAAAATTTTAGAAAGGACTTAATTTTAAATGAGTTGCTGCTAATTGACCAGTTTTACATATTCGGCACGACATATATATATATATATATATATATATATATATATATATATATATATATATATATATATATATATATATATATATATATATATATATATATATATATGCAAGGAATTCGCAAGAGCAGGCGAGATATACACAAACACTGATCTCTGGTTGAAGGAGACTCGAACCTACGAACCTTGGAAAGGTACGCAGTGCTTAACCAATCTACCCACACTGGACAATACCAGCACCTGACAGCCACAACAGCGCTAGCAGTACCAGCAACTAACAGCCACAACAGCACTAGCAATAACTACAACAGAAGCACCAACACCACCCTCATAAGCAGCAGCACAAGCAGCAGCCTCAGCAAGAATACCAGCTGCACAAGCAGCAGCCTCAGCAAGAATACCAGCTGCACAAGCAGCAGCCTCAGCAAGAATACCAGCAGCACAAGCAGCAGCCTCAGCAAGAATACCAGCAGCACAAGCAGCAGCCTCAGCAAGAATACCAGCTGCACATCAACAGCAGCATCAGTACTCACATCAGAACCTACACCAGCAGCATCATTAGCAACATCGAGCACAGAATGAACAGCAACAACATAATTAGACTCATTTCAATAACGGCACCTGTAACACTGCCAACAGTAGCAGCAACAGTATCAGCAGCACTGTCCGCAACAGTACCAGCAGCAGCAACTGCAGTAGTAGAAGCAGTAACAGCAGGTGGACATGTTCCTCCTGTGAAAATAAGGCAGCACCATGACCAGCCTCTTCGCGCCTGCACCACAATGCAAAGGTTCACGTGGAAATGAAAACTTTCCACTTAAGAGGCTGCACACGGTCATGACTCAAGGACTGGGCACGGTCATGAATCAAGGACTGGACACGGTCATGACTCAAGGACTGGGCACGGTCACGAATCAAGGACTGGACACGGTCACGAATCAAGGATTGGGCAAGGTCATGAATCAAGGACTGGGCACGGTCATGAATCAAGGACTGGACACGGTCATGACTCAAGGACTGGGCACGGTCACGAATCAAGGACTGGACACGGTCACGAATCAAGGATTGGGCAAGGTCATGAATCAAGGACTGGGCAAGGTCATGAATCAAGGACTGGGAACGGTCATGAATCAAGGACTGGACACGGTCATGAATCAAGGACTGGACACGGTCACGAATCAAGGATTGGGCAAGGTCATGAATGAAGGACTGGGCAAGGTCATGAATCAGGGACTGGGCACGGTCATGAATCAAGGACTGGGAATGGTCATGAATCGAGGATTGGGCACGGTCATGAATCAAGGACTGGGAACGGTCATGAATCAAGGGCTGGGCACGGTCATGAATCAAGGACTTGGCACGGTCATGGATCAAAGACTGGGCATGGTCATGAATCCAAGACTGGGCACGGTCATGGATCAAAGACTGGGCACGGTCATGGATCAAAGACTGGGCACGGTCATGGATCAAAGACTGGGCACGGTTATGGATCAAAGACTGGGCACGGTCATGAATCAAGGACTGGGCACAGTCATGAATCAAGGACTTGGCACGGTCATGGATCAAAGACTGGGCACGGTTATGGATCAAAGACTGGGCACGGTCATGGATCAAAGACTGGGCACGGTCATGGATCAAAGACTGGGCACGGTCATGGATCAAAGACTGGGCACGGTTATGGATCAAAGACTGGGCACAGTCATGAATCAAGGACTTGGCACGGTCATGGATCAAAGACTGGGCACGGTCATGGATCAAAGACTGGGCACGGTTATGGATCAATAACCACTTTCACTGCTCTTATTAACTTGAAAAAGGTTGCCTTTTGCGTACATAAGTACGTACGTGTACGTGTATTCACCTATAGGTTGTTACAGGGGTCGATTCACAGCTCCTAGAGCCACCTTTTCACTGGTCGCTACTAGGTCTACTCTCTCCCTACTCAAAAACTCTATCGTACCTCATCTTAAAGCTATATAAATCTCTCTCTCTCCACTGATCAGCTGGCTGCCTCTTCCAGCTATTGCAGTCGTTGCCGTTTTTTTGTCGCAACAGCCTAAGTTTATCATTGGTTGAGAACAAATAACAGATACTGACATCCTCATTGATTACAGGAAGGGAGTACCAGTCACTGTAACTTGGGATCGCTATGTTTTCCAGTCTTGTGTGGGAGGCAAGAGGGATCAAGCCCTGTACCGAGAATCAGTACTGATGATATACAGTACCGGCAAGTTGATGAATATGACACATGTGCAATACTTGGGTATCTCTATTGTCAAGATGTTTCACCTGTACAGTAGGATTCTTCGGTCTCCTACGGAGGATCAAGAATCCAGCTTACACACACACCTGCACCTCCTCAAATATGCAAGATTTCTTTGTCACTGAAGCTGGTGTCTTGTATTTGCTCTTGCTTACCCTGTTGCTGTCTCTGCTGTTGATGATTCAGTGTTGGTTTCCGTGGTATTACTTTTTATCTGCCCATTACTTTAGCAGGTATTCTTCACCCTCTTGTTTCTTCTGTTCCTAATATTACTGCTTCTGTTCTTAATACTACTGCTGTCCTTGCCGTTGATACTTTTCTCGGCTGCTTCTGTTAATTTTATAAATGCTGATGCTGTTAATAATACTGCTTCTGCTGTTGCTACTAATACTGTTACTACTACCTCTGCTGTTGCTGCTCATACTATTACTGCTGCTGCTAATGATGCTATTATTATTTTTCTGCTGTTACTATTGTTGCTACACAGAATCACAGCTAGGAGGAAGATAAACCAGTTACTCTAACAAGTAAAAAGTTGGTGTCGCAGTTTTCAGCTATTACATAAAACAATGTTGAAACTTACGTCGTAGACTGGCATCAAAGACGTGTTTTCATGTTTTTCATTTGCGAAACGGTCGACAGCGGACTGGCGGGGCAGCTGGGGAAAAAACTGACAGGAAAATGCAAGGTGGAAAAAAAGGAAGGGCTGGCGATCTGGGCTAAAGCGGAATGACCCCTTGTTAGAACAGGAAATCTGAGTTCAAATGAGGTATCAGCATTCAGGCTCGCGTGGTTATTGAGGTTACTGACCGACGATATTATGATCTGAGAATAATCTCAGTGTGTGTGTGTGTGTACTCACCTATTTGTGGTTGCAGGGGTCGAGTCACAGCTCCTGGCCCCGCCTCTTCGCTGATTGCTACTAGGTCCTCTCTCTCCCTGCCCCATGAGCTCTATCATACCTCGCCTTAAAACTATGTATGGTTCCTGCCTCCACCACATCACTTTCTAGGCTATTCCATGGCCTGACTACTCTATGACTGAAGAAATACTTCCTAACATCCCTTTGATTCATCTGAGTCTTCAACTTCCAATTGTGACCTCTTGTGTCTGTGTCCCATCTCTGGAACATCCCGTCTTTGTCCACCTCGTCTATTCCGCGCAGTACTTTATATGTCGTTATCATGTCTCCCCTGACCCTCCTGGCCTCCAGTGTCGTCAGGCCGATTTCCCTCAACCTTTCTTGATAGGACAATCCCCGTAGCTCTGGGACTAGTCTTGTTGCAAACCTTTGCACTTTCTCTAATTTCTTGACTTGCTTGACTAGATGTGGATTCCAAACTGGTGCTGCATACTCCAGTATGGGCCTGACGTAGATGGTATACAGAGTCTTAAACGAATCCTTACTGAGGTATCGGAACGCTATCCGTAGGTTTGCCAGGCGCCCGTATGCTGCAGCAGTTATCTGATTGATGTGCGCCTCAGGAGATATGCTCGGTGTTATACTCACCCCCAGATCTTTTTCCTTGAGTGAGGTTTGCAGTCTTTGGCCATCTAAACTATATTGTGTCTGCGGTCTTCTTTGCCCTTCCCCAATCTTCATGACTTTGCATTTGGCAGGGTTAAATTCAAGGAGCCAGTTGCTGGACCAGGCTTGTAGCCTGTCCAGGTCTCTTTGTAGTCCTGCCTGATCCTCGTCCGATTTGATTCTTCTCATTAACTTCACATCATCTGCAAACAAGGACACTTCTGAGTCTATCCCTTCCGTTATGTCGTTCACGTATACCAAGAACAGCACCGGTCCTAGGACTGACCCCTGTGGAACCCCGCTTGTCACAGGCGCCCACTCTGACACCTCGTCGCGTACCATGACTCGTCGCTGTGTGTGTGTGTGTGTGTGTGTGTGTGTGTGTGTGTGTGTGTGTGTGTGTGTGTGTGTGTGTGTGTGTGTGTGTGTGTGTGTGTGTGTGTGAGAGAGCATAATGAATAGAGAAAGACGACTCATCTCTCGTATGGATCCGGCTTAGACAGATCTGTCATTTCAGCAGAGCCTTCAACAAGGAAGGAATGTGGGTGACCGTACTGCTATATACAAGGCCATATGTCGCGGACAGCGAGAAAACAGCTTGGACTTGCCTAGCATGGCCAGTAGACCTGATGCAGTGCTCCTTTCTTATATTCTTATACACAACAAATCAAGCGGCAAACAGCAACTACTGTACCCTTCATCTGAGAGGTTAAGTAAGATTTGTCAGGAAACAGGACTCGAGTCTGGAACATGTTCGTACAGCATAATGACATCGATGAAATAAAGTCAGTTGACCAAATGAAATCGCTGACCTACAGATGGCTCCAACTTCATCCTATTCCCTATTTGTATGTCTCATAATAAAAAGGCTTTCAAATGAGCTGAGGTAGGTAACAGCTGTTACCTTCTAAAAGAAGTATTGAACTCTTAACCTAACCCTGTAAAATAATTATTAACCTAACCCTGTAAAATAATTATGTAGACATATTTACATCGTAAACATCCATAATTCTCATGGCAACAAGACGAGAGCTATTTATAATGCTCGAAACACGTCATGTGCGCTTTAACAGAAAGTGTAACCTAATCAGCGAGGTGGCTGGGATGGTATCACAACCCCACACAATACTACTCAACCCCATGGAAAGATTTTAATTCCCAGGTGATAGTTACTGCAGCTCTGCTGGATTGAAATCTCTGAAGCTGCCGTAGCTGATGAACCTCTAATGAAGTGCTTGACATACTCATTGCCCTATTTAAAGTCTCCCAGCTTAGGCTGACATACGATATCAACACTCAAAACCTTGAAGAAGCACCATTCCGAGTGATGGGACATGACAGGAACACAGAGTTAGGTTCTGTTGCCACTGTGTAACTATCATGTAGAATAGGGTAGCAGCACACTTCTGATGTATGTAATTTTGTTGAAAATAAATCCATGGAGGCATAGGCGCTTTCATGTTGTTAATGAGCACAAGTATTTGCTTAGAGTACAAGCAATAGGTCTTAGTTCAGAGTACAACTAATAGGTCTCCGCCAAGAATACAGTAAATAGGTCTCTGCCCAGAGTACAAATAATAAGTTTCCTAAAAGAGTACAGGAAATAGGTTTCTGCCCAGGGTAAAAACAATAGGTCTCAGTACAGAGTGCAAGTAATAGGACTCTGTCCAGAGTACAAGCAACAGGTCTTAGTTAAAAGTACAAGTATTAGGTCTCCGCCCAGAGTACAGGAAGTGGGTCTCTGCCTAGAGTACAAATAATATGTCTGTGGTCAGGGTACAAGTAATAAGTCGGTTGGAGGAGGAAACGCAGAAAGGTACGTAGGAAAAACGCAGTAATGCATAAACCTTTATTTAGTCAACGATTCGTTCAACTTACTACCTTCCTACCGGCAGTGAACCATTTCTTTAGCTCTAACAAAGCAAAAGTGGAAAGGCTGAGGGATAAAACGAAAGAGCTGAATTAATCTGTACAGTATTAAAGTAAAGAATTTGATTAACAACAAAATATGTTGACAGAGGTAAATCTTGTCTTGTCGGTAATTTGATATGAATCAACTACGACTCCCGCGATAACTTTAGCAAACAGCTTGTCTGACTGAGAAGCTGAACGAGGAATGATGAGTGAGGCAGACGTGTGTAGCGCACAAAATCACCTTACAACATCGAGCCGAGCTGTACCCAAGTAGAGGTTCACACTTACTAGTCTCGTGCATTAAACAATATTTGTTTGTATCTCAGGCAAGTAACGGGACTTTTGTCTGTTTCTCGTGTAAGTAACAGGATTTTTGTCCGTATTTCAGGCATCTAGCATGCAATGAGACTTGTAACAATTTATAAGGCATGTAATAGGTCTTTTGTCGGGGTCTCAAGCATGCAGCTAAAGAACACTGGCACAACGTTCAATTTACAGCCTAAGAGCTGCTATCCTAACTCAGCTTAGTTCAAAGCCCAGTCCTGTCTAAGGCCTACCACCCTTTAGGATGCCACCAGCAACAATAGAAAAACTTCTAGGTTCCTATTTATAAACAGGGTCTTTGAGTTGAGATCCGAGTGCTGTACCACTAAGCTACAGGTGCTGTCCAGACTCGGTTCTTCACCGGGACACTAACAATGAATGTTTCATCATATTAATTATAAACAATTCCGACAAGTTGATGAATTAGACACGTGTGCAACACCTGGGTATCTTTATCTTTATTTTTCACAACAGATTCCCAGGTGATAGCAGTAACATATACAGACTTAAGACTTAACAGAAACACAGATCTAGAGTGAAGACTAAACAATAAAACAGATCCAGGCTGAAGATAGAACAATAACACAGATCCAGGCTGAAGATAGAACAATAACACAGATCCAGGCTGATAACTGAACAATAACACAGATCCAGGCTGATAACTGAACAATAACACAGATCCAGCCTGAAGATTGAACAATAACACAGATACAGGCTGATAACTGAACAATAACACAGATACAGGCTGATAACTGAACAATAACACAGATACAGGCTGATAACTGAACAATAACACAGATACAGGCTGATAACTGAACAATAACACAGATACAGGCTGATAACTGAACAATAACACAGATACAGGCTGATAACTGAACAATAACACAGATACAGGCTGAAGATTGAACAGTAACACAGATACAGGCTGAAGACTGAACAATAACACAGATACAGGCTGAAGATTGAACAATAACACAGATACAGGCTGAAGACTGAGCAATAACACAGATCCAGGCTGAAGATTGAACAATAACACAGATACAGGCTGAAGACTGAACAATAACACAGATCCAGGCTGAAGATTGAACAATAACACAGATACAGGCTGAAGACTGAACAATAACACAGATCCAGGCTGAAGATTGAACAATAACACAGATACAGGCTGAAGATTGAACAATAACACAGATACAGGCTGAAGATTGAACAATAACACAGATACAGGCTGAAGATTGAACAATAACACAGATACAGGCTGAAGATTGAACAATAACACAGATACAGGCTGAAGACTGAACAAATACAGATCCAGGCTGAAGATTGAACAATAACACAGATACAGGCTGAAGATTGAACAAACACAGATCCAGGCTGAAGATTGAACAATAACACAGATACAGGCTGAAGATTGAACAAACACAGATCCAGGCTGAAGATTGAACAATAACACAGATACAGGCTGAAGATTGAACAAACACAGATCCAGGCTGAAGATTGAACAATAACACAGATACAGGCTGAAGACTGAACAAACACAGATCCAGGCTGAAGATTGAACAATAACACAGATACAGGCTGAAGATTGAACAAACACAGATCCAGGCTGAAGATTGAACAATAACACAGATACAGGCTGAAGACTGAACAAACACAGATCCAGGCTGAAGATTGAACAATAACACAGATACAGGCTGAAGATTGAACAAACACAGATCCAGGCTGAAGATTGAACAATAACACAGATACAGGCTGAAGATTGAACAAACACAGATCCAGGCTGAAGATTGAACAATAACACAGATACAGGCTGAAGATTGAACAAACACAGATCCAGGCTAAAGATTGAACAATAACACAGATACAGGCTGAAGATTGAACAAACACAGATCCAGGCTGAAGATTGAACAATAACACAGATACAGGCTGAAGACTGAACAAACACAGATCCAGGCTGAAGATTGAACAATAACACAGATACAGGCTGAAGATTGAACAAACACAGATCCAGGCTGAAGATTGAACAATAACACAGATACAGGCTGAAGATTGAACAAACACAGATCCAGGCTGAAGATTGAACAATAACACAGATACAGGCTGAAGACTGAACAAACACAGATCCAGGCTGAAGATTGAACAATAACACAGATACAGGCTGAAGATTGAACAAACACAGATCCAGGCTGAAGATTGAACAATAACACAGATACAGGCTGAAGACTGAACAAACACAGATCCAGGCTGAAGATTGAACAATAACACAGATACAGGCTGAAGATTGAACAAACACAGATCCAGGCTGAAGATTGAACAATAACACAGATACAGGCTGAAGATTGAACAAACACAGATCCAGGCTGAAGATTGAACAATAACACAGATACAGGCTGAAGATTGAACAAACACAGATCCAGGCTGAAGATTGAACAATAACACAGATACAGGCTGAAGATTGAACAAACACAGATCCAGGCTGAAGATTGAACAATAACACAGATACAGGCTGAAGACTGAACAAACACAGATCCAGGCTGAAGATTGAACAATAACACAGATACAGGCTGAAGATTGAACAAACACAGATCCAGGCTGAAGATTGAACAATAACACAGATACAGGCTGAAGACTGAACAAACACAGATCCAGGCTGAAGATTGAACAATAACACAGATACAGGCTGAAGATTGAACAAACACAGATCCAGGCTGAAGATTGAACAATAACACAGATACAGGCTGAAGATTGAACAAACACAGATCCAGGCTAAAGATTGAACAATAACACAGATACAGGCTGAAGATTGAACAAACACAGATCCAGGCTGAAGATTGAACAATAACACAGATACAGGCTGAAGACTGAACAAACACAGATCCAGGCTGAAGATTGAACAATAACACAGATACAGGCTGAAGATTGAACAAACACAGATCCAGGCTGAAGATTGAACAATAACACAGATACAGGCTGAAGATTGAACAAACACAGATCCAGGCTGAAGATTGAACAATAACACAGATACAGGCTGAAGACTGAACAAACACAGATCCAGGCTGAAGATTGAACAATAACACAGATACAGGCTGAAGATTGAACAAACACAGATCCAGGCTGAAGATTGAACAATAACACAGATACAGGCTGAAGACTGAACAAACACAGATCCAGGCTGAAGATTGAACAATAACACAGATACAGGCTGAAGATTGAACAAACACAGATCCAGGCTGAAGATTGAACAATAACACAGATACAGGCTGAAGATTGAACAAACACAGATCCAGGCTGAAGATTGAACAATAACACAGATACAGGCTGAAGATTGAACAAACACAGATCCAGGCTGAAGATTGAACAATAACACAGATACAGGCTGAAGATTGAACAAACACAGATCCAGGCTGAAGATTGA
The DNA here is from genome assembly GCF_038502225.1 of Cherax quadricarinatus. Lineage (NCBI taxonomy): Eukaryota > Metazoa > Arthropoda > Malacostraca > Decapoda > Parastacidae > Cherax > Cherax quadricarinatus. The sequence continues at coordinate 17,766,430 of NC_091350.1, read as the reverse complement.
ACAATAACACAGATACAGGCTGAAGATTGAACAAACACAGATCCAGGCTGAAGATTGAACAATAACACAGATACAGGCTGAAGATTGAACAAACACAGATCCAGGCTGAAGATTGAACAATAACACAGATACAGGCTGAAGACTGAACAAACACAGATCCAGGCTGAAGATTGAACAATAACACAGATACAGGCTGAAGATTGAACAAACACAGATCCAGGCTGAAGATTGAACAATAACACAGATACAGGCTGAAGATTGAACAAACACAGATCCAGGCTGAAGATTGAACAATAACACAGATACAGGCTGAAGATTGAACAAACACAGATCCAGGCTGAAGATTGAACAATAACACAGATACAGGCTGAAGATTGAACAAACACAGATCCAGGCTGAAGATTGAACAATAACACAGATACAGGCTGAAGATTGAACAAACACAGATCCAGGCTGAAGATTGAACAATAACACAGATACAGGCTGAAGACTGAACAAACACAGATCCAGGCTGAAGATTGAACAATAACACAGATACAGGCTGAAGATTGAACAAACACAGATCCAGGCTGAAGATTGAACAATAACACAGATACAGGCTGAAGATTGAACAAACACAGATCCAGGCTGAAGATTGAACAATAACACAGATACAGGCTGAAGATTGAACAAACACAGATCCAGGCTGAAGATTGAACAATAACACAGATACAGGCTGAAGATTGAACAAACACAGATCCAGGCTGAAAAGATATACACATTCAGACTGAAAACAAAGTTTTACTGTGATATTTAACCAAAAAAAAAAAGACTGTTACCCACGCCTTACCTTTGACCGATTTTAAAGCCTGAGACCAGACTTTCTTGGTCAGTGTCTGGTTAACCAGGTTGTTGGTGCTAGTGGCCCGCAAGCCTACATGCCCACCACAACCTGGCTGATCAAGCACTAGAAAGAGGTAACAGTCCAATTTCCTCTTGAAAACTTTTAACATTATTGTTGCATTATTTTACTTATAGATAGAAAATAGATAATCTATCAATAGATAGTTCCAACAAGAGTAACTTTACATGAGTAAACCAAAGATGCTCTTAATTGTATACGTAATTAAGTGAGAAATAAAAAATCTTCTCCAAAGCTTTTATGGTGCTGATTAAAATTAAAGTTTTAATAGAACTATGTTTTATGTGACTTAACGACTGTTCTCAACAATGTTTTATTCTGAAGTAGCAGGTGTTTGTGTGTGTGTGTGTGTGTTTGGTGTGTGTGTGTGTGTGTGTGTGTGTGTGTGTGTGTGTGTGTGTGTGTGTGTGTTATATCTTCGAAATTGGTCATCCTGTGTTATTTAAATATTGTAAGAGCATATGTTCATCACTTAATATTATAGCGCGAAAGTCCCCGTTTATAGCTAAAATAGAGACTTTCGGCGTTATATTATTATCTGTTAATATATGAAAAATACCATGGTATTATCACTATTATTGTTATTATCACTATTATTGTTATTATCACTATTATCGTTATCACTATTTTGTAATTATCACTAATATTTTACTATTATGGTTAGGTAGGATTTCTTGTGTATATAGAGTTTAAGTCTCGGAACCATCCGGTGAATTGTTCAGTTGTTTATGTCCGGCTGGCTGACGTGGCTCAGCTGATCCAACCTGACGACACGTCAACAGACTGGCAAGTAGTCAGTCTGCTCCCAGCTTTAGCCCTGACAACTGATCGTATATTGGCTCTTACGTTGTACAGTTGAATGGTTTTGAGAATTGGGCTCTAGAGCTGACTCACTTTGTTCCTCATTGCTTTGAAAGACTCTTTTGATATTTATATTCTTGGTCAGTCCAGTAATCCATAGAGATACTTTACGGCCAGATTCAAAGGTCTTGTTAAATCTTGTACCTTTTGTATTTTGAGTTTACAGTCTTGTTAAGAAAGAGACGTAAATATTAATGAGGACTTAGATACAGGAAGAATAATTAAACTTCCTTATTAATATGACATTTCCATAATTTGGAACTAAATGTATATGGTAATTTTATTGTACAAAGTATTAAGTTAAATTAACTACAAAGAGAAGATAAAGTATTGTATTTAAATACATTAATAAATTTGAATATTATTCTATGGAGTTTCCCAGTTGAAATTATTTCCCCTAGACTCTAAAAGACCTTTAAAGAACTCGGATCCAAAAATCTTGTTGCATAAGAAATAAATGGTAACAGGCCACATTCTGAAGTTCTTTAAAAAATTTCTTATTCGCAACAGTGTGTGTGTGTGTGTGTGTGTGTGTGTCATGAAATTCTCATCACACTCAGCATCTCAGGTCTCAACAGAAAGCAGCAGTTTGTATTCAAACTTCACAATAAGCAGACTTCCTACGTTATTAAAAACACAGCAGTTGCACCTGTTTTCTCAAGTGAAAGTCAAACTTGCATATCAATGAAGTCAAACTTACAGTATCAATGAAGACAATATCAGCTCCAAGTCGTCTGTATAATAACTCTGCTCTTATACATTTTTTTCCTTTAAAGACAATTTTCTTCATTGATTTCTTTAGTTTCCTCAACAATGTTACAGTAGCACTCGTAGGCATGTGTTATACACATACTTCTCGCTCGAAATACAAAGTTTATTAGTAGAATAAAGTACTGATGTTGGATAAATACATCCATACATCTTTATATCTGAATATACTTTCAACACTGTATTAGGGATTAAGGTACTGTTTACTGGTGGCGTACAGCTGACATGTAACTTTACGACCCTCGTGCAGGGTCAAATATTTTAATTTTAATGGTAACAGGAAATAGTCCAAAAATCGTAATTATCAGTTTCGATTAAAAGTGCTATAATTGGCATATTTTAGCTAAAAAATTAAGTATGTTAGGAAATGGACACTACACCAACCTGGTGTAGTGTGCTATATAATTTAAGATCAGCTACAACACGGAGAACTTGAATGCATGTTTCGAAAAAAGTGTAAACATTTCTCAAGGATTTTTTACAGGTGAACTGACATCTTGCAATAAATGCAGTTTTGCAAGACACGGTATATACAGCAACACGCAGAAAATTGTTGGAAAAATCCGCAATAACTTTCAATATAAAGAAAAATTTGCAACTCTTGTGTTCAATACCCATGAGGAATCCTGATCTATGTACACCATCTTTCAATACGTGCAACATATTGCTACAAGTTCCACCATGCACAGCACTAATGGTGTTCTCAGATGCAACATTCCAAAGTGTATGCCAATACCAAACACTCAAGGCATCTTACAACACACACAACATTCTACACCACATGCAAATGAGCAACACTAGAGTTGTTTTGCAACACCTACAACTCACTTGAACGTTGGCAGTAGCTTACTAGGCACTTGCAAAGTTTGCCACCAGCCTGGTTCCGCAGCTGAGAGGCCTAAGTTACGAGGGAAGACTTAAGGAACATCATCTTCAGACAAAGGAAGCAACAACTACCACTAGACACACAAATCGAGGAGCAACACCGATCCTTGCGGCCTCCACTGCAACACATTCCTCTTATTACTTTTGACTTTTTCTTTTCTTCATTTACACAGAAAATATCTCCATTTTAAAAGTATACTTTTATTCCTCCTGTAATTTGCAATTTGAAGTTTAGCCTTCTATGAAAACCTATCAAATGCTTTTTTTCGTAGTACAAATTAATGCTGTTTTATTTCATTTTCGTACAATTTGTGTGAATTACATTACTGATGGTAAACAATATTATGTAAAGAACTTGGGAGTAGTGGCAAACACAGAACGAAGGACAAGAGCGAATTTTTGGCGTGATATACCGACCTGTAAACTACGACAGCAACCATGGGAGAATTCTTTGGTACGAAATTGTTAAGGCTTCGAGTCACAATAATTTGATAAGATACGTGTATATTTATTGCCGAAACGTTTCGCCTACACAGCAGACTTCCTCAGTCGAGAGTTTCACCTGCTGTGTAGGCAAAACGTTTACAGAGCAAAGATACTTAACTGTTGCAAATGTGTATTATTTTTTGCACTTTCTTGATAATATGAGAATTCACGAAATCGCTATTTATTTCACAGCGGTTATTTTGCACAATAACTCTTGTTGATATATGTCTATATTTAAAAGGATCCTTCCTCACACTCTTAATGAATATCGTCAAAAATGTTTCTCATTTAAAATTTATCATCCAGTCTTCATTTTCGTAATATTAACAAAATCATAGATAACTTAGTTCTACACCATCTTCTAATATCCAGACTATCATCTCGTGTGCTGCTATTTCGTTTTATGGCATTAAAATCTGAAGACGTCTCGTCCACCTTTATAAATTCTTATTAAGACCTTGTTGACGGAACATAATTTCAATAAAATGCCATAAGCTACATACTTTGTCTTATTTACACTGGCTTCTTTTTCAATGAGGGTAATTTTGTCTCTGGTTACTTCAAATGGCTGCTGGAGTTCAAGTTAACTTTAGTTAAGTGTTCCAGCGTGTGAAAATACACGCTGGAACTGCACAATGTCTCATACTTATTTCATTGGATTTTGAAACTTTTTCATCGTCCATTCTTCGTGGCTTGTCTTTCACAAGTTGCAGCGGAGGCGGCAAAGGAAAGTTTGGGGGGCTCCAGCCCTACCCAAAAATTCCCCTAACCTAAGCTCCCCATATAAAAATAGTAATAATAACGCTGTTTCAAAACAAGTCTCCCAGCCTCCCTTCTCCAACCAGAAATCAAACCCAAAAGCCCCTCAGAACAAGTCTCCAAACCCTCTCAAAAAAATTTTCCAAGCTCCCTCAGAGCAAGTATCCAAGCCCCCTTCTTCCAACCAGATAGCCACCCCAAAGCCCCTTCAGTACAGAAATTCTGGAGTCGCCCCTGATAAACCATGATACAACTCAGTGGTTTCGAAGTTTACTGCCCCCTAGCAGCCCAACCTGAGGCCAAGGTTTTCTTGTTTACTTGGAGGTCAGCATGGTGCCAGCCATATCGCTAGAGGCACGTATCAACCTAATAACCTCTGTAGCCAATGCTGGTCTGGCTAATTTAAAAGCAGCTTTCAAGAATCTCACCAGTCATTCAGGATCCTTTATAAAACACATGTCACAACCATCTTGGAGAATGCAATACTGTATGGAACCCACACCTGATAATGTTCAGAAACTGGAGAAAGTGCAGAGGTATGGAGTGAGGCTTATTTCAGACATGAGGTAAATGAGCTATAGCGAAAGGCTAAATGAACGGCAGTGAGCGACATTAAAGGATAGAACAGAATATACAGGATAACAACATACAAAATACTAAGAGGGATTTATATGGTAGACAAGGACAGACAAAGGCGGAAAACAGGTATACTAGATGAATCATACGAACGTCAGGAAGTATTTTTTCAGCCTTAGGGTGATTGGAGATTGAAATTATCTGGACGAAGCAGTGGTGGAGGCAACTCTACACATAGTTTTAAGAAAAATAGCAGTGAAGGGAGGCTCCAAACATAGCTTTAAATGTGGGTATGACAAGGCCCAGGAGGCTAGAAGTGAATATAGCAAGCGGCAAGTTGAGAGGCAGGGCCAGGAACTGTAAGCCCCCCCCCCTGCAACCACATACAGGTGATTACATCCACACCCACATATACGGTAGGACATGATAACGACATATAAAATACTAAGAGGAATTGACAGAGTGGAAGGAGACAGGATGTTTCAGATGCGACACAGCAACAAGAGGTCATGATTAGAAGTGGAAGATTCAGATGAGTCACTGGGATGTTATGAAATATTTCTTTAACCACAGACTCGTCAGCAAGTGGAAGAATCTGGAGTGATGTAGCGGGGCAGGATCCATACATAGCTTTAAGAAGAGGTATGATAAAGCTCATGGAGAAGGGAGAGAGTGGACCTAGTACGACCAGTGAAGAGGCGGGGCCAGGAGCTATGAATCGACCCCTGCAACCACAATTAGGTGAGTACAAACACATCCGCACAACAAGCCAAGTATCTAGCAAAAGTGCCTCTGACATCCGGTAACTAACTCGTGCACACGCCACGAAGTGTGATAAAAGTTCAAATTAAATGTACGAACAGAGGGTGTCCACTGTGAGAGGCTTTATCTGAACTAATGGCTGATGTCTCGGGACCAGGTTCCTCAAATACGGTTACATATCCAGTGTTGCGCGGTAAGGCAGCATGTGTAGTCATACCTTGTGTGAGTGCTGGAGTGTACGCTGCTGCAAGTGTCGTCATACCTTGCGTGAGTGCTGGAGTGTACGCTGCTGCAAGTGTAGTCATACCTTGCGTGAGTGCTGGAGTGTACGCTGCAGCAAGTGTAGTCATACCTTGTGTGAGTGCTGGAGTGTACGCTGCTGCAAGTGTAGTCATACCTTGCGTGAGTGCTGGACTGTACGCTGCAGCAAGTGTAGTCATACCTTGTGTGAGTGCTGGAGCGTACGCTGCTGCAAGTGTAGTCATACCTTGTGTGAGTGCTGGAGTGTACGCTGCAGCAAGTGTAGTCATACCTTGCGTGAGTGCTGGACTGTACGCTGCAGCAAGTGTAGTCATACCTTGTGTGAGTGCTGGAGTGTACGCTGCTGCAAGTGTAGTCATACCTTGTGTGAGTGCTGGAGTGTACGCTGCAGCAAGTGTAGTCATACCTTGTGTGAGTGCTGGAGCGTACGCTGCTGCAAGTGTAGTCATACCTTGTGTGAGTGCTGGAGTGTACGCTGCAGCAAGTGTAGTCATACCTTGCGTGAGTGCTGGACTGAACGCTGCAGCAAGTGTAGTCATACCTTGTGTGAATGCTGGAGTGTACGCTGCAGCAAGTGTAGTCATACCTTGTGTCAGTGCTGTAGTGTACGTTGCAGCAAGTGTAGACATAAAAAAAAACCAGACCACGGGCGGGATTTGAACCCGCGGTCAGAGTCTCAAAACTCCAGACCGTCGCGTTAGCCACTGGGCCAGCTAGCTTCATAAGATTCGTCCAACTAGGTGTATTTCTACACCATAGGAAAATTAGCATAGGCACCACTGTGTAGAAATACACCTAGTTGGACGAATCTTATGAAGCTAGCTGGCCCAGTGGCTAATGCGACGGTCTGGAGTTTTGAGTACGTTGCAGCAAGTGTAGACATACGTTGTGTGAGTGCTGGAGTGTACGTTGCAGCAAGTGTAGTCATACCTTGTGTGAGTGCTGGAGTGTACGTTGCAGCAAGTGTAGACATAAGTTGTGTGAGTGCTGGAGTGTACGTTGTAGTCATACCTTGTGTCAGTGCTGGAGTGTACGTTGCAGCAAGTGTAGTCATACATCGTGTGAGTGCTGGAGTGTACGTTGCAGCAAGTGTAGTCATACCTTGTGTGAGTGCTGGAGTGTACGTTGCAGCAAGTGTAGACATACGTTGTGTGTGCTGGAGTGTACGTTGCAGCAAGTATAGTCATACCTTGTGTGAGTGCTGGAGTGTACGCTGCAGCAAGTGTAGTCATACCTTGTGTGAGTGCTGGAGTGTACGCTGCTGCAAGTGTAGTCATACCTTGTGTGAGTGCTGGAGTGTACGCTGCTGCAAGTGTAGTCATACCTTGTGTCAGTGCTGGAGTGTACGCTGCTGCAAGTGTAGTCATACCTTGTGTGAGTGCTGGAGTGTACGCTGCTGCAAGTGTAGTCATACCTTGTGTGAGTGCTGGAGTGTACGCTGCTGCAAGTGTAGTCATACCTTGTGTAAGTGCTGGAGTGTACGCTGCTGCAAGTGTAGTCATACCTTGTGTGAGTGCTGGAGTGTACGCTGCTGCAAGTGTAGTCATACCTTGTGTGAGTGCTGGAGTGTACGCTGCTGCAAGTGTAGTCATACCTTGTGTGAGTGCTGGAGTGTACGCTGCTGCAAGTGTAGTCATACCTTGTGTCAGTGCTGGAGTGGACGCTGCTGTAAGTGTAGTCATACCTTGTGTGAGTGCTGGAGTGTACGCTGCTGCAAGTGTAGTCATACCTTGTGTCAGTGCTGGAGTGGACGCTGCTGTAAGTGTAGTCATACCTTGTGTCAGTGCTGGAGTGGACGCTGCTGTAAGTGTAGTCATACCTTGTGTGAGTGCTGGAATGTACGCTGCTGCAAGTTTAGTCATACCTTGTGTGAGTGCTGGAATGTACGCTGCTGCAAGTTTAGTCATATTTTGTGTGTGCTGGAGTGTACGCTGCTGGTTTGTAGGTAAATACCTTCAGGTTCACTAACAATACCTTGACCTATTTTTAACAGAACAAAAAACCAATCGTGTTTGTATCTTTGGACATTTTTCTTAACACTAGCGTGTGTGTGCAGTACCCATACATTTATCAGTCATGCCCAAAAAAATGAATATATTATTAGGTGTAATCCGTAAGACTAATAATGTATATGTACAGCAGTTTGTATGTTACAAATTAGGTATACATTATTCTCTGTATGTTCTTCAATACATGAAAAATTTGGGTTAGTCACTGCACTCAAAAGTAGACGTTTTGTAGCGTTTACTAATTACTTTCTCAATGTAACTTATGCTAGTGAGCGCAGATCCATGACGCCCTTTATCATTATAACATAACACAAGTTTAATGAAATAAGTATGATCATACTATGTCAGAAAATGTTTCACTGTCAACAAGCGTTAACTTAATACGTTTCAAGTTGCAATCCGTCTGACAAACCGGGATCAATGAAGCATATAATGAAGCAGGATAACCAATGAGAACCTCCCAAGGAGGTGAGTGCTGCCTAAGTTACACCAGAACCAGACTTGCTCACACTACAACATTGTCTCTTTTAATGTATGTGCTTGTTAAGTATAAGTCAACATATTTCTTTAATAAGAAGCTGTGTGTACAATGCTCTTGGATTAGAGGGGAGGAGATAATGGAGGAGTCAGGGAGAGGAGGGAACTGAAGAAGAGAGAGGGAAAAGGAGATGAGGGTACAGGGTACTCAGGAAAATGTTGGTGTAGCAAGGTAAGTCAGTAGCAGCACCTCAAACTGTCATGGGTGTAGCTTTGACAGAGTAAATAAAGCCTGGAGTAGTGTGTGGCCGTTCCTCAGTAATCCAGAGTCGGAGCTAAGTGAAGACTCGACCCGGACAACCGCAAGTAGTAAAGTGATGGTCTATGGAAGAGAAAGACGAAGCAGGGAAGATCAAAAATAACTTAAAAACTAGGAATGTCTTCTGCCACAGAGATGCTTTTCTCCTTATTTACATGCACTGACCATTGTCTCGACAGCGTATTTGAAGTCTATCGCAGAGTTAGTTACTGTGTGGTTCAGAGCTGCTCTTTCATACACCTCTATACCAAGTATTTATTGATAACTGAACTTTTAAGTTGGTGATGCCACAGTAATAGTAATTCAACACTGTCATTTCCCCGCTTCCTGCTTATTATATATATATATATATATATATATATATATATATATATATATATATATATATATATATATATATATATATATATATATATATATATATGCAATAAGATCACAGTAAACAGGTGATTTTAAAATATGCAAAACAACCACTCTGAAAGAATAGAGAAATTCCAAGCGCTTTCGTGATAAAATAGTATCAAGCAAGTCCATGGTCGACAGGAATATAATTGAATCTTGTTTCATAAAAAGCAGTTTTGACAATAATATGAATATTTCCTTTGGTTTATATAAATTAGATCCATTTATAATTAATAGAATTTGGGAAGAATTTAATAATACACTGGACAAATAAATAGCTTGGGGTGAGTTTTGCAAAGGACCTATCCAAGTTGGCTCGCCGCGCGTCACGTGTTTAACCGTTGTGGGATCTGATAGTGAGGTGCTGGCCGGACCCCTTATATAGCTTCCTTGGATGCTTCACTTTCATAGTTCCTTGATAATGTGAGTAGTCACGAAAGCGCTTGGAATTTCTCTATTCTTTCAGAGTGGTTGTTTTGCATATATATATATATATATATATATATATATATATATATATATATATATATATATATATATATATATATATATATATATATATGTCGTGCCGAATATGTAAAAATGGTCAATTAGCAAGAACTCATTTAAAATTAAGTCCTTTCGGAAATTTTCTCTTATACGTTTAAAGATATATTTTTTCATTAATGTTAATGTAAAAAATTTTAATTTTGCACCAAGAGAATCTTAGAAAACTTACCTAACCTTATTATAACAAGAACAATTTATTTTAGCCTAACCCAACAAAATATATTTTAAATACTTTTACAATAATTTCACACTAAACATACACAATCAAATATATTTTTTCCGTTAGGTTCAGAATGATTTTGGCGAAATTATTGCATACACAAATTTTCACTTGTCCTGTATGGCAAGATGAACGTTGCTATTTAAGCCAAGATGGCAAATTATGCCTATTCGGCACGACATATATATATATATATATATATATATATATATATATATATATATATATATATATATATATATATATATATATAGTAGGTTGGTAGTAGGTTGGTAGACAGCAACCACCCAGGGAGGTACTACCATCCTGCCAAGTGAGTGTAAAACGAAAGCCTGCAATTGTTTTACATGATGGTAGGATTGCTGGTGTCCATTTTTCTGTCTCATAAACATGCAAGGTTTCAGGTACGTCTTGCTACTTCTACTTACGCTTAGGTCACACTACACGTACATGTACAAGCATATATATACACACCCCTTGGGGTTTCTTCTATTTTCTTACTAGCTCTTGTTCTTGATTATTTTCTCTTACCTCCATGGGGAAGTGGAACAGAATTCTTCCTCCGTAAGCCATGCATGTTGTAGGAGGTGACTAAAATGCCAGGAGCAAGGGGCTAGTAACCTCTTCTCCTGTATATAATATTAAATGTAAAAGGAGAAACTTTAGTTTTACTCTTAGGGCCACCCCGCCTCGGTGGGATACGGCCGGTGTGTTGAAATAAATATATATATATATATATATATATATATATATATATAAATATATATATAAATATATATATATATATATATATGTATATATATATATATATATATATATATATATATATGTCGTGCCGAATATGTAAAACTGGTCAATTAGCAAGAACTCATTTAAAATTAAGTCCTTTCTAAAATTTTCTTTTATAAGTTCAAAGATATATTTTTTTCATAAATGTTAATGTAAAAATTTTTAATTTTGCACCAAAAGAATCTTAGAAAACTTATCTAACCTTATTATAAAAAGAGCAATTTATTTTAGCCTAACCCAACTAAATATATTTAAGATTTGTTTACAGTAATTTAATACTAAACAAACACAGTGAAATATATTTTTTTCGTTAGGTTCAGAATGATTTTGGCGAAATTATTGCATACATAAATTTTCACTTGTCCTAAGATCGCAAATTCTGCCTATTCGCCACGACATATATATATATATATATATATATATATATATATATATATATATATATATATATATATATATATATATATATATATATATATGTCGTGCCGAATAGGTAAAACTGGTCAATTAGTAAGAACTCATTTAAAATTAAGTCTTCTCTAAAATTTTCTCTTATACGTTTAAAGATATATTTTTTTTAAATTATGTTAATGTAAAAATTAACAATTTTGTACCAAAAGCACCTTAGAAAACTTATCTAACCTTATTATAACAAGCGGAATTTAATTTAGCCTAATCTAACTAAATATATATTTTAGATAAGCTTACAATATTTTATTAATAAACAAGCATAAGCATACATTTTTTCTCGTTAGGTTCAGAATGATTTTTGCAAAATTATTACATACACAAATTTTCGCTTACCGTATTCGGCAAGACGAGCGCTGCTATTTAAGCCAAAATCGCAAGTTTTACGTATTCGGTACGATATATATATATATATATATATATATATATATATATATATATATATATATATATATATATATATATATATATATATATATATATATATATATGTCGTGCCGAATAGGCAGAACTTGCGATCTTGGCTTAAATAGCAACGTTCATCTTGCCATATAGGACAAGTGAAAATTTGTGTATGCAATAATTTCGCCAAAATCATTCTGAACCTAACGAAAAAAATATATTTGATTGTGTTTGTTTAGTACTAAATTACTGTAAACGTATTTAAAATATATTTAGTTGGGTTAGGCTAAAATAAATTGTTCTTGTTATAATAAGGTTAGGTAAGTTTTCTAAGATTCTTTTGGTGCAAAATTAAAAAATTTTGCATTAACATTAATGAAAAAAATATATCTTCAAACGTGTAAGCGAAAATTTCAGAAAGGACCTAATTTTAAATGAGTTCTTGCTAAATGACCAGTTTTACATATTCGGCACGACATATATATATATATATATATATATATATATATATATATATATATATATATATATATATATATTTTTATGTAGGAATAACATCTTATAGAAGTGAGGTAGAGCCAGTTGTGAGTGTGGGGGAAGTGCATGGGGCAGTGTGTAGAATGAAAGGGGGTAAAGCAGCTGGGATTGATGGGATAAAGACAGAAATGATAAAAGCAGGCGGGGATATAGTTTTCGAGTGGTTAGTGTTTTAATTTAATAAATGTATGGAAGAGAGTAAGGTACCTTGGGATTGGCAGAGAGCATGCATAGTTCCTTTGTATAAAGGCAAAGGGGACAAAAAAAAGTGTAAAAATTATAGGGGAATGTCTGTTGAGTATACCTGGAAAAATGTATGGTAGAGTTAAGAGTAAGACGGAGAGTAGGATAGCAGATGAAAAAGGAGGCTTTACGAAGGGTAGGAGGTGTATAGATCAAGTGTTTGCAGTATAACATATAGGTGAACAGTATTTAGAGATGGGTAAAGAGGTTTTTTTGGCATTTATAGATTTGGAAAAAGCGTATAATAGGCTGGATAGGGGGACGGGGGCAATGTGGCAGATGTTGCAAATGTATGAATAGGAAGTAGGTTACTGAAAGCAGTGAAGTCTTTACGAGGATGGTGAGGCTCAGGTTAGAGTATGTAGGCGAGAGGGAGATTATTTCCCAGTAAAAGTAGGCCTTACACGGGGATATGTGATGCCACCATGGCTGTTCAATATATTTATAGATGGAGTTGTATGAGAAGTGAATGCTCGGGTGTTGGCAAGAGGTGTGGGATTAAAAGATAAAGAATCTAACAAAGTGGGAGCTGTCACAGTTGCTCTTTGGTGATGACACTGCGCTTTTGGGAGATTCTGAATAGAAGTTGCAGAGGTTAGTTGATGAGTTTGGTAGGGTATATAAAAGAAGGAAATTAAAAGTGGATATAGGAAAGAGTAAGGTGATGAGGGAAAATGCCTGCAGCATTCTGGGCACGCGGCCCACCGCCGGGGAGCTTGACGAAGTGTTTGAGATGTAGCTCTGAGTTGTTATCTATGTTGTTTTACTCTTTTACAGCTTCAGGGAAAACCTCGAGCTTTCTCTGAAGCAAATTTAATCTTTTCTCTGAGGATGAGGGTCCCCAGCCCAGTTCCAGAGGCGGTAATTCCCTATAAATAAAACCGAGCACTTTCGTGGGTTCTCACTAAAAGTATGCAAAAGAGTACACTAAAGTTCTCAGGTTTATTTTTCTTTATTTTTTTTATTGTAGTAATACTACAATTATATAAATACATTCACACAAGGGTGCCATCTATTCATTCCTCTCTTTCTTGTTATCCCACCCTCGTTCCTCTGCAAACAACGTGCAGAGCTTGTCAGCCAACCACTTAGGGCTACACGTTTTAAAACAAAGAGAATTTTCACGCAGCACAAAAGAAAAATTCGCCGTGTTTGAATGTAAACAAGATGGTTGTTGGTATTCACGTGCCTTTGACTTTCAGATCAATAACGAGTAGTTTGCTGATTTTCAACCTTATAACTCACAGCTTGTTGTTTTTGTGTGTTGGATTAGTCATGCAAATTGTTTCTCGCTTACACGTAATTTAACATATAATTTAAGAATTTATTCACTTATTTCCGAAATAAAGTCTCAGTTAAACTGTAGAAATCATTTTAAAATAAACTGCCTGGCGATATCTTTAAAAGTTTACTATTACATCGCCAGAAACATCTATTTTATATACAAAGTTTCGGGCTATTAAATATGTCTATGACACTATGGTAGAAGAGCAAATTACCTCAGGTTGAAAATAACCATACTGAAAACAAATTACCTCAGGTTGAAAATAACCATACTGAAAACAAATTACCTCAGGTTGAAAATAACCATACTGAAAACAAAATAAGTGCGTGTGTGATAATATTTTTTATATATAGTTGAATTTATTAACGGTTACACTGTCACGCTACGTCAACACATTTCAAAGCCCAGCCCTATGTAATGTGTCAGTACTCACTTCTAGACGAATGGGAGCATCAGGTATATGAAAACATGGCCATTATGTCTACCCGTCTCATGGTAGACATAATAGCCATAATGTAGATTCATTGCTGGCTTAGTGGTAGCGCCACTAAGCCACCAATGAATCTATATTTAAATTACTCCAGATATCCAGCACAAAAGCACACTTTTAGCCAAAGCTCTGATACAGAAACACACACACACACACACACACACACACACACAAACCTTCTGGAGTTTTATGATAAAGTAACAGAAGTAAGTGACGAGAGAGAGGGGTGGGTTGATTACATTTTCTTGGACTGCAATAAGGCCTTTGACACAGTTCCTCACAAGAGATTAGTGCAGAAACTAGAGGATCAGGTGCGTATAACGGGAAGGGCACTTAATGGATCAGAGAATCCCTGGCAGGGAGGCAACAACGAGTCATGGTACGTGATGAGGTATCACAGTGGGCGCCTGTGACGAGCGGGGTCCCACAGGAGTCGGTCCTAGGACCAGTGCTATTTCTGGTATATGTGAATGACACGATGGATGGGATAGACTCAGAGGTGTCCCTGTTCGCAGATGATGTGAAATTAATGAGGAGAATTAAATCAGATGAGGATCAGGCAGGCCTTCAAAGAGACCTGAACAGGTTGGACACGTAGTCCAGCAACTGGCTTCTCGAATTCAACCCTGCCAAATGCAAAGTCAAGAAGATCGGAGAAGGGCAAAGAAGACCGCAGACAGAGTATAGGCTAGGTGGCCAAGGACTGCAAACCTCGCTCAAGGATAAAGATCTTGGCGTGAGTATAACACTGAACACGTCTCCGGAGGCACACATCAACCAGATAACTGCTGCAGCATACGGGAGCCTGGCAAACCTGAGAATAGCGTTCCGATACCTTAGTAAGGAATCGTTCAAGACACTGTACACTGTGTACATCAGGCCCATACTGGAGTATGCAGCACCAGTTTCGAACCCACACCTGGTCAAACACGTTAAGAAATTAGAGAAAGTGCAAAGGTTTGCAACAAGGCTAGTTCCGGAGCTCAGGGGAATGTCCTAAGAAGAAAGGTTGAGGGAAATCGGGCTGACAACATTGGAGGACACGCGGGTCAGGGGAGACATGATAACGACATACAAAATACTGCGTGGAATAGATAAGGTAGACAGAGACAGGTTGTTCCAGAGAGGGGACACAGAAACAAGGGGTCACAATTGGAAGCTGAAGACTCAGACGAGTCATAGGTATGTTAGGAAGTATTTCTTCATAGAGTCTTCAGGAAGTGGAATAGCCTAACAAGTGATGTAGTGGAGGCAGGAACCATACATAGCTTTAAGACGAGGTATGACAAAGCTCTGGAAGCAGAGAGAGAGAGAGAGGACCTAGTAGCGATCAGTGAAGAGGCTGGGCCAGGAGGTGTGTCTCGACTCCTGCAACCACAATTAGGTGAGTACAATTAGGTGAGTACACACACACACACACACGCAAACACACACACACAAACACACACACACACACAAACACACACACACACACACAAATACACACACACACACACACACAAACACACACACACAGGTGAGTTCAACTAGGTGAGTACACACACACACACACACACTAACACACACACACACACACACACACACACACAACACTGAATAATCAACAAGTACAAGCTATGCAGCTCACTAGTAGAAGTTTCCAAGAACAACACAAAAAAGTTTGGATGCTTTACGTTGTAAATATGTTAGTTTGCCTCGTGGATGAGAAAGACAAAGCCGAGGCCGCAAGACAAGTTGGCTAATTTGTGGCATTATGGCTGTAAGACACTGACAGCAGGTTACAGTAACACACTCAGAAAGCTACAGTAACACTGATAGGTTACAGTAACGATGACAGGAGGCTACAGTAACACTGATAGAAGGTTACAGTAACGATGACAGGAGGCTACAGTAACACTGATAGAAGACTACAGTAACAATAACAGGAGGCTACAGTAACAAAAACAGGAGGCTACAGTAACAATGATAGCTACAGTAACAATGACAGGAGGCTACAGTAACAATGACAGGAGGCTACATTAACAATGGTAGAAGACTACAGTAATACTAACAGAAGACTTCAGTAACATTGACAGAGGGCTACAGTAACACAGACAGAAGGCTACAATAACAGTGACAGAAGACAATCTACTGCAGTGGTACAATGCTACACGATGCCAGTCCTAACTGAACACTGTGATTGTATAAGAAATAACATACTTTTTTCTAAAGTTTATTTACGAGAAATAGCCAGCCCGCACGGGTTACACAGCACCAAGGGAATGAGAGGTAAAGAAGTTTGATCCATGGAAGGTCTGGTGAGCGGTGACACAGTCACGGGGAGAAAAGACAGACCAGCATCGCCCGAGATGCAAATACTTTTTCTTTTTATTTTCAGTTAATAGATAACTTTTTCACTGCCTTATACTGACCAGTGACCGCAAAAATAACACGATAGTTTTAGAAACTGAAAAACATGTTTTTAAAACCGAGTCCTTTGACTTTTCCAGCATTTTATGATGTTTAAGCCCCACTCAGATTGAAATCCTGGCTTAAGATAGGATTTCAACCTGGGAGGGGAATTAAGCCAGGATTTCAATATGGGAGGGGGGCTTAAGCCATCCCGGATTGAGATCCTGGCTGCACCACTGATCTCTAGTTCCTTAAATCAAGAGCCCTTCACCGGTATCAAAGCAACACTACTTATCTCTCTCCATGAAGGTAAACACTTGTACAAGTGCCATTCATGTTTACACAATGACCAGCAAATGAGAGAAATGTTGAAGGTGAGAAAGGAGAGAAACTCTTCACGTGAACACAACACTAGTCACCGCAGATAACCTATAATTTATATGAACCTGTATTCAAGATTATACCAAGGCAACACGTGCTACTGTTAACCTTGACTAACACCTGACACATGACACTTTATACTATGTATGAACCAGCACACAAGATTATACTAACACCTGTCACTGTGGATAATATATAATTTGTATGAACCTCCATAACGATTATACTAATACCTGTCAGGGTGGATAACTTATAATTTGCCTAAACCTCAACATAAAATGATTCACAAGTAGCCCGCACTTTGGAGACCAAGAAACTGATGTCGATGTTTCGCTCCGTCCTGGACAATTATCAAGACAAGTTTGTGACTTGACAATGGTTCATATCGGACCGAAACGTCGTCACAAGTTTTCTCTCCTAAGCGTGAGTTGTTCCATCTTGGTGTTATTGTTCCAGTGGTAATTGACACTGTCATTGCCTATAATTTGCATTAACTTCCATACAAGAGTATATCAATACAAGACCTGTCACTATAATAACCGATAATTTGTATGAACCTGCCGACAAGATCTAGATTATACTAACACATTAAAGTCAATCTGACGAGTGACTATCATAGTCAAGCCAGAGATCAGTTTCAATCGATCTACTTGCTCGTTCGTGTAGAAACATTCCAAGCACAAGGAGCAAAATAAAACTTATGGAAAAAAATAGTCAATCCCCCCCAAAAAACATTAAGCCCATGTTAACAAAAATAATATACCCAGAAGTATATAATACAATTCTAAAAAAATAATTCAGGAATCCATTTCATGGAAAAAATATAATGTAATCAGAAAAAAAAATTTGGTCAGTAACCCGTAAAATAATCCAGAGATCAGTAGCGGGAAATATAATCCAAGATAGGGGATGATAAAATAATCGGAGAATCAGGAATATGACTGATTATGGATCTGAGGCAGAAAATGTAATCCACGAGACTGGTGGATATGTCTCTCAGGTGGGTGGTGGTGTCTCTCAGGTGGGTGGTGGTGCCTCTCAGGTGGGTGGTGGTGGTGTCTCTCAGGTGGGTGTTATGGTCTCTCTCAGGTGGGTGGTGGTGTCTCTCAGGCGAGTGGTGGTGGTGCCTCTAAGATGGGTGGTGGTGGTTACTCTCAGGTGAGTGGTGGTGGTGTGTCAGGTGGGTGGTGGTGGTGTGTCAGGTGGGTGGTGGTGGTGTCTTAGATGGGTGGTGGTGCCTCTCAGATGGGCGGTGGTGGTGCCTCTCAGGTGGGTGGTGGTGGTGTCTCTCAGGTGGGTGGTGGTCTCTCAGGTGGGTAGTGGTGGTGGTCTCTCTCAGGTGGGTGGTGTTGCTGTCTCTCAGGTGGGTGGTGGTCTCTCAGGTAGGTGGTGGTGGCGTCTCAGGTGGGTGGTGGTGGTGCTTCTCAGGTGGGTGGTGGTGGTGCTTCTCAGGTGGATGGTGGTGGTGGTGGTGTCTTTCAAGTGGGTGGTGGTGTCTCAGGTGGGTGGTGGTGGTGTTTCTGAGGTGGGTGATGGTGGTGTCTCTCAGGAGGGTTGTGGTGGTCTCTCTCAGGTGGGTGGTGGTGGTCTCTCTCAGGTGGGTGGTGGTGGTGGTGGTGCCTCTCAGATGGGTGGTGGTGGTGTCTCAGGTGGGAGGTGGTGGTGTCTCAGGTGGGTGGTGGTGGTCTCTCTCAGGTGGATGATGGTCTCAGGTGGGTGGTGGTGGTCTCTCTCAGGTGGATGATGGTCTCAGGTGGGTGGTGGTGTTTCTCAGGTGGGTGATGGTGGTGGTGGAATCTCGCAGGTGGGTGGTGGTCTCTCTCAGGTGGGTGGTGGTGCCTCTCAGGTAGGTGGAGGTGTCTTTCAGGTGGGTGGTGGTGGTGCTTCTCAGGTGGGTTGTGGTGGTGCTTCTCAGGTGGGTGGTGGTGGTGTCTTTCAAGTGGGTGGTGGTGGTGTCTCTGAGGTGGGTGATGGTGGTGTCTCTCAGGAGGGTTGTGGTGGTCTCTCTCAGGTGGGTGGTGGTGGTGCCTCTCAGATGGGTGGTGGTGGTGCCTCTCAGATGGGTGGTGGTGGTGTCTCTCAGGTGGGTGGTGGTGTCTCAGGTGGGTGGTCGTGGTGTCTCTCAGGTGGGTGGTGGTGGTCTCTCAGGTGGGTGGTGGTTCTCAGGTGGGTGATGGTGGTGGTGGAATCTCTCAGGTGGGTGGTGGTCTCTCTCAGGTGGGTGGTGGTGCCTCTCAGGTGGATGGTGGAGGTGTCTCAGGTGGGTGGTGGTGGTGTCTCTCAGGTGGGTGGTGGTAGTCTCTCAGGAGGGTGGTGGTGGTGCCTCTCAGAAGCGTGGTGGTGGTGCCTCTCAGATGGGTGGTGGTGTCTCTCAGGTGGGTGGTGGTCTCTCTCAGGTGGTTGGAGGTGTCTCTCAGGTGGGTGGTGATGGTGCCTCTCAGATGGGTGGTGGTGATGCCTCTCAGATGGGTGGTGGTGGTGTGTCAGGTGGGTGGTGGTGGTGTGTCAGGTGGGTGGTGGTGGTGTCTTAGATGGGTGGTGGTGCCTCTCAGATGGGCGGTGGTGGTGCCTCTCAGGTGGGTGGTGGTGGTGTCTCTCAGGTGGGTGGTGGTCTCTCTCAGGTGGGTGGTGGTGTCTCTCAGGCGAGTGGTGGTGGTGCCTCTAAGATGGGTGGTGGTGGTTACTCTCAGGTGAGTGGTGGTGGTGTGTCAGGTGGGTGGTGGTGGTGTGTCAGGTGGGTGGTGGTGGTGTCTTAGATGGGTGGTGGTGCCTCTCAGATGGGCGGTGGTGGTGCCTCTCAGGTGGGTGGTGGTGGTGTCTCTCAGGTGGGTGGTGGTCTCTCAGGTGGGTAGTGGTGGTGGTCTCTCTCAGGTGGGTGGTGTTGCCGTCTCTCAGGTGGGTGGTGGTCTCTCAGGTAGGTGGTGGTGGCGTCTCAGGTGGGTGGTGGTGGTGCTTCTCAGGTGGGTGGTGGTGGTGCTTCTCAGGTGGATGGTGGTGGTGGTGGTGTCTTTCAAGTGGGTGGTGGTGTCTCAGGTGGGTGGTGGTGGTGTTTCTGAGGTGGGTGATGGTGGTGTCTCTCAGGAGGGTTGTGGTGGTCTCTCTCAGGTGGGTGGTGGTGGTCTCTCTCAGGTGGGTGGTGGTGGTGGTGGTGCCTCTCAGATGGGTGGTGGTGGTGTCTCAGGTGGGAGGTGGTGGTGTCTCAGGTGGGTGGTGGTGGTCTCTCTCAGGTGGATGATGGTCTCAGGTGGGTGGTGGTGGTCTCTCTCAGGTGGATGATGGTCTCAGGTGGGTGGTGGTGTTTCTCAGGTGGGTGATGGTGGTGGTGGAATCTCGCAGGTGGGTGGTGGTCTCTCTCAGGTGGGTGGTGGTGCCTCTCAGGTAGGTGGAGGTGTCTTTCAGGTGGGTGGTGGTGGTGCTTCTCAGGTGGGTTGTGGTGGTGCTTCTCAGGTGGGTGGTGGTGGTGTCTTTCAAGTGGGTGGTGGTGGTGTCTCTGAGGTGGGTGATGGTGGTGTCTCTCAGGAGGGTTGTGGTGGTCTCTCTCAGGTGGGTGGTGGTGGTGCCTCTCAGATGGGTGGTGGTGGTGCCTCTCAGATGGGTGGTGGTGGTGTCTCTCAGGTGGGTGGTGGTGTCTCAGGTGGGTGGTCGTGGTGTCTCTCAGGTGGGTGGTGGTGGTCTCTCAGGTGGGTGGTGGTTCTCAGGTGGGTGGTGGTTCTCAGGTGGGTGATGGTGGTGGTGGAATCTCTCAGGTGGGTGGTGGTGCCTCTCAGGTGGATGGTGGAGGTGTCTCAGGTGGGTGGTGGTGGTGTCTCTCAGGTGGGTGGTGGTAGTCTCTCAGGAGGGTGGTGGTGGTGCCTCTCAGAAGCGTGGTGGTGGTGCCTCTCAGATGGGTGGTGGTGTCTCTCAGGTGGGTGGTGGTCTCTCTCAGGTGGTTGGAGGTGTCTCTCAGGTGGGTGGTGATGGTGCCTCTCAGATGGGTGGTGGTGATGCCTCTCAGATGGGTGGTGGTGGTGTGTCAGGTGGGTGGTGGTGGTGTGTCAGGTGGGTGGTGGTGGTGTCTTAGATGGGTGGTGGTGCCTCTCAGATGGGCGGTGGTGGTGCCTCTCAGGTGGGTGGTGGTGGTGTCTCTCAGGTGGGTGGTGGTCTCTCTCAGGTGGGTGGTGGTGTCTCTCAGGCGAGTGGTGGTGGTGCCTCTAAGATGGGTGGTGGTGGTTACTCTCAGGTGAGTGGTGGTGGTGTGTCAGGTGGGTGGTGGTGGTGTGTCAGGTGGGTGGTGGTGGTGTCTTAGATGGGTGGTGGTGCCTCTCAGATGGGCGGTGGTGGTGCCTCTCAGGTGGGTGGTGGTGGTGTCTCTCAGGTGGGTGGTGGTCTCTCAGGTGGGTAGTGGTGGTGGTCTCTCTCAGGTGGGTGGTGTTGCCGTCTCTCAGGTGGGTGGTGGTCTCTCAGGTAGGTGGTGGTGGCGTCTCAGGTGGGTGGTGGTGGTGCTTCTCAGGTGGGTGGTGGTGGTGCTTCTCAGGTGGATGGTGGTGGTGGTGGTGTCTTTCAAGTGGGTGGTGGTGTCTCAGGTGGGTGGTGGTGGTGTTTCTGAGGTGGGTGATGGTGGTGTCTCTCAGGAGGGTTGTGGTGGTCTCTCTCAGGTGGGTGGTGGTGGTCTCTCTCAGGTGGGTGGTGGTGGTGGTGGTGCCTCTCAGATGGGTGGTGGTGGTGTCTCAGGTGGGAGGTGGTGGTGTCTCAGGTGGGTGGTGGTGGTCTCTCTCAGGTGGATGATGGTCTCAGGTGGGTGGTGGTGGTCTCTCTCAGGTGGATGATGGTCTCAGGTGGGTGGTGGTGTTTCTCAGGTGGGTGATGGTGGTGGTGGAATCTCGCAGGTGGGTGGTGGTCTCTCTCAGGTGGGTGGTGGTGCCTCTCAGGTAGGTGGAGGTGTCTTTCAGGTGGGTGGTGGTGGTGCTTCTCAGGTGGGTTGTGGTGGTGCTTCTCAGGTGGGTGGTGGTGGTGTCTTTCAAGTGGGTGGTGGTGGTGTCTCTGAGGTGGGTGATGGTGGTGTCTCTCAGGAGGGTTGTGGTGGTCTCTCTCAGGTGGGTGGTGGTGGTGCCTCTCAGATGGGTGGTGGTGGTGCCTCTCAGATGGGTGGTGGTGGTGTCTCTCAGGTGGGTGGTGGTGTCTCAGGTGGGTGGTCGTGGTGTCTCTCAGGTGGGTGGTGGTGGTCTCTCAGGTGGGTGGTGGTTCTCAGGTGGGTGGTGGTTCTCAGGTGGGTGATGGTGGTGGTGGAATCTCTCAGGTGGGTGGTGGTCTCTCTCAGGTGGGTGGTGGTGCCTCTCAGGTGGATGGTGGAGGTGTCTCAGGTGGGTGGTGGTGGTGTCTCTCAGGTGGGTGGTGGTAGTCTCTCAGGAGGGTGGTGGTGGTGCCTCTCAGAAGCGTGGTGGTGGTGCCTCTCAGATGGGTGGTGGTGTCTCTCAGGTGGGTGGTGGTCTCTCTCAGGTGGTTGGAGGTGTCTCTCAGGTGGGTGGTGATGGTGCCTCTCAGATGGGTGGTGGTGATGCCTCTCAGATGGGTGGTGGTGGTGCCTCTCAGGTGGATGGTGGGTGTCTCAGGTGGGTGGTGGTGGTGTCTCTCAGGTGGGTGGTGGTGGTCTCTCTCAGGTGGGTGGTGGTGGTGTCTCAGGCGGGTGGTGGTGTCTCTCAGGTGGGTGGTGGTCTATCTCAGGTGGGTGGTGGTGCCTCTCAGGTGGGTGGTGGTGACTCTCAGGTGGGTGGTGGTGGTGTCTTTCAGGTGGGTGGTGATGGTGTCTCTGAGGCGGGTGGTGGTGTCTCTCAGGTGGGTGGTGGTCTCTCTCAGGTGGGTGCTGGTGGTCTCTCTGATGTGGGTGGTGGTGGTGGCTCTCAGATGGGCGGTGGTGGTGGCTCTCAGATGGGCGGTGGTGGTGCCTCTCAGGTGGGTGGTGGTGGTGTCTCAGGTGGGTGGTGGTGGTGTCTCAGGTGGGTGATGGTGGTGTCTCAGGTGGGTGGTCGTGGTGTCTCTCAGGTGGGTGGTGGTGGTCTCTCTCAGGTGGATGATGGTCTCAGGTGGGTGGTGGTGGTGGTGGTGTCTCTGAGGTGGGTGATGGTGGTGTCTCTTAGATATGTGGTGGTGGTTTCTCAGGTGGGTGGCGGTGTCTTTCAGGAGGATGATGGTGGTGGTGGAATCTCTCAGATGGGTGGTGGTGTCTCTCAGATGGGTGGTGGTGTCTCTCAGGTGGGTGATGGTGGTGCCTCTTAGATATGTGGTGGTGGTGCCTCTCAGGTGGGTGGTGGTGGAATCTCTCAGGTGGGTGGTGGTGTTTCTCAGGTGGATGGTGGTGGTCTCTCTCTCAGGTGGATGGTGGTGGTCTCTCTCTCTCTCAGGTGGATGGTGGTGGTCTCTCTCTTTCTCTCAGGTGGATGGTGGTGGTCTCTCTCTTTCTCTCAGGTGGATGGTGGTGGTCTCTCTCTCTCTCAGGTGGATGGTGGTGGTCTCTCTCTCAGGTGGATGGTGGTCTCAGATGGGTGGTGGTGATGGTGTCTCTCAGGTGGGTGGTGGATGTGGTGTCTCTCAGGTGGGTGGTGGATGTGGTGTCTCTCAGGTGGGTGGTGGATGTGGTGTCTCTCAGGTGGGTGGTGGATGTGGTGTCTCTCAGGTGGGTGGTGGATGTGGTGTCTCTCAGGTGGGTGGTGGATGTGGTGTCTCTCAGGTGGGTGGTAGTGGTGGTATGTTATTGAAGTGGAATATTCAAATATCTTCAGGAAGAAATCCAAATATACTTCCTCGAAGCCTTTTTATTCACTTCTCCGAGGCTGTGGCTCCCATAATTTGCCAATTTGCACCAGAGGTAGACCCCATCCTGTATATATATATATATATATATATATATATATATATATATATATATATATATATATATATATATATATATATATATATATAACATATCGGCCGTTTCCCACCAAAGTAGGGTTGGCCCATAAAAGAAAAATCTTCACCATCATTCACTCCATCACTGTCTTGCCAGAGGCGCGCTTACATTTCAGTTATAAAACTGTAATGTTTATTACATTACAGTTATTAAACATTAAAGTTATAAAACATTACAGTTATAATGTACATTAAATTACAGTTATAAAACTGTAATGTAATGTAATGTAGGACTCAAGTTCTTCTTGCCGGTTTCCTTCAATCCCTTCATAAATATTACCCTGCTCACACTCCAACAGCACGTCAAGTCCTAAAAACCATTTGTCTCCATTCATTCCTACATAACACGCTCACGCATGCTTGCTGGAAGTCCAAGTCCCTCGCACACAAAACCTCCGTTACCCACTCCCTCCAACCTTTCTTAGGCCGGCCTCTAATCCGCCTTCCTTCCACTACAGATTTATACACTACAACCTCTCTACATGTCCGAACCACCTCAACAACCCCTCTCAGCCCTCTGGATAATAGTTCTGATAATCCCACACCTCCTCCTAATTTCCAAACTACGAATTTTCTGCATTATATTCACACCACACATTGCCCTCAGACACGACATCTCCACTGCCTCCAGCCTTCTGCTTGTTGCAACATTCACCACCCATGCTTCACACCCATATAAGAGAGTTGGTGTAACTATACTCTCATACATTCCCCTCTTTGCTTCCATGGGGAAAGTTCTTTGTCTCCACAGACTCCTCAGTGCACCAATCATCTATTTCCCCTCGTCAATTCTATAATTCACCTCATCCTTCATAGACTCATCTGCTGACACGTCCACTCCTAAATATTTGAATACATTCACCTCCTCCATACTCTCTCCCTCCAATCTGATATCCAATCTTTCGTTACTTAATTTTTTTGTTATCCCCATCACCTTACTCTTTCCTATATTCACTTTTAATTTACTTCTTTTTATATACCTTACCAAACTCATCCACCAACCTCTGCAACTTCTCTTCAGAATTCCCCAAAAGCACAGTGTCATCAGCAAAGAGCAACTGTGACAACTCCCACTTTGTGTTAGATTCCTTATCTTTTAACCCCACGCCTCTTGCTAACACCCGAGAATTCACTTTTCTTACAACCCCACCTATAAATATATTGAACAACCATGGTGACATCACACATCCTTGTCTAAGGCCAGCTTTTACTGGGAAATAATCTCCCTCTCTCCTACATACTCTAATCTGAGCCTCACTATCCTTGTAAAAAGTTTTCACCACTTTCAGTAACATACCGCCTATTCCATACATTTGCAACAAAAGCCACACTGTCCCCATATCCACCCTGTCATATGCCTTTCCTAAATCCATAAATGCCACAAAAACCTCTTTAGCCTTATCTAAATACTGTTCCCCTATATGTTTCACTGTAAATACTTGGTCTACACACACCCTACCCTTCCTAAAGCCTCCTTGTTCATTTGCTATCCTGCTCTCCGTCTTTCTCTTAATTCTTTCAATAATAACTCTACCATACACTTTACCAGGTATACTCAACAGACTTATTCCCCTATAATTTTTACACTCTCTTTTGTCCTCTTTGCCTTTATAGAAAGGAACTATGCATGCTCTCTGCCAACCCCTAGATACCTTACCCTCTTCCATATTTTTATTAAAAAAAAGCATCAACCACTCCAGAACTATATCCCCACTTGCTTTTAACATTTCTATCTTTATCCCATCAATCCCAGCTGTCTTACCCCCTTTCATTCTGCCCACTGCCTAACGAACTTCCCCCACACTCACAACTCGCTTCTCCTCACTCCTACAAGATGTTATTCCTCCTTGCCCTATACACGAAATCACGGCTTCCTTATCTTCATCAACATTTAACATTCCTCAAAACATTCTCTCCATCTTCCTGATGCCTCTAATTCTAACTTTAATAACTCTAACCCTCTCTTTATATATATATATATATATATATATATATATATATATATATATATATATATATATATATATATATATATGTGTGAGTGTGTGTGTGTGTGTGTGTGTGTGTGTGTGTGTGTGTGTGTGTGTGTGTGTGTGTGTGTGTGTGTGTGTAGGTGTGTGTGTGTGTGTGTGTGTGTGTGTGTGTGTGTGTGTAGGTGTGTGTGTGTGTGTGTGTAGGTGTGTGTGTGTGTGTGTGTGTGTGTAGGTGTGTGTGTGTGTGTGTGTGTGTGTCGGTGTGTGTGTCGGTGTGTGTGTAGGTGTGTGTGTGTGTGTGTGTGTGTGTGTGTGTGTGTGTGTGTGTACTCACCTAATTGTGGTTGCAGGGGTCGAGACTCGGCTCCTGGCCCCGCCTCTTCACTGATCGCTACTAGGTCCTCTCTCTGCTTCAGGAGCATTGTCATACCTCGTCTTAAAGCTATGTATGGTTCCTGCCTCCACTACATCACTTGCTAGGCTATTCCACTTCCTGACGACTCTATGACTTAAGAAATACATCCTAACATCCCTCTGACTCGTCTGAGTCTTCAGCTTCCAATTGTGACCCCTTGTTTCTGTGTCCCCTCTCTGGAACAACCTGTCTCTGTCTACCTTATCTATTCCTCGCAGTATTTTGCATGTCGTTATCATGTCTTCCCTGACCCGCCTGTCCTCCAATGTCGTCAGTCCAATTTCCCTCAACCTTTCTTCGTAGGACATACCCCTGAGCTCCGGAACTGGCCTTGTTGCAAACCTTTGCACTTTCTCTAATTTCTTGACGTGTTTGACCAGGTGTGGGTTCGAAACTGGTGCTGCATACTCCAGTATGGGCCTGATGTACACAGTGTACAGTGTCTTGAACGATTCCTTACTAAGGTATCGGAACGCTATTCTCAGGTTTGCCAGGCGCCCGTATGCTGCAGCAGTTATCTGGTTGATGTGTACCTCCGGAGACATGCTCGTGGTCACCCCAAGATCTTTCTCCTTGAGCGAGATTTGCAGTTCTTGGCCACCTATTCTATACTCTGTCTGCGGTCTTCTTTGCCTTTCTCCGTTCTTGACTTTGCATTTGGCAGGGTTGAATTCAAGAAGCCAGTTGCTGGACCACGTGTCCAGCCTGTCCAGGTCTCTCTGAAGTCAGTCCTGCCTGGTTCTCATTTGATTTAATTCTCCTCATTAACTTCGCATCATCTGCGAACAGGGACACCTCTGAGTCTATCCCTTCCATCATGTCATTCACATATACCAGAAATAGCACTGGTCCTAGGACCGACCTCTGTGGGACCCTGATCGTCACAGGTGCCCACTGTCATACCTCATCCCATACCATGACTTGTTGTTGTCTCCGTCAGATATTCTCTGATCCATTGCGGTGCCCTTCCTGTTACATGCGCCTGATCCTCTAGTTTCTGCACTAGTCCCTTGTGAGGAACTGTGTCGAAGGCCTTCTTGCAGTCCAAGAAAATGCAATCAACCCACCCCTCTCTCTCGTGTCGTACTTCCGTAACTTTGTCATAGAACTCCAGAAGGTTTGTGACACAGGATTTACCTTCCATGAATCCGTGCTGGTTATCGTTTATAATCTTGTTCCGTTCCAGGTGCTCCACCACTCTCCTGATAACCTTATTCATGACTTTGCATACTATACACGTCAATGACACTGATCTGTAATTTAGTGCCTCTTTTCTGTCTCCTTTTTTAAAAATGGGAACTACATTTGCCGTCTTCCATACCTCAGGTAGTTGCCCAGTTTCAAGGGATGTGTGTGTGTGTGTGTGTGTGTGTGTGTGTGTGTGTGTGTGTGTTAATCATTACAATAATGTAGTTTAACCACAGAACTCGTATCCACAAATAAAGCATGAGCAGCCAAATCTAATATGGAATTCTTGCCCTATACTTGAAATATTAAGAACAGCAGCAGAGCTCAATGGAAGGAGCAGACTCCTCACTATCATTTGTAAAATATCTTGAAAGGCTTGCACAAAAATGAGAAACTAAAAACTTTGTTTCAATGGCAATATATATGAAGGATATTACGCGCATCACAGGTAGACGACGCAACATTCTCAAAACCTGATATAGATGTAACTGCAAAATGTGCAGCAGACGCAGTGTGTCCTAGAGGTTTGAATGGAAGGGAAAAAATATGAGATATACAGATAATATACGCATGGCGCAATGTGCATTTTCTCAAGGAACGCACCGTTAACCCAGCGGTGGTAAATCTCTGTCCCGCCATGGGATCAGAGACGTTGTGAGCGACTCATCAGTGACGAAGACATATCTCAGGATATTTTCCTGACGAATAAAGTCCTCCCTCCCCCATACTTACCTGCACATTACAACACAAACACTTCAGGACAATATATGTCTTGAATGACGCTCTTAAATATAATAATATAACAATTATATTCAAGAGTTTGACTGGACTGTATTTCCATATTTCATCGTAAAATATAAACGATCTATGTCTATTCTGCAATGACAATAATGACCATATATATATATATATATATATATATATATATATATATATATATATATATATATATATATATATATATATATATATATATATATATATATATAGCGAGGCTTTTAGTTTGTAAAAAGAATCCTTCATTGTTGCTTCTTACTTGAATCACACTTCCTGAAGCGGTCATTGCTGGCTCGAGGCAGCGAAAAATACCACGCAAAAAGTATTTGCCAGCGCCCAAGACGTGAGGGTTTCCAGGCACTCATTTCCAGAAGTGAACCTCCCGACCCAGTGTATCAAGGTAGGAAGCTTCTCTTCAGCACCTTCCAACACACACACAAAAACTTGGATCAGATAAAATATTTTTTACACATGTATCGTGGATTTTGACAGGCGCACATTTGAATAACACATCAAAAGCATATATTTCAATCTGTAGCTATCTAACTTTTCAATTTCTAGCTCTCCACAATCGCTGGGCGACATCAAGCACAATAATTTTTCTTAGTGTGAATTTTCCATATATTTATTTCGTAAAGCACTGAAATATGTATGCGGAGAATCACGATTTCAATTATATACTAAAGAGCTCTCTTAGTATCAGAGGAAAACATAACTCCGCATATTATATGAAACAGCACAAGAATACACGTTCAGGATCAGCACCTTTAACAGCACACTAATAAACGGAAGTCAGTAACAGTGATGTAAAAAGCACAGTAACACACGAAGAGCGCTATAAACAGCACACTAACACACGAAGATCAGTAACAGTGATGTAACAGCACACTAACAGACGAAGATCAGTAGCAGTTCTGTAATTTCACACTAACACACGAGGATGAGTAAGAGCGCTGTTATAACAGCACACGAACACACAAGGTTAAGTAAGGCTTGTCAGGAAACACAAGTGTTTCCTGACACGACAAGTCTTACACGAAGATAAGTATGAGCGCTGTAACAGCACAGGTAACACAGGAAGATTAGTAGCAGCGCTGTAACACCACACTAACACAAGAAGATGAGAAAGAACGCAGTAACTCCAGCAGTGGAGCTGCGAGGTGTGGTGAGCGAGGAAGCCAGGACGTGCACTAGGGTCGGCAGCCAACACTGTTCTGCAGCCTCCATGATCTCTCAGCCCTTTCTCTCTCCCGTGGGAAGGTGCGAGGGGAGGGTGGGGTGGGGGGGGAAGTGCCACTCAGGGAGGGAAAGGCACTGAGGTAGGGGAGATGGACATGGAGGTAGGGAAGGAGGGGCAGAGAGAGGTAAGGAAAGGGGCGAGAGCTTAAAAAAAAGTTTTTATTCTGAAAACGTTTCGCTCTGTGTAGATCTCTATGCAGAGCAAAATTTGTCTCCCTACCTAGAGTCGATTCCGGGCGTCATCGACCCCCCCCCCGGTCCCAGACCAGGCCTCCAAGTTGATGGCCTGATCAATCAGGTTGTTACTGCTATCAGTTGGCAGTCCAACGTAGGCCCCACAGCCCGGCTGATCAGGAAATGAACTTATTATAAGTTCCCTCTTGAGGAAAGGACTTCATAAGTTCGTAATGTTACTTGTCAATATGACGGTTTGCTCTAAACCTCTGCCTCTCATTTTTTGTATCTATCATTAAGGAGTAACCCAATATGTGATGGAATTCATAACAATTGTCTATTAATTTCTTTTTCCAGGAGTTTTGATTATCTCTGGCTTCTCCAATGAGCATGTTTGTCATTATGCGAGTCAGGAGCCTTCCGAAACAGAGTTAGGGAAGTGAAACAGCAGGTAAGTGTAAGAAGAAGAAGAAGAAGAAGAAGAAGAAGAAGAAGAAGAAGAAGAAGAAGAAGAAGAAGAAGAAGAAGAAGAAGAAGAAGAAGAAGACGACGACAACGACGAAGAAGAAGACGAAGTAGTAGTAGTAGTAGTAGCAGTTAGTAGGAAAAATCAGTAGTAGTAAGTAGTAGTAGTATTAAGTATTAACAGCAGTAATTAGTAGTAGTATACTTTGACCTAGTAAGTGATAAGAAAGGTGAAAGGTAGGGACACAAAAAGAGTTTGAGGAGAAGAAAGGAGTAGAGGGGGGGACGAAAAGGGTAGGGGAGGGGAAAGAAAGAGGTAGTGAATGGTAATGAAGAGAGGTGAAAAAGGGGAAAGAAAGGGGTTATGGCAGGGAAAGAAGCAGAGGAATGATGGGGGGATGAGGAAGGGGAGCAAGGATGCAGTTTTCTCGGCAACTGAACGTTTCTGGTTATTTTCCACTTCATTGACATTCAACTATATCTTAGTAGCTCTCAGGTTGACTGGTCGTGGAGACCTGCCTTCAGTACTAGTCTGGAGACCTACCTGCCTTCATTACTAGCCTGGAGACCTGCCTTCAGTACTAGTCTGGAGACCTACCTGCCTTCATTACTAGCCTGGAGACCTGCCTTCTTTACTAGCCTGGAGACCTGCCTTCAGTACTAGCCTGGAGACCTGCTTTCAGTACTAGCCTGGAGACCTACCTGCCTTCGTTACTAGCCTGGAGACCTACCTGCCTTCATTACTAGCCTGGAGACCTGCCTTCAGTACTAGCCTGGAGACCTGCTTTCAGTACTAGCCTGGAGACCTACCTGCCTTCATTACTAGCCTGGAGACCTGCCTTCATTACTAGCCTGGAGACCTGCCTTCAGTACTAGCCTGGAGACCTGCCTTCAGTACTAGCCTGGAGACCTGTTTTCAGTACTAGCCTGGAGACCTACCTTCAGTACTAGTCTGGAGACCTGCCTTCAGTACTAGTCTGGAAGCCTTCAGTACTAGTCTGAAAACCTTCCTGCAGTACTAGCCTGGAGACCTGCCTTCAGTTCTAGCCTGGAGACCTTCCTTCAGTACTAGTCTGGAGACCTGCCTTCAGTACTAGCCTGGAGACCTGCCTTCAGTTCTAGCCTGGAGACCTTCCTTCAGTATTAGCCTGGAAACCTGCCTTCAGTAATAGTCTGGAGACCTTCCTTCAGTACTAGTCTGGAAACCTGCCTTCAGTACTAGCCTGGAGACCTGCCTTCAGTATTAGCCTGGAGATCTGCCTTCAGTACTAGTCTCGAAACCTTCCTTCAGCACTAGCCTGGAGACCTGTTTTCAGTACTAGCCCCTTGACCTGCCTTCAGAACTAGTCTGGAGACATGCCTTCAGTACTAGCCTGGAGACCTGCCTTCAGTACTAGCCTGGAGACCTGCCTTCAGTACTAGTCTGGAGACCTTCCTTCAATACTAGCCTGGAGACATGTCTTCAGTACTAGTCTGGAGACCTGCCTTCAGTACTAGTCTGGAAACCTTCCTGCAGTACTAGCCTGGAAACCTTCCTTCAATACTAGCCTGGAGATATGTCTTCAGTACTAGTCTGGAGACCTGCCTTCAGTACTAGCCTGGAGACCTGCCTTCAGTTCTAGCCTGGAGACCTTCCTTCAGTACTAGCCTGGAAACCTGCCTTCAGTAATAGTCTGGAGACCTTCCTTCAGTACTAGTCTGGAAACCTGCTTTCAGTACTAGCCTGGAGACCTGCCTTCAGTATTAGCCTGGAGACCTGCCTTCAGTACTAGTCTCGAAACCTTCCTTCAGTACTAGCCTGGAGACCTGCCTTCAGTACTAGCCCCTTGACCTGCCTTCAGAACTAGCCTGGAGACCTGCCTTCATTACTAGCCTGGAGACCTGCCTTCAGTACTAGTCTGGAGACCTTCCTTCAACACTAGTCTGGAGACCTTCCTTCAACACTAGTCTGCAGACCTTCCTTCAGCACTAGTCTGGAAACCTGCCTTCAGTACTAGCCTGGAGACCTGCCTTCAGTACTAGCCTGGAGACCTGCCTTCAGTACTAGCCTGGAGACCTGCCTTCAGTACTAGTCTGGAGACCTTCCTTCAACACTAGTCTGGAGACCTTCCTTCAACACTAGTCTGCAGACCTGCCTTCAGTACTAGCCTGGAGACCTGCGTTCAGTACTAGCCTGGAGACCTGCCTTCAATACTAATCTCGAAACTTTCCTTCAGTACTAGCCTGGAGACCTGCCTTCAGAACTAGTCTGGAGATATGCCTTCAGTACTAGTCTGGAGACATGCCTTCAGTACTAGCCTGGAGACCTGCCTTCAGTACTAGCCTGGAGACCTGCCTTCAGTACTAGCCTGGAGACCTGCCTTCAGTACTAGTCTGGAGACCTGCCTTCAACACTAGTCTGGAGACCTTCCGTCAGTTCTAGACTGTAGACCTGTCTTCAGTACTAGTCTGGAGACCTTCCTTCAGTACTAGTCTGGAGACCTACCTTCAGTACTAGTCTGGAGACCTTCCTTCAGTACTAGTCTTGAGGCCTTCCTTCAGTATTAGTCTGGAGACCTTCCTTCAGTACTAGTCTGGAGACCTTCCTTCAGTACTAGTCTGGAGACCTTCCTTCAGTACTAGTCTGGAGACCTTCCTTCAGTACTAGCGTGGAGACCTGTCTTCAGTTATAATCTGGAAACCTGCCTTCAATACTAGTCTGAGATCTTCCTTCAGTATTAGTCTGGAGACCTTCCTTCAGTACTAGTCTGGAGACCTGCCTTCAGTACTAGCATGGATACCTTTCTTCAGAGCTATTCTGGAGACCTTCCTTCAGTACTAGCGTGGAGACCTGTCTTCAGTTATAATCTGGAAACCTGCCTTCAATACTAGTCTGAGACCTTCCTTCAGTCCTAGTCTGAAGACCTTCCTTCAGTACTAGCCTGGAGATCTGCCTTCAGTGCTAATCTGGAGATCTTCCTTCAGTACTAGTCTGAAGAACTTTCTTCAGTACTAGCCTGGAGACCTTTAGTACTAGCCTGGGGACCTTCACTACTAGCCTGGGGACCTTCAGTACTATCCTTGAGACCCCTCAGTACTAGTCTGAAGACCTTCCTTCAGTACTAGTCTAGGGACCTTCAGTACTATCCTGGAGACCTTCCTTCAATACTAGCCTGGATACCTTCGTACTAGTTTGTAGACCTTCCTTCAGTACTAGCCTGGTGACCTTCCCTCAGTACTAGCCTGGGGACCTTCATTACTAGCCTGGGGACCTTCAGTACTGGCCTGGAGACCTTCAGTACTGGCCTGGAGACCTTCACTACTAGTCTGGAGACCTTCCTTCACTACTAGTCTGAAGACTCCTCTGAGGTATCAGCCTAGAGACTTGCCTCAGGTACCTGGCTAATGGGTAGGTGGTGGTATTTGCCATGTTACCTGACGCGGATCTGGGACATGATGACTAGCTCAGTGACTACTTACGTTGCTTACCTTTTTTCCGGACATATTGGACGTTAAATCGAGGGTTTACTGCATCCTCATGTATTAAATAACTGTGTATCTCAGCGATCCGAGAAAGCTATCTCCGTATCCTGTAAGTCCGGACAACTATACGCAACAAGAATACTGCTGTCCGGCCATAAGCTGCTAACACACCAAAATATAATGTATGTCTATATATGTGTTTACGTGTGCAAATGTATACATGTCTGCATATGCAAACTATCACTGAAGAAATAGTCGGAATTCCAACTGTTAATAAACATTTAACAGGAAAATGAATCAGGAAACCACTTCGGGAATGCCTAACAAAGCTATTGCTGTTGGTTGTTATTTAAAGCTGCTGGGGGCACAAATATTGATGTGTCATGTTTAGTCATTATGTGTTGATAATATACTCACCAGTACTGACACGGGTCTTTGCCAGATGATGGCATGTCACTGCCTCCTGCAGTCATGCCGGAGTTTGTACAAGTGATGTACCATTCACAGCCCTATGGTAGGAACCATCCTATCACCAGAGCACGGTGAGATTATGAGATGGTGTGCCATAGCACCAAATACTTGGCACTGACACAGGATTGTTACCCAGCCCCAAAGTACCGGGACGCATTAAGGCTTTTGTAGGCTTTTAGATCCTCTTTAATATAGGAAGATATATTGTTCACTTAGGAGATAATGATTTTATTTCACAGAGTTATCAATACGTTTGTGCAGAGATGTGCAATGTGGCTGACAAATGCAAAGATGAGTTAGTTTACGGTACTGCAAAATCTTATGGAACTACTTTAATACAGGTACCAAGTATTCACACTTTTAATAAATCATATAAGTCTTGCTTTTGGAGATATAAAGCTCTCTGTATAACAGATGATGGAAGGGCTTTTTACGTCCTTTTTATATCTCCAATTACAAGTCCTGCCTATGATGCTCAGAGCTGCTAGTGCTGGTGCTGACATTATTGACCATGTTAACTGCCTGTGTTGTTGAGAGCTGCTGCTGATGCTATTATTGTCTAGGTTAACTGCCTGTATTGCTGAATGCTGTTATTGCCACCACTGACCAGGGCAAGCAGTACCAAACTCTTCCTGTGATGCTGAGAGCTACTACTGCTACTGTTACTGCTGCCACTACGGACGAAGGTAACAAGTTGGTAGTGTCACAAGGCGCTGCTTGCTCCAGTTATTTCTGAACATTCACCCCCGCTACTTCCGCTGGTATTTACCATAAAGTTATAGTGAACAGTAATGTGAATTGCGACAGAACTTTTGCACAGTCACTCGCCTGAAAGTTTACCTCCATTTAGATTTTTCTCTTCACTCTTTCAGTTTAACCTTACGACAAGTTCATACTGTACCCTGGGGTATTAAACCTCGTGACAGGGTCACACTGTACCCTGGGGTATTAAACCTCGTGACAGGGTCACACTGTACCCTGGGGTATTAAACCTCGTGACAGGGTCACAATGTGCCTTGGGGTATTAAACCTCGTGACAGGGTCACACTGTGCCCTGGGGTATTAAGCCTCGTGATAGGGTATTTCACTGGGATACCCT
This sequence comes from Cherax quadricarinatus, assembly GCF_038502225.1. Lineage (NCBI taxonomy): Eukaryota > Metazoa > Arthropoda > Malacostraca > Decapoda > Parastacidae > Cherax > Cherax quadricarinatus. The sequence goes on along the minus strand of NC_091350.1, from coordinate 17,731,022 downwards.
TTAAATAGAAAGTGCCTTGATGAAGTTTCGGTCCATCCTTAAACATTCTCGGACTTTTCTCACTGAATTCTGGCTTGACAATGGTCTAGGGCAGAATTGTTCCAGCCACGGTAGTGTGATTTTCATTTTTTAAGTGTCTCGATACTGATGAAGAGCTCTTAATCCGAGGAGCTAAGAGTTCTACTGCCATTCATGAGATCAAACCTAAGCACCTATCATTCCACAGGCTGTATGACTCCTACCGGTTCAGCGCTTACTAGAAGAAGCAGAAGCAGAAGAAAAAGACGACGACGACTAGTAGTAGTCTAATTAAAGGTCACGTTGCTGGGAGATTTAGTAATTTGTTGGAGTTTAATCAGTCTTGAGTGTATTAGACGTTGTAGGTTGGCTGCCACTGCTGCTACACTGTTATACACCTGTAAGTTAACATTACTGTACTACTGTGTAACACTGCTGCTACACTGTTATACACCTGCAAGTTAACATTACTGTACTACTGTGTAACACTGCTGCTACACTGTTATACACCTGCAAGTTAACATTACTGTACTACTGTATAACACTGCTGCTACACTTATACACCTGCAAGTTAACATACTGTACTACTGTGTAACACTGCTGCTACACTGTTATACGCCTGAAAGTTAATATTACTGTACCACTGTGTAACACTGCTGCTACACTGTTATACACCTATAAGTTAACATTACTGTACTACTGTGTAACACTGCTGCTACACTGTTATACACCTACTGTGCTCCTCTCCAACACTGTAACACACTACACCCCAACAAACACCTCATAACTGTCTTCTATATCTCTTCCAATATCTACCTACCCCTCCCTCCCTCTTCCCTCACTCTCTCTCACCCTTGCCTCAACATCCTTCTCCCTTCATCCGCGTCCCTTACAATTCTTCTCTTCTACGTCCCTAACCCATCATGACTCTCATTAATCACGTCCCTCATGCCATCACGTCCCTCACCTTTCATGTCCCCCATACATGTCCTCCACCCATTATGTCTCCCACCCATCACGTCCCCCACTCATCAAGTCCCTCACCTCCCACAGACACGTTGTAGTACACACAATCTTCCACCTCTCATATTATCGAGGTTTTCCTTATAATTTCTGCAAACAAATCCCATCAAGTAACAAGCAAGGTAAAGAACTTTCCCTTTCCTAGTCTTACCTCTCCCCTACCTTCTCCACCTTTCTTTCCTCACTCCAACCCCTCCTTTCCTTTCCCTCTACCTAAACCCTCCTCCTCCTCCTTCCCCAACCGCCCTTGCTGAACCCCTCTTCTTTATTCTTCTTCCCTCTAAAGTCCCCATCTTTCCTCCCCAACCATCTTCTCCACACCTCTAGCCTTCCTCCCCAAATATCCTTACGATAACCTTGTCCTAACTCCCCAACCATCCTCTCCACACCTCTAGCCTTCCTCCCCAAATATCCTCTCCATAACCCTGTCCTAACTCCCCAAACCATCCTCTCCACCCAGTTCCCTCCCCTCCCCTCTCTTTCTCCCCAACTCACTTCCACCTGAACATAAATCACTACAAACAGCGTCAACTTGGAGGCACGAGGCGGCGGATTCATTTTTCTTCGCATTAAGATAATTGAAAAATCACCATTTCCCGATTATGAAAGAGGTGTTACTGACGTGCACGAGACCCCTCTTGTGTTGCTGGCGTGTACGAGACCCCTATTGCGTTGCTGGCGTGGAAAAGACCCCTTTTGTGTTGCTGACGTGCACGAGACCCCTCTTGTGTTAATGGCGTGTACGACACCCCTCACTACACAGAGAGTAGTCGTCAACAGAGTAAAGTCCGAGGCAGCTACGGTGAAAAGCTCTGTTCCACAAGGCACAGTACTAGCTCCCATCTTGTTCCTCATCCTCATATCCGACATAGACAAGGATGTCAGCCACAGCACCGTGTCTTCCTTTGCAGATGACACCCGAATCTGCATGACAGTGTCTTCCATTGCAGACACTGCAAGGCTCCAGGCGGACATCAACCAAATCTTTCAGTGGGCTGCAGAAAACAATATGAAGTTCAACGATGAGAAATTTCAATTACTCAGATATGGTAAACATGAGGAAATTAAATCTTCATCAGAGTACAAAACAAATTCTGGCCACAAAATAGAGCGAAACACCAACGTCAAAGACCTGGGAGTGATTATGTCGGAGGATCTCACCTTCAAGGACCATAACATTGTATCAATCGCATCTGCTAGAAAAATGACAGGATGGATAATGAGAACCTTCAAAACTAGGGAGGCCAAGCCCATGATGACACTCTTCAGGTCACTTGTTCTATCTAGGCTGGAATATTGCTGCACTCTAACAGCACCTTTCAAGGTAGGTGAAATTGCCGACCTAGAAAATGTACAGAGAACTTTCACGGCGCGCATAACGGAGATAAAACACCTCAATTACTGGGAGCGCTTGAGGTTTCTAAACCTGTATTCCCTGGAACGCAGGAGGGAGAGATACATGATTATATACACCTGGAAAATCCTAGAGGGACTAGTACCGAACTTGCACACGAAAATCACTCACTACGAAAGCAAAAGACTTGGCAGACGATGCACCATCCCCCCAATGAAAAGCAGGGGTGTCACTAGCACGTTAAGAGACCATACAATAAGTGTCAGGGGACCGAGACTGTTCAACTGCCTCCCAGCACACATAAGGGGGATTACCAACAGACCCCTGGCAGTCTTCAAGCTGGCACTGGACAAGCACCTAAAGGCAGTTCCTGATCAGCCGGGCTGTGGCTCGTACGTTGGTTTGCGTGCAGCCAGCAGCAACAGCCTGGTTGATCAGGCGCTGATCCACCAGGAGGCCTGGTCACAGACCGGGCCGCGGGGGCGTTGACCCCCGAAACTCTCTCCAGGTAAACTCCAGGTGTGCATGAGACCCCTCTTGTGTTGCTGAGTGTTGCTGCTATTACTTTTTCCCTGTACAGCTTGTAACACATACAAAATATATGTAGTAACATCTAGTGCAATTTTTGGAAGGGTGGACCAGTAAGCCAGATTACCAAAAGCTAGTGGTGGGTCATTATAAGAATGTAGGAAACAAGCCTTAATTAACTAACCAAAGAATATAAGAAACAGGCCTTAACTAACCTAAGAATATAAGAAACCGGCCTTAACTAACCTAAGAATATAAGAAACAGGCCTTAACTAACCTAAGAATATAAGAAACAGGCCTTAACTAACCTAAGAATATAAGAAACAGGCCTTAACTAACCTAAGAATATAAGAAACAAGCCTTAACTAACTTAAAAGATGTGCAAGGCAGCGGTGGTGTTGACAAAGGTCCGCTCAGAGTAAAGGCAAAGAATTCCTTTCAAAATTCACCAAACCCAAGTAAAGAATTGTGTATATAAAAAGTGTGTTGTGTGTTCACTGGCACTCCCTTAACACTACTACCTCCACCACTCTGCTTATAAATTATATATTAAACACTGTAGCTGAGTGTTGCGGTGGTGGTTGTGCAAATTATCAACTGCTTATTACGTCACAAGAAATGTTTGCAAGATGACACGAAATTAATAATTAACAAATAATATTCCAGTAATACTCATTCATTTTCAGTCACCCATATTCATTCTCTCTCTCTCTCTCTCTCTCTCTCTCTCTCTCTCTCTCTCTATATATATATATATATATATATATATATATATATATATATATATATATATATATATATATATATATATATATATATATATATATATATATATATATATATATATATATATATATATATATATATATATATATATATATATATATATATAAGAACACAGTAAAAGGTGGTAATACCACAATATAAACAGAATAACTATTTTGAAAAAAATAGTGAACTTCCAATATAAACAAGGTAAAGTCATAATAAACAATCAATGAATGACAAGAAAAATGTAGGGGAATCGAATTGAGGTGTAGAGTAGCATCAGAAAGAGTGGTGGTGGTTGTTATACAAGTGACGGTAATAAGACTGCTAGTGGAACCTGGGTGTTTGGTACAGCGTAGGACCTGCCAACCCCTCCCCCCATCCCACACACACCACCTCCATTCGTTTCCCTGTCAATTCTTCTGTAATAACCTCAGTGTTAAGAGTCTTCAGCTCATAAATGCAAGACCTATATTTAATCCTGGGGCAGGTAGGGACGGAAGCAAATTTCCGTTCACCTATTACCCCTGTCCACACAGAATTAGATAGGTACCTGGATGTTAGACAAGTGTTGTTGTGCGCATCCTGGTGGTTGGTAGTACCCCTACCATAGGGATATGAATTTAGCTGGGTAAAAAACTACAGGTTCTATGGAAATCTTTTGTGTTCTGGAAAAGAAAGTTTGATTTGTTGTATACATAACACATACTGAAAGAAAAAACTAACCTTTAATTTATTTCGTATTATTCTAAATATTTGTTCCAATAATCTATAAAAAAAGTTTTCGAAGGAAAGAGAAGAACATTTCAGAAATATCACTAATTAATGCAGTATATAGATACCTGAAAATAGATACATGAAAGAAAAGTATCTAAATAAACACAGAAAGTCCACTTTTGTTAATGTCTGGTTTTCATTATAAATATAACAAATGCCATTTAGTAAACACCAAAATCTAAAAAAGTGCAGGAAAATGTTAAGTGCAATTTAAAGTAAAAACATGGAAGAGGAGGGTGAGGCATATGTTTCATCATATTAACATAGTTTTACACTTAGCACGCGCTACGTTTGCTCAAATTCCAGTGGAATATTTACTTTGCACAAGATCACAGCATCATAACCCCATCTCGTCCCACTCCTTCCTCCAAACTTTTATGAAAGATGGTACAACAGAAGACTCTCCATCACGGTTGAATAACTTTTCCTAGGATCAAAGACTCTTTCCTGCTCTCTTGTTACAGAATTCAAAAAAAAAATATTGTATGATCCCAATATCAGTTTGCAAAATTTTATAAGTTATTTTATGGAATCCTTAAGAAGTGTTTCACCGAATCCTAAAGAAAAATCTTTATCTTTAGAGAAAGTCACTGACGTTTGGCCACATTACCCCTAAATGACAGGGATGTTTAATCTCATATCCGACCTGGAACGTGCGTAGCTACTTCTTGCCACAACCGCATGTAAAACAAGACATTTGAATGCATGACCTAAATTCCGGAGGAGAAATTTCTCTGCCAGGTCACCTCAGGTCACCCGAAGTTAAAGAGGACAGCTACTGCTGCTGATTCTGTTACTATTACTGCTGCTACTACCACCACAACCACAACCATCACTCCACCAATCTCCGCTCTATACACTCACTGTGCTCACCTAACGTTTGCATTGCTTTGTCAAATCCCCTTGAGGGCAAATCATTGTTTTAACGCCTCGTTAAATTTTGTACATATTTATAAAATAAATTACGAGTTGCAGGAGTACACCTACACTTCAGTAATTAACAATATATGGAGAGGAATCTTACGGCGTAGCAGAGATGCTTCAAGATTATAAGCAGTGGTATTACTCTGGGTCCCAAGGCTCCATCTCAGAGGCTTGACGATAAGGAGACGAGGATCCAAAATGATTACAAAGACCGAGTTAAATAGCCAAAATTACGTGAATGAGAGCAAATGGTTGATTGGTTATTTGGGTTTAAAGTCTATCGACTATACGAAGGTCATTAAGACTGCATGTCACATGTTTACCACCAGTCAAGAAAATTTAATACCTAAAATAGGGACTACAGTAAACTCTCAGCATATCTAAACAATGGTATACACCTCACGGTACATACATCTTGAGCAAGTGCGTGTATACACAACCTTTTTATCTTGCCTAGACCTATGAAAATTCACCGTTTTCTTAGCCAATAATAACATAAATGTATCTCTCTTACGATGGCCTCTTCACAAGTGCAAAGAGTCACAAACAACGCAAACCACTTGTTCCCAACACATATGACCAGCATCGCTGCTTACTGACCACACACGACCAGCATCGCTGGTTACTGACCACACATGACCAGCATCGCTGGTTACTGACCACACACGACCAGCATCGCTGCTTACTGACCACACATGACCAGCATCGCTGGTTACTGACCACACATGACCTGCCTCGCTGGTTACTGACCACACATGACCAGCATCGCTGCTTGCTGACCACACATGACCAGCATCGCTGGTTACTGACCACACATTACCTGCCTCGCTGGTTACTGACCACACATGACCTGCCTCGCTGGTTACTGACCACACATGACCAGCATCGCTGCTTACTGACCACATATGACCAGCATCGCTGCTTACTGACCACACATGACCTGCCTCGCTGGTTACTGACCACACATGACCAGCCTCGCTCGTTACTGACCACACATGACCAGCCTCGCTCGTTACTGACCAAACATGACCAGCCTCGCTGGTTACTGACCACACATGACCAGCCTCGCTGGTTACTGACCACACATGACCAGCCTCGCTGGTTACTGACCACACATGACCAGCCTCGCTCGTTACTGACCAAACATGACCAGCCTCGCTGGTTACTGACCACACATGACCAGCCTCGCTGGTTACTGACCACACATGACCAGCCTCGCTGGTTACTGACCACACATGACCAGCCTCGCTGGTTACTGACCACACATGACCAGCCTCGCTGGTTACTGACCACACATGACCAGCCTCGCTCGTTACTGACCACACATGACCAGCCTCGCTCGTTACTGACCACACATGACCAGCATCGCTGCTTACTGACCACACATGACCAGCATCGCTGCTTACTGACCACACATGACCAGCATCGCTGCTTACTGACCACACATGACCAGCATCGCTGGTTACTGACCACACATGACCAGCATCGCTGCTTACTGACCACACATGACCAGCCTCGCTGCTTACTGACCACATGACATGACCCACACATGACCAGCCTCGCTGGTTACTGACCACACATGACCAGCCTGCTGGTTACTGTTACTGACCACACATGACCACACATGCCTCGCTGGTTACTGTTACTGACCAAACATGACCAGCCTCGCTCGTTACTGACCACACATGACCAGCCTCGCTGGTTACTGACCACACATGACCAGCCTCGCTGGTTACTGACCACACATGACCAGCCTCGCTGGTTACTGACCACACATGACCAGCCTCGCTCGTTACTGACCAAACATGACCAGCCTCGCTGGTTACTGACCACACATGACCAGCCTCGCTGGTTACTGACCACACATGACCAGCCTCGCTCGTTACTGACCACACATGACCAGCCTCGCTCGTTACTGACCAGCCGGAAGCAACAACCAGCCTCAACCATTCAGATCAAACTAGTTAAAATATATTTTGTTTAAACACAAAACAAGAATAAAGGAAATAGCGTTCTAGATTTATGAAGAGGATAAGAATGAAAGACCCCAGATCATACAGATACTTAAAGAGGGATGTGAATAATGGATTTATAAAACCAACATGTTGATAAATGAGATACTTGTGCACCGTATGGGTATCTTTATTCTGGACTGATTACCTCAAACTCCTCATCTTCCAACTTTCTCTGCATTGGACTGAAGAAGGCACTGATTTGCGAAACATTTCCAGAATAAAGATACCCACATAACACTGTAAAAGACTGGGCAGGCGGTGCAAAATACCCCCAACGAAAAGTAGGGGCGCCATTGGTACACCATAAGCGTCTGGGGCCCAAGACTGTTCAACTGCCTCCCACCATGCATAAGGGAAATTACCAATAGGCCCCTGGCTGCCTTCAAGAGGGAGCTGGACAGATACTTAAAGTCGGTGCCGGAACAGCCGTGCTATGCTCCGTACGCTGGACTACGTGCAGCCAGCAGTAACAGCCTGGTTGATCGGCCCCTGATCCACCTGGGGGGGGGGGTGAGCTGGTCGTGGACAGGGCCGCGAGGGCGCTGATCCCCGGAATACCCTCCAGGTAGACCAAAATGTTCCAGAGGCATCATCGTGGACTGCCATTAAGAGCACCTGGACCAGTCGTATATGAGTGACCCGTATGTGGCAGTGCCCACAGAAGTAAAGACACTACAGAACAATATTTTGTTGACACAACGTTTGGCTCTATGTAGAGCCGACGCCGTACCATTATAAACCAGTTCTACATTTCTTCTTCACTCAGTCATATAATTGTATAATTTACGACTAAGCAAATATTCATTACAATTATAATGATCTACTTTTGACACACTCGTACACCGTAAATTCTAAAACTTTCAGTAACACAATATCTTAATACTGCGCTAATGAAAACTTTTCAGTTACTTGGTATTTCAACCCTCGTCTGACGGTGATTAATACACACATCTACACTTTTTTTACCAACGTTTTACGCAAATCATAGCCTTGTGGAGCGATAAAGAAAACACAGTTGCAGAGAGGAACTTCATTAAGACTCTTCGCCTGTGGATATCCTGTCCACAGGTGAAACGTCACAAACAAATTCCACTCTGCAACCGTCTTTGTTCACTGTAAGTCAGCATCATCACTGATGGTATACATTACTTACAAGTTGATGAATGACATTTGCAAATGTCTTTTTCATCAATAGCAGGCTTTGCGCTACGTCTCCAATACCATCTGGGACAGAACTTTAAAACCTACAAAGACTCAGTATTAATACCCTTCTATAGGTAAGAAGTGTTGAGAGCTGAAGAGCGTTCTTACGTACTAGATCTCTCCGCGTTCTTGTTAATAAATACAACGTACACACAACATCCAAGTGACAACAATGAAAAGTACTAACAAAATACACAACAAACACAAATACTATCGTACTACCTTAAAATAAAGCATCAGTTAAAGAAAACAAACTGCCAATATTACAAGATTCTCTGTTCAATTCTCCGAGGTACATCCAGGTTCCTCAGTAAACAAAAGAACCATGACTTTAGAGAAAAAGTCGAAGCCGTGGACAAACAATTTAAACGTGCTACACAATCAGCTGTACACCCAGAGTCATTAAGAACACTTGCAAGACGGTGGCTATGGGTAAGGTTTCCTCCTGATTCTTAGTCGATAGAGAATCGTCTCGAAGTGCCGAATACTGATGAAAATTAGAGCAAAATGCCCACGTCCTGCCGAACTCTGTTAGGCAGAAGAACAACGTATCTTGGCGATGCCAATGAGTAGATGAAGGAGCTTGGTGTTCCTAGTATCTGCGATAGGATTATTGAGCTTAATACTGTAATTAATATTAGAATGTTAAATAATGAACCAGACACTGTCAACACAAATCTACAAGTAAATCTAGAGTAAATACACAAATCTAAATGGGTTGTGAAAACATGCAATTATATTTAGTTTTATAAACTGCATGAACTTTATCACTGTAGACAACAAGGGCATTTCATCCCTCCAAGGAAGTTGTGTTTATTTAATATTACATACCTGCAATCCCTTCCTTAAATCACTTGCAAAGGCAACTGCTCAAGGAGTTTCTCGCTTAACTGTTAGTAATAATTTACCAGGTTATATACAATGATGGATCTAAGCAGAAGCTTATTGGTAGGGCTGCATCTAGTCTTGTTGCGACCTCGCTAGATAAGAATAATAAGAACTATCATGAGGAAGGCATAAGAATTAATAACTTGGTGTCTACACTGCAAACTGAATTGCTGCCATCCTAATGGGGCTAAAGCTAACTTATGACACTGAGCTTGACTATGATTATTACTGATTCTGTCATCAATGAAGGTTCTTGACTCGAATAACGACTCTTACGAACATGCTCAATGGATACGTTAGATACAGATATTAAAAAGTCCGGAAAAAAGTAATTAATAAATAAATATTGTAGATTCCATCACACATTGGATTACTCCTTCAAGATAAAGTTGATTATTTAGCCAAAAAAAAAAGTAAACCGAAGGAAAATGTAGAATATAACCTTGGGGTGTGTTTGTGTCTAGCATTAGGAATAATATTAGGAGAAAAGTAAATAATGAAACAATGTTATAGGAATGCCGTTAGAACCTGAGTAAATCTATTACCCACTATAACATGGACGTAGATAAGTAAATTGATGCAGCAACTTGCAATGTTAATCGTGTCATTACGATTTCGTGAGTCATGTTAACAAATTGATGTTATAGTAGCCAGGCCTAGGCTGGCTACAAGTACTTCTGGAAGTCTGGCAGAAACACAGATATATCAAATGCATATAAAAATTAAGATGTACTCCTGTTATCCCTTCTGGAGCCTAGTTCCTAGGCCTTTTGTATATCCATATGATCTTGCGCTACCGTCCACGTGATGGATATGGGATGCACAAAGACTAGCCGCTTCGTCGGCAAAATCCAAATTGAAAATAGTGGATAATGAATTGAAAACATTTCTTTTCAGTTATTATAAAGTATAACAGGGAAACATTATAAAACTTTGATATAAAAAAAGGACAGACGCGTACTGCTCTCATATCTGTGTGCTAATAAAATGGGCTGACTGTACAACAAATAAAGTGTCTTAATATACAACAGATGATAGGATCTCTGGCGGTACATGATTTATTATCATGTCGGTATGCTACTACGTGCCCATCACCTCACTGCTCGTAGGGGTATTTTTTTTCGTAAGAAAAAATGCCTCTTGACACGGGTTATAGTCATATAATGACCCGCTAAGTAACTCAGCAGCCGCTGGAGTATAGGCGACATACCTGGGAGAGGGCTCGAGGGTTCCTCTTCATTACGGCCCCAACTGAGGTTAGGCATCCTTGCTGACTGTGTAATCGGCTGTTGTTGCTAGTAGTCCTCAGGCCTACACAGCCATCACTGCCTGATATGATCTGACACTTCCAACATATAGCAGTCCAATTTCTTATTAAAAATGTCTCCCTTCGTCTCAGTAATAGCTTTGATATCTGTATCAGGTTTAATACGCAGTCGTGAACCAAAGATGTCTGTGGCACCCTTGATTTTCACTTAATATAGTCTACATTACTGTCCGTATTTCAAACTCCAGTAAGTTATGATAGTGTGCAGCTTGAGGACCTGATCACTTAGTAATGTCTATGTGCATATATTATCAGATCTCTCTCTCTCTCTACGTTCCAGAATGTACTTTCAAGTGCTGCGAAGCGTTTCCAATACTTTACAAATTTTACTGATTCTATTCAGACGTAAACGACTTCAGCACATTTTCTGACTTCGATATCTGTCCTGCGTTGAAAGTTTCTGTGAGCCTTGAGCACAGAACACTATCCCAGTCATGAGATCACAAGTGATTTGAATACTGCCGTAATTGGCGTGACTTCTTTCTGTTGTCAGAGTTCTCGTAATACATCCTAACGATTTCCTGCTCTGTGTTGCGTTGTGTTCTCTGGTAGGTTATGTAATATATTTTTTATCATTTTCTTTTACCAGTTCTTTTCTTTTTATCACATGCCCTGTCTACATTTACCTGTGCTAGTTCAGAGTTCTTCATTCTTTCAATGTCTAAGCTGTTGGAATTTGCCACCGAAGAACATAATTTATTCTCGTTTGCCCACTGAAAAGTTGCTGAAATCTGATAGCAATTTTTCTCTTTTTCTAAGGTAACTTTTATACTTAGAGTAATTTGGTATCGTCCGTAAAGGATGACTACGAAACATTGGCTAGTGTTCTTTCCTTTATCTGTTATGAGGATGAGACAGTCATAGTGATACTGAACATTTTGTTTCTGTGTGTTCTGTTATAAATGAGAATATCCATTTTCCAACTTTTCATGTTGAACCTACTGACCTCATTTTACAGTTTATCACTCCAGGGTTACATCTGTGAAATACATTCGCAAAATCCAGTGAAGAACACATCTGCGTTACGATTTACTTTCTAAAGCTTCGGTGCGAAGATTCTCCTAATTTCGACAAATATTGCACACGTCTCGCTGTATTTTCACACAGCTCGAGTATATGGAACAATCATATGCACGACATCTTATATGCTGACGATACAAGATTCATGTGATAGTGATGATGACTGTGTGGACTGTGATAGTGATGATGACTGGGTGGACTGTGATAGTGATGATGACTGTGTAGACTGTGATAGTGATGATGACTGGGTGGACTGTGATAGTGATGATGACTGGGTGGACTGTGATAGTGATGATGACTGGGTGGACTGTGATAGTGATGATGACTGGGTGGACTGTGATAGTGATGATGACTGGGTGGACTGTGATAGTGATGATGACTGGGTGGACTGTGATAGTGATGATGACTGGGAGGACTGTGATAGTGAGGATGACTGGGTGGACTGTGATAGTGATGATGACTGTGTGGACTGTGATAGTAATGATGACTGGGTGGATTGTGATAGAGATGATGACTGGGTGGGCTGTGATAGTGATGATGACTGCGTGGACTGTGATAGTGATAATGACTGGGTGGACTGTGATAGTGATGCTGACTGGGTGGACTGTGATAGTGATGATGACTTGATGAACTGTGATAGTGATGATAACTGGGTGGGCTGTGATAGTGATGATGACTGGGTGGACTGTGATAGTGATGATGACTGGGTAGGCTGTGATAGTGATGATGACCGGGTGAACTGTGATAGTGATGATGACTGGGTGAACTGTGATAGTGATGATGACTGGGTGGACTGTGATAGTGATGATGACTTGTGTGGACTGTGATAGTGATGATGACTTGATGAACTGTGATAGTGATGATAACTGGGTGGGCTGTGATAGTGATGATGACTGGGTGGACTGTGATAGTGATGATGACTGGGTAGGCTGTGATAGTGATGATGACTGTGTGGACTGTGATAGTGATGATGACTGGGTGGACTGTGATAGTGATGACTGGGTGGACTGTGATAGTGATGATGACTTGTGTGGACTGTGATAGTGATGATGACTGTGTGGACTGTGATAGTGATGATGACTGGGTGGACTGTGATAGTGATGATGACTGGGTGGACTGTGAGTGATGATGACTGGGTAGGCTGTGATAGTGATAATGACTGTGTGGACTGTGATAGTGATGATGACTGGGTGGACTGTGAGTGATGATGACTGGGTAGGCTGTGATAGTGATGATTGGGTGGACTGTAACAGTGATGATGACTGGGTGGACTGTGATAGTGATGATGACTGGGTGGACTGTAACAGTGATGATGGCTGGGTGGACTGCGACAGTGATGATGACTGGGTGGACTGCGATAGTGATGATGACTGGGTGGACTGCGATAGTGATGGTGACTGGGTGGACTGCGATAGTGATGGTGACTGGGTGGACTGTGATAGTGATGATGACTGGGTGGAATGCGATAGTGGTGATGACTGGGTGGATTGTGATAGTGATGATGACTGGGTGGACTATAATAGTGATGATGACTGGGTGGACTGCGATAGTGATGACTGGGTGGATTGTGATAGTGATGATAACTGGGTAGGCTGTGATAGTGATGACGACTGGGTGGACTGTGATAGTGATGATGACTTGGTGAACTATGATAGTGATGATGACTGTGTGGACTGTGATAGTGATGGCTGGGTGGACTGTAACAGTGATGAAGACTGGGTGGACTGCGATAGTGATGATGACTGGGTGGACTGCGATAGTGATGATGACTGGGTGGACTGCGATAGTGATGATGACTGGGTGGACTGCGATAGTGATGATGACTGGGTGGACTGCGATAGTGATGATGACTGGGTGGACTGCGATAGTGATGATGACTGGGTGGACTGCGATAGTGATGATGACTGGGTGGACTGCGATAGTGATGATGACTGGGTGGACTGCGATAGTGATGATGACTGGGTGGACTGCGATAGTGATGATGACTGGGTGGACTGCGATAGTGATGATGACTGGGTGGACTGTGATAGTGATGATGACTGGGTGGACTGTGATAGTGATGATGACTGGGTGGACTGTGATAGTGATGATGACTGGGTGGACTGTGATAGTGATGATGACTGGGTGGACTGTGATAGTGATGATGACTGGGTGGACTGTGATAGTGATGATGACTGGGTGGACTGCGATAGTGATGATGACTGGGTGGACTGTGATAGTGATGTTGGCGGAAATCAACTTTGTGACCGTGAGGAAGAAACGATGAACTTGTGATAATGATTACACTATAAACTCTGTGATAGTGATAACTGGACAGACTGTGTTAGTGATAATAACTAGATAGACTATGATAGTGATAACTGGACAGACTGTAATAACAGTAATAACTGGGCAGACTGTAATAACAGTGATAACTGGAGAGCTTGTAATAACAGTGATAACTGGAGAGCTTGTAATAACAGTGATAACTGGACAGACAGTGATAGTGATAATAACCAGACAGACTGTAATAGTGATAATAACTGGACAGACTGTAACAGTGATAATAACTGGACAGACTGTAATAACAGTGATAACTGGACAGACTGTAATAACAATGATAACTGGACAGTCTGTAACAGTGATAATAACTGGACAGACTGCAATAACAATGATAACTGGACAGACTGTAATAACAGTGATAATTGGATAGACTGTAACAGTGATAATAACTGGACAGACTGTAATAACATTGATAACTGGACAGACTGTAATAGTGATAATAACTGGACAGACTGTAACAGTGATGATAACTGGACAGACTGTAATAACAGTGATAACTGGACAGACTGCAATAACAATGATAACTGGACAGACTGTAATAACAGTGATAATTGGACAGACTGTAACAGTGATAATAACTGGACAGACTGTAATAACATTGATAACTGGACAGACTGTAATAGTGATAATAACTGGACAGACTGTAACAGTGATAATAACTGGATAGACTGTAATAGTATTGATAACTGGACAGACTGTAATAGTGATAATAACCGGACAGACTGTAAGTGATAATAACTGGACAAACTGTAACAATGATAATAACTGGAAAGACTGTAATAGTGATAATAACTGGACAGACTGTGATAGTGTTAATAACTAAACAGACGATCTTAAAATATTCTGTTTTTAACATCCTGGTACATGTTAAAGCACATTAAAATAAACTTCCTCTTCATGTACATTTATCCTTAAAAAATTAAGTCCGTACTCCTCAGAAAGAAGAGAAACACATTCTCGTTCGTATTTTCTTAGCATGTTTACTGCTGGGAAAAAAAAACCGTCCCTGTGGCAGGAAAAACTCGCATATTTTTTTTACTAGTATTTACTCATATACTGAAACAAACAGCACAAAACCCCCTCAAAAAATATACATCACCAGATACAAAATTTGAGCATCATTTAACTGCATGTGTCTAGGTCCAATTCTGTGCTCAGAGCAAAGCTCTGTGATACGTTGAATTCGTCATGTAAATGATCCCCATTTATTTACATGACAATGTCTCTGAAATCTGTTCCGTCACATGGACACACTTTACTCAACACACTAACTGAAGTACATATTTTAGCGACTCCTCTGTTTCGTCCAGTTACTTTTTAGTGCAGCTCCATTATGCAAAGTAGTTACTTTCAGCACCTCCACTGTGCAGTCTAGTTACTTTTAGCATTTCCACTGTGCAGTCTAGTTAATTTTAGTACCTCCACTGTGCAGTCTAGTTACTTTTAGTACCTCCACTGTGCAGTCTAGTTACTTTCAGCACCTCCACTGTGCAGTCTAGTTACTTTTAGTACCTCCACTGTGCAGTCTAGTTACTTTCAGCACCTCCACTGTGCAGTCTAGTTACTTTTAGTACCTCCACTGTGCAGTCTAGTTACTTTTATCACCTCCATTGTGTGGTTTAATTTGCTGTGGTTCGTGAACTAGTTCATGGTCTACAACAATCACTACAAGAGTCAGGATGAGACTGTTTATTGTCTCTCTTAATCCCTTATTGATGCGTTTCCTCCTGGTGTTTTAAGCACCCTTTATTTAGATGACGTATCCATTTCTTGTAGCGTCTGTTTCTGGTAGCGGAACAAGTTCTATACTCTGCACAGTTCCATTTACATTCTAAGACCTGTTATTCTACCTCAGCTCAGTTCCAAGTCCAATCATATTTAAGGCTTAGACCATTATCAGTCGACTACCACCTAGTCGACCATTTTCACTCAAAAAGTTCACGTTCTACTTTTGCATGGTCGCAGGACTGGTTTATGATCCAAAGCTTACTTAATACCTGTTCTTAGGTCACTGGCGGACTGGTGGGTGTCTGTCATAGGCCGTGAGAGAGCACTGGCCTACATTATTTACGAAGTGATCTCTCTGTGATTTGATTAAACCAATGTGTGTGCGAAAATGGTGTCAATAAAGAATGACATTATGCTGCATCTGTCTTTTTTATCTACTATTCGGAGACGTGACCGCAATACTATCCGGGTACCAAAAATGTTTTAGTATTACGAAACATCGGTCAACAAGTTCAGTATGGCTCATACCATGTGTCGGTCAAGACCAGTATGCCACATACCATGTGTCGGTCAAGACCAGTATGACACATACCATGTGTCGGTCAAGACCAGTATGCCACATACCATGTGTCGGTCAAGACCAGTATGCCACATACCATGTGTCGGTCAAGACCAGTATGCCACATACCATGTGTCGGTCAAGACCAGTATGACACATACCATGTGTCGGTCAAGACCAGTATGCCACATACCATGTGTCGGTCAAGACCAGTATGCCACATACCATGTGTCGGTCAAGACCAGTATGACACATACCATGTGTCGGTCAAGACCAGTATGCCACATACCATGTGTCGGTCAAGACCAGTATGACACATACCATGTGTCGGTCAAGACCAGTATGCCACATACCATGTGTCGGTCAAGACCAGTATGCCACATACCATGTGTCGGTCAAGACCAGTATGCCACATACCATGTGTCGGTCAAGACCAGTATGCCACATACCATGTGTCGGTCAAGACCAGTATGACACATACCATGTGTCGGTCAAGACCAGTATGCCACATACCATGTGTCGGTCAAGACCAGTATGCCACATACCATGTGTCGGTCAAGACCAGTATGCCACATACCATGTGTCGGTCAAGACCAGTATGCCACATACCATGTGTCGGTCAAGACCAGTATGCCACATACCATGTGTCGGTCAAGACCAGTATGCCACATACCATGTGTCGGTCAAGACCAGTATGCCACATACCATGTGTCGGTCAAGACCAGTATGACACATACCATGTGTCGGTCAAGACCAGTATGCCACATACCATGTGTCGGTCAAGACCAGTATGACACATACCATGTGTCGGTCAAGACCAGTATGACACATACCATGTGTCGGTCAAGACCAGTATGCCACATACCATGTGTCGGTCAAGACCAGTATGCCACATACCATGTGTCGGTCAAGACCAGTATGCCACATACCATGTGTCGGTCAAGACCAGTATGCCACATACCATGTGTCGGTCAAGACCAGTATGCCACATACCATGTGTCGGTCAAGACCAGTATGCCACATACCATGTGTCGGTCAAGACCAGTATGCCACATACCATGTGTCGGTCAAGACCAGTATGCCACATACCATGTGTCGGTCAAGACCAGTATGACACATACCATGTGTCGGTCAAGACCAGTATGCCACATACCATGTGTCGGTCAAGACCAGAATGACACATACCATGTGTCGGTCAAGACCAGTATGCCACATACCATGTGTCGGTCAAGACCAGTATGCCACATATTATGTGTCGGGTAACAAGATCAGTATGCCACATACTACGTGTTGAGTAACAAGATCAGTATACCACATACCACGTGTCGGGTAACAAGACCAGTATACCACATACCACGTGTCGGGTAACAAGACCAGTATACCACATAGCACGTGTCGGGTAACAAGACCAGTATACCACATACCAAATGTCGGGTAACAAGACCAGTATAACACATACCACGTGTCGGGTAACAAGACCAGTATACCACATACCACGTGTCGGGTAACAAGACCAGTATACCACATACCACGTGTCGGGTAACAAGACCAGTATACCACATACCACGTGTCGGGTAACAAGACCAGTATACCACATACCACGTGTCGGGTAACAAGACCAGTATACCACATACCACGTGTCGGGTAACAAGACCAGTATACCACATACCACGTGTCGGGTAACAAGACCAGTATACCACATACCACGTGTCGGGTAACAAGACCAGTATACCACATACCACGTGTCGGGTAACAAGACCAGTATAACACATACCACGTGTCGGGTAACAAGACCAGTATAACACATACCACGTGTCGGGTAACAAGACCAGTATAACACATACCACGTGTCGGGTAACAAGACCAGTATACCACATACCACGTGTCGGGTAACAAGACCAGTATACCACATACCACGTGCCGGGTAACAAGACCAGTATACCACATACCACGTGTCGGGTAACAAGACCAGTATACCACATACCACGTGTCGGGTAACAAGACCAGTATACCACATACCACGTGTCGGGTAACAAGACCAGTATACCACATACCACGTGCCGGGTAACAAGACCAGTATACCACATACCACGTGTCGGGTAACAAGACCAGTATAACACATACCACGTGCCGGGTAACAAGACCAGTATACCACATACCACGTGTCGGGTAACAAGACCAGTATACCACATACCACGTGTCGGGTAACAAGACCAGTATACCACATACCACGTGTCGGGTAACAAGACCAGTATACCACATACCACGTGCCGGGTAACAAGACCAGTATACCACATACCACGTGTCGGGTAACAAGACCAGTATAACACATACCACGTGTCGGGTAACAAGACCAGTATAACACATACCACGTGTCGGGTAACAAGACCAGTATACCACATACCACGTGTCGGGTAACAAGACCAGTATACCACATACCACGTGTCGGGTAACAAGACCAGTATACCACATACCACGTGTCGGGTAACAAGACCAGTATAACACATACCACGTGTCGGGTAACAAGACCAGTATACCACATACCACGTGTCGGGTAACAAGACCAGTATAACACATACCACGTGTCGGGTAACAAGACCAGTATAACACATACCACGTGTCGGGTAACAAGACCAGTATACCACATACCACGTGTCGGGTAACAAGACCAGTATAACACATACCACGTGCCGGGTAACAAGACCAGTATACCACATACCACGTGTCGGGTAACAAGACCAGTATACCACATACCACGTGTCGGGTAACAAGACCAGTATAACACATACCACGTGTCGGGTAACAAGACCAGTATACCACATACCACGTGTCGGGTAACAAGACCAGTATACCACATACCACGTGTCGGGTAACAAGACCAGTATAACACATACCACGTGTCGGGTAACAAGACCAGTATAACACATACCACGTGTCGGGTAACAAGACCAGTATACCACATACCACGTGTCGGGTAACAAGACCAGTATACCACATACCACGTGTCGGGTAACAAGACCAGTATAACACATACCACGTGCCGGGTAACAAGACCAGTATACCACATACCACGTGTCGGGTAACAAGACCAGTATAACACATACCACGTGTCGGGTAACAAGACCAGTATACCACATACCACGTGTCGGGTAACAAGACCAGTATAACACATACCACGTGCCGGGTAACAAGACCAGTATACCACATACCACGTGTCGGGTAACAAGACCAGTATAACACATACCACGTGTCGGGTAACAAGACCAGTATACCACATACCACGTGTCGGGTAACAAGACCAGTATACCACATACCACGTGCCGGGTAACAAGACCAGTATACCACATACCACGTGCCGGGTAACAAGACCAGTATACCACATACCACGTGTCGGGTAACAAGACCAGTATAACACATACCACGTGCCGGGTAACAAGACCAGTATACCACATACCACGTGCCGGGTAACAAGACCAGTATACCACATACCACGTGCCGGGTAACAAGACCAGTATACCACATACCACGTGCCGGGTAACAAGACCAGTATAACACATACCACGTGTCGGGTAACAAGACCAGTATACCACATACCACGTGTCGGGTAACAAGACCAGTATACCACATACCACGTGCCGGGTAACAAGACCAGTATACCACATACCATGTTTTCATTAAAGAGAGAGTTTCTCGTCACTACTTTCATTCAGGAATCAATGTATGATTTTGGGTTTCGGAAATACTGTTGGAACACTTGTTTCAAGACTATCAAAAATTATTTTGTCCACGTCCATACACACGGATGTCATATTCCCGGTAAACAGCACTATCCTGCCCTCGAGAGTCAGCAGTTTAAGACGCACATCAGTTTCCGTGTTTTCTAATATGCTATTTTTCTCCTATAATCTACCTTGTCCATTATTACTATCGCATTTGCTTTGCTTTCGTAAGGTGAACTCTAATTCATGGTATACCTTAACAAATCTTTGAGGACAACTGTGTTGGAGAGGCCTGAGTCCTCAAAAATTTGTTAAGTTATACCATGAATTAAGGAAAGATCCTAGACTTTACCTTAAGAAATCAGACAAAGCAAATGCGATAGTAATTATGGAAAAGGTAGATTATAGGGGAAAAATAAACATGATATTAGGAGACCTTTAAACTGAGGCGCCTCTTAACTCCTGGTTGTATCTGGCATAATGATGCCAAGAAACTGCAGATAAGGACACTTGTGTACAGTTTAAGACAATAAACTTTACCTCAATAAATGTTGTGAACTGTGCACAAGTGTTGTTTACCAGAGTGCAACTGCCTGTACACGTCTGGTCGAGTCTCCTGCTGCTACTGGACCTCCACTCTGGTATCTTCATCAGTGACGACGACAAATTATTTATAACAATGATTTTCCAGTGAACTGAATTTTTTTTATGGCATAACCTCTCTCACAAAGTTCCTCTATACACTGCGGCGTTTTTGTACATGCGATTGAAGTAGTGCATCCAAAATTGAACAGCATACGAAAAGGCCTTCGTAGTACGTTCTGTTTTATTGTAGATGCACTTTTTTAATTCCATTCGGAAAAAAAAAGTCGCACTATAGGGAATAGGCGTATAAAAGCTCAATTTATTCTTTTTTAAAAAGTATTTAGTGATTTATTCTATAATTTTATTTTAGATTCACCTGAAATTCAAATGTTTCTTCACACTGGATATTTATTTTAGTCACTATACTTTATCCGCCATTAATACCTATACCATAACGAAGCCAGAGTGACTTATCAATACCTCAATCCCGAAAGTGCAAAAATTTGTAACTACATTTTAAAACCTACCCATGCTGGACACCTGGAAAACTTGACCATAACACTCACCTGAAAGGAAAAAAAAAGAATATTTAAACAGGGTGAATGAATGAGGTTATTTTACTTAGGTATACGTGATGGTACTTTGTGAATAACCTGCGAGTATTTAATTTAGGTACAGAGACTGGTACTTTGTCAATGATTGGGGAAGGGGAGGGGGGGGTAACGTAACGCAGGTACAGAGGAGTAATGAACTTGCTCGTATTTTGTGACGAAATGATTTTTAGTTATATAATACATATGACAATTTGAGCACATGTACATATGTGTACATCTGTTAGAACCTAAAGAACCGCTATACACAAACACACACACAGCTATAAGAGAAACTTATATTCTGTCAATGAAATTAATCGTAAGTTACTAGATAACTACCAGACTTAGAGCCCATTATTGTGCAACATTCTTATTTCCCTCTCTACACCACATTACAATTCATATTCTTTCACAACATTCCCGTTCCTTTCCATGGACCACATTCCAAGGACCATCCCTGTATCATAATTCAGTTTAAAATCCCTTCACATTCAAGCCTTAATTCGTGTGCAGTCCAGTTACTACTCCTGGACCACATTAGGTCTCTACTTAGTCTTATCTTAAGCCAGGTAACAAAGTGGCCATCAGGGGACTGTAAAGGAAGGTTCGTGGCCGCACCTGGAATTGGCAAAGAAGCGATCGTAACCAAGACAAGTTAGTGGGCTCTTGTCGGAGTACTCGTCTGCTGGATTAGAAAGTTTTCCGCTGCACTAGTGTGCCGACTAAGAGCGGAGTGAGAAATTACCAAGCCAGGGTTAAACCAGTCCCTCTCAAATGTAGTTTATCAAGTCACTTACTCTAACTGTAACGATGCATTAGATAAATAAGATAGCTGAGAATCGTTACAGAAATGTTCTAGAGACAGTAGAAGATAAGGTAATCTGAAACATTAATACAAGACAATGTGAACACTGTTCACATTCTTCTTACTCCTCTAGCTGAGTCTTGCATATATATATATATATATATATATATATATATATATATATATATATATATATATATATATATATATACATATATATATACATATATATATGCCGTGGCTAATAGGCAGAACTTGCGATCTTGGCTTAAATAGCAACGCTCATCTTGCCATATAGGACAAGTGAAAATTTGTGTATGCAATAATTTCGTCAAAATCATTCTGAACCTAACGAAAAAAATATATTTCACTGTGTTTGTTTAGTATTAAATTATTGTAAACAAATCTAAAATATATTTAGTTGGGTTAGGCTAAAATAAATTGCTCTTGTTATAATAAGGTTAGGTAAGTTTTCTAAGTTCCTTTAGGTGCAAAATCATAAATTTTTACATTAACATTAATGAAAAAAATATATCTTTAAACGTATAAGAGAAAATTTTAGAAAGGACTTAATTTTAAATGAGTTCTTGCTAATTGACCAGTTTTACATATTCGGCACGACATTATATATATACATACATATATATACATATATATATATATATACATATATATATATATATATATATATATATATATATATATATATATATATATATATATATATATATATATATATATATATATATGAATGGATGGGGACTTGAACTGCAGTCTATGCGTAATGCGTAGAGCATGCTCAACGTTGCATGCACTCAACCAGAGAGCTTACAAGAGGATGATTTTACAAGCAGCACTTCTATGACATGGTTTTATCAGGAGTACCGACTGTGATCCTACAAGTATGTAATGCTGAAGTGACGAAGGTCTTAACCAAGCAAGATTCACAGATCATAAACATCGATCATTAACGTAATGAACTGCTGCCACTACTGCTGTGGCCGCTGCTGCTATTGACGAATGGGTGGTAATGGTGCTGCAACAACAGCAGCAACTTTTGCTGCGTAAACGAGAAGATGGCCACCTGAAACAGCAGATGACTAGTTTGCTTCAATAAGACACGAGACAGCATAGTGTAGGGAGCCGCACAGGTCGGGGTCACATTACTGGACCAGACATAATGGAAGCGATACATCTCCCATCATAGAGAAGCCAATATAATCTTGTGGGGGGGTAAGGGAGTAGGGAAGAAAAGGGAGACAGAGATAGATAAAGAGAGAGAGAGAGAGATAGCAGGCATGTGTTTTACTATTCATAATTAAAATACATTTTCGGATATACTACGGTAAGACTCAAGAGATGCATCCCTTGATCATTACAGTGAGAAACACCTCCCTTGATCATAATAGTGACAGATACCTCCCTTGATTATTATAGTGAGAGATACTTCCCTTGATCATTACAGTAAGAGATACCTCCCTTGATCATTATAGTGAGAGATACTTCCCTTGATTATTATAGTGAGAGATACTTCCCTTGATCATTACAGTAAGAGATACCTCCCTTGATCATTATAGTGAGAGATACTTCCCTCGATTATTATAGTGAGAGATACTTCCCTTGATCATTACAGTAAGAGATACCTCCCTTGATCATTATAGTGAGAGATACTTCCCTCGATTATTATAGTGAGAGATACTTCCCTTGATCATTACAGTAAGAGATACCTCCCTTGATCATTATAGTGAGAGATACTTCCCTTGATTATTATAGTGAGAGATACTTCCCTTGATCATTACAGTAAGAGATACCTCCCTTGATCATTATAGTGAGAGATACTTCCCTTGATTATTATAGTGAGAGATACTTCCCTTGATCATAATAGTGAGAGATACCTCCCTTGATCATTATAGTGAGAGAACTCTAAATAATTATAATTATGATAGCTCAATACTGTCAGCGCTGTCATCATACAGAGGGAACAGGATCGAATCCTGCTGTGGACTGAGAGATAATGTTTGTAAATAATTTCGCCCCCTTATGAGCTGTTAATCATTCCAAAATCTCTTTCGAAGTTCAGTGCATGTGACAGGATTTGGTGAAATAACTTATCAGAAGCCAGCTGCTCCGGGATATATATATATATATATATATATATATATATATATATATATATATATATATATATATATATATATATATATTACTGTGCCCACGAACAAGTGGTATTGATCAATAACAACACTGCGACTAGCCAAGGACTCGAACCCAAGCAGCATGGGTTCGAGTCCTTGGCTAGTCGCAGTGTTGTTATTGATCAATACCATTTGTTCGTGGGCACAATAATATAAAATACTGCTCGTTGTACTAGTGCACCAAACAGGGACTAGAATGAAATTAGCCTAGAGTCATTCACACCAACGTATGTCTTTGGGTAGCGACTACAACATCCAGTTCCGCTGGGTGCGCTACTCTTAAAGATTGTTTTTTCCCGTGGGTAAAAACGTCATGAGTTTTCGCCCACCATGAGGCAGGCTAAAGCAGCAGGGGCTCGAGTCCTTGGCTAGTCGCAGTGATATTGATATATATATATATATATATTTTATATAATATATATATATATATATATATATATATATATATATATATGCAATAAGATCACAGTAAACAGGTGATTTCAGAATATGCAAACAAACCACTGTGAAAGAATAGTGAAATTCCTCCAAGCGCTGTGACTTCTCACATTATCAAAGAATTACATAGTTCCATGATGATGTGAGTGAGTCAAAACGAAAAAACTTGGAGTTTCACTATTCTTTCACAGTGGTTAGTTCTGCATATATATATATATATATATATATATATATATATATATATATATATATATATATATATATATATATATATATATATATATATTACTGAAAATTGAAGAGCAATTCAAACGGAATATCTCGAGGTCAAATCTTAACCAATGATGGGTTGAAAATTTTAAATGGAACGAAATGTGAGGCACAGTGGTGTGGGAAGGCCACACTACATCACTACGATGGTTCAAAGGCCACACTACATCACTACGATGGTTCAAAGGCCACACTACATCACTACGATGGTTCAAGGGCCATACTACATCACTACGATGGTTCAAGGACCAAGCTACATCACTATGTTGGTTCAAAGGCCACACGGGGCCATACTACACTAAGGCGGGACAAAGTCCACACTATACCACTATGAACCATACCACGGGTGGGGATAGAACCAGCGACCAGAGTCATAAAACTCCTGACCGAGCTATGCTGCTATGACCAGTATGTGGTGCGTGGGGTCCACAGGGGACCAACACACAGTATGGGAGACCATGTGGACCACTGCGTGGAGAGACAGAGAGGGGGGGATTGAGAGAGAGAGAGAGAGAGAGACAGACAGACAGAGAGAGAGAGAGAGAGAGAGAGAGAAAGAGAGAGAGAGAGAGAGGGGAGGGGAGAGGGGGAGGGAGAGAGAGAGAGAGGGGAGAGGGGAGAGAGAGGGGGAGAGAGAGAGAGAGAGAGAGAGAGAGAGAGAGAGAGAGGGGGAGAGAGGGGGGAGAGGGAGAGAGAGAGAGAGAGAGAGAGAGGGTGAGGGGAGAGAGAGAGTGAGAGAGAGAGAGAGAGAGAGAGAGAGAGAGAGGGAGAGAGAGAGAGAGAGAGAGAGAGAGAGAGAGAGAGAGAGAGAGAGAGAGGGAGAGAGAGAGAGAGAGAGAGAGAGAGAGATAGAGAGAGAGAGAGAGAGAGAGAGAGAGAGAGAGAGAGAGAGAGAGAGAGAGAGAGAAGGAGAAGGGGGAACAGACCTCAGTGGCAACATGCAGACCCTATCAACTTCCTAATGGAAAATATTGACTCTTCTGCTACAACACAACTGTCAACATATTATAATTGTTGGTGACCTCAACCAGCACCTTATACAGAGGGACTTTGATGACCTTCTTGCAGTGTTTGACATGAGAAACTTTGTTGATTTCCCCTACTCATATCTCTGGCTCCTCCCTTGACCCAGTAGTGAGTGATCTGGCAGAAGGCATAGTCACTTGTCAACCCTCGGGTACGTTGGATCGTCTGACCACAAGGCTGTTTTTACCACACTTAAGATCCCAACAGAACGGGGTGAGGAGTCCACACGCACAACCTGGCTATGGGAAAGAGGTAATTGGCCAGCCCTTTGCTCTGAGCTCGCCACCACCGACTGGAATGCTCTTCTCCAGGGGGATGTTGACAACCAAGTGAAAGCCTTCACTGGGCACATCCTTAATCTGCAACAAGAACACATTCCTCACCGGCAATATGTGACAAAGCCTACAGATCAGCCTTGGTTTGGCTTTCGTTGTAGAGAGGCTGCTACTGCTAAGTACAAAGCATGGCGAAGGTATAAGAGACATCCTACCACCTATAACAGGAACTTGCACATGCAAGCCTGTATGCATATGGGTGATGTTCAAAAGTGGGCCATTGCTAAATGGGAGTTGGACACTAAAAGAAAGTTAGCATCAGGTAGGGTAGGCTCCAAAACCTGGTGGTCCCTGGTCAAGGACAGACAAGGTTATCTGCCTGATGAACTTATTCCACCTCTAAATCGACAGGATGGGACCACCTCTACTAGTAGTCAAGAGAAAGCGGACCTCTTTGCTGAACACTTTGCTACCAAAATGCAAGTTCCTG
Source organism: Cherax quadricarinatus (assembly GCF_038502225.1). Lineage (NCBI taxonomy): Eukaryota > Metazoa > Arthropoda > Malacostraca > Decapoda > Parastacidae > Cherax > Cherax quadricarinatus. The sequence goes on along the minus strand of NC_091350.1, from coordinate 17,704,172 downwards.
ATCCAGCAAGGGACCCTCCTTGGCTAGCTGCAAGAACTGTATCAAAACTGTCAGGGGTGACAATAAGGCAGGAGGAGGTGCATTTCCTTCTTAAATCACTTGACCAAGAAAAGGCTGTGGGCCCAGACAAGTTGAGCCCAAGATTGTTGAGAAGATGTGCAGACCAGCTAGCAGCACCTCTAACTCGCATCTTTCAGCACTGCCTAGTACAGTGCAAATGGCCCTCTCCATGGAAAGAGGCAAATGTAGTCCCTGTTCACAAAAAGAAGAGCAGAGCAGAAATCAGCAACTACAGACCAGTGTCACTCCTGTCAATCACTGGTAAGATCCTTGAGACAATAATCTCAAGACAAATGACAGATCTTTTTGACTACCACTCACTACTTTGTGATCGTCAATATGGCTTCAGGAAAGGTTACTCTGCTGCTGATCTGTTGTTAAACCTCTCCACTAAGTGGCACCAGTCACTGGATGAATCCAAAGTCAGCTGTGTGGTAGCACTGGACATTGCTGGCGCTTTCGACCGGGTGTGGCACCAGGGCCTCTTAGCAAAACTTCAAGCACTGGGAATTGCAGGCTCTACGCTATGTCTCCTCAGTGATTACCTTCATGGTAGATCTCTAAGTGTAGTCCTCAATGGAACGGAATCAGCAAGACATCCTATTGGGGCAAGCGTTCCACAAGGAAGTGTGCTGGGTCCACTGTTATGGAATGTCTACTTCAACGACCTTCTTCATCTCATCCCAGAATCACATGCATATGCAGACGACTGTACACTGACATTCACTTATCCAAGAGAAGAAATGCCAGCTGCTCTAAGCTACATCAATCACCAGCTGAGAGCTATATCAGCTTGGGGAAATAGATGGCAAGTAACATTTGCACCTGAGAAAACGCAAATGATGATCGTCTCTAGGCACCATGATGGTAATGCTGGTGCAGTAGTAAGGATGAATGGGAGGACGTTGGCACCTGGAGAAGAAGTTGATATCCTTGGGGTGAAATTTGACTCCAAACTAACCATGAAGAACCATGTTGTAAATCTTGCAAACAAGGCAGCCAGGAAGCTTACAGCACTTCGCCGTATCTCGCATCTGCTTGACAGTAGGGGTTGCAAGATACTGTACGAGGCACAAGTACGCTCACACCTTGAGTATGCTCCACTTTCTTGGTTTGCCTGTCCCCCCTCTCATCTGCGACTGCTTGACAGAGTAGAGAACAGAGCAAGGCGTCTCATCTCTCGCCTGGACCCATCCTGGATGGATCTGTCATTTCAGCAGAGCCTTCAACATAGGAGGGATGTGGGTGGCCTTACTGTTATGTACAAGGCCAATATTGTCAAAATACCACACTTGGATCCACTTCGAGGACAGCGCGAAACAAGCTTTTATGCCACAAGACGGGCAGAAAGCAGCAACTTCACTCTGGCTGTACCCTTCTCCAGAACATCACTCCATCTGAGATCATACATACCCAGGATGACTCGAGTATGGAACACATTCGTTCAGCATAATGATGTCAACGAGATAACGTCAGTTGATCAAATGAAAATGCTGGCCCACAGATGGCTCCAACTTCATCCTGTTCCCTACTTGTATGTCTCATAACAATAAAAATGCTTTCAAATGAGCTGATGTAGGTAACAGCTCTTAGCTTGTCAATAAAGTTAGGAATCCTTAACCTGTAAATAGCTTGTCAATAAAGCTAGGGATCCTTAACCTTGTCAAACCATGTGTAAAAAAAAAAAAAATAAAAAAAAAAAAAAAAAAAAAAAAAAAAGAGAGGGGAGAGAGAGGGGAGAGAGAGGGGAGAGAGAGGGGAGAGAGAGGGGGGAGAGGGGGAGAGGGGGAGAGAGAGAGAGAGAGAGAGAGAGAGAGAGAGAGAGCGAGAGAGAGACCATCCATCAGGGCCCCCTGCTGCCACTCACACTGTAACGGAGTGATTGATATTCCACTAACCTAACATGGAGGATCGAGCCAGCTAACCTGATACGGAGGGTCAAACCCGCACCAGAATAGGGAGCGGGAAAGTATTAGATTTAGAAAAGAAACAAGGAGTGGAAGAATATGAATAACGACAAGGAAGGGGTTAGAAATGGACGGAACAAAGAAGTGTGAAAGCAACAACAGAAATGAAAGACACGTGGCACAACAAACTTTTATTGTAACCCGTTTCGCCCTGGAGACGAATAAGACACGTACAACACCTGGGTGTCTTAGGAAGACGTTTCGCCAAGCAGCAGCTTCATAATAAACTCAGGTGTTGCACATGTGACTTATTTATCAGTCATTAATAATATATTCTGCTCTCTGTTGAGCTTCAATGTTAACAGAGCGAAACGTTCTTCTCTCACAATAGGTAGGTACTGAGGTTTGGGGCACTAACTAGGTACTGAGGGTTTGGGGGACTAACTAGGTACTGAGGGTTTGGGGAACTAACTAGGTACTGAGGGTTTGGGAACTAGCTAAGTACTGAGGGTATGATGACACTAGCTAGGTATTAGGGGTGTGATGACATTAACTAGGTACTAAATGCATGATTGCACTAGCTAGGTACTGAGGATATGACACTGCATACCTGTGGGACATGTAAAAAAAATCCTTGGAAGGAAATCCAGAATCACATGCAACCTCTGCTCTTTCAAACTTCGTATCTTTTGTAGAAGACTAAATACAGCCTCAAAAAATGACCTCGAACTAGCCAGGTGTTTCTGGTTGTGCAACGAAGATATAGAATTTGGGCAGGAGAGTAATAAATGATAAAAATAATCAAGAAAACAAAGATGACCTCTTGGATAGTCCACCAAAAATATATAAAACATGGGAAAAAGAGAGAGGAGTGAACCAAAAAATGCAGAATGCCCATACCACAACAGATGACTCGAAACTATCTAGTCACCTACATAGTGCTAAACCAGACCCATCCCCCAGTCATAGCACTAATACCCACAGTGCTGGTGCTAGCCCAGGCTCAGTCCCCAGCCCCAGTGCTGACTCAGTCTCAGTCTTATTTCCAGTCCAGACTCTACTAGGGGCCCTACCACAGCCACCACTAAAACCTTAAATATACAACCATCACTGCACAAGACCATAGCCCACAGTACATATGTAGGGGAGTCTCCTCCTTCTTCCTCTATTGAGAAAAGTAGACGGAATCCAGGACGGGGTGGCCCTGCCTTGGATACTGAGGATTATAGTGCAGTCCCAGAACCTGCAGAAATTGATAACACACCTCCCAACAATTCTATCCAACCAAAAGTGAAATTGTGCAAATACTATGCTTGGGGCATTTGTAAGCATGGAATATCAGGAAAAAAAGGAGACATGCAACTTTGAGCATCCCAAAAAATGTAGTGACCTCATGTCTAAAGGAGTGTGTTGTTCTTCTTCTTGTACTTTCTTTCACCCAAAAATGTGTCACTCCTCGGTACTCCAAAAGCGGTGTTACAATATCAACTGCCCTGCATACCATCTAAAAGGGACCAGGAGGCACAGACCCCACAAGACAATAGTAGCTACGAAAATCCAACTCCAGGTGATTTTTTAGTGGCAGAAAATGGAAAAAGAAAATGGAAGGAAATAAAAACAGTCCACCACCTTGGAGCCTTGTTGGACTGGAGGCACAGCCAGTGGTCACCCATGGCCCTCCAGAACTACAACTACTGATGCCAATAACAAAATCCCCCCAACAAACACATAATACAAGCTCATTCATATTTGCTAATATACAGGGCCTTAAGCCATCCACCAACAAAATACCTTTTATCAGTGGACTTCTAGAGGAGTCTAATGCAATGTTTGTAGCCTTCACAGAGACCTACACAAAAGATCACTTTCACAGCGAAATATGGATGCGACAGAAAGAACAGGCAACAAGGGGAGGTTGACCTGTATGTCAAAGAGTCGCTCATCTGCACGGAGTTGCTGAACACCACAAATGATGTAGCTGGTTCTATCAATAAAGATCGAGAATCGAAAACTAGTCATCGTGGTTGTATATAAGCCACCAGATGCAACCTTAAAACAGTTCAAGGAACAGCTACTGAAAATTGATTACTTTCTGGAAAACCTTCCAGCTCCATCCCCAAACATCTTACTGCTTGGTGATTTCAACCTAAGGCATACAAAATGGAAGAATGTAACGAATAATGTTATAGCAGAAACAATCCCCGGAGGTAGCGCAGATGAAAGGTCACACACACACACGAGCTACTAAGTCTCTGCGATAAATACACCTTAAGCCAGCAGATAGTGAAACCAACAAGACTAGAAAACACACTTGACCATATCTTCACAAGTATTGAGGACCTGGTAAGAGACATAACAATATCAAAAACAACTAATTCCGATCACAATCTAATCAAAGTCCAGACGTACATGCATAGGGGTCCTGATCAGCAAAATCCATGTACCTGTGAAGGTGTCTTCACAAAATGCAACTTCAACAACAAGAACATCAACTGGGACCAGGTAAACCATGTCTTAAATGAAACATGTTGGGAAGATATCTTAAATGACATGGATCCAAACCAGTGCCTTGAAAGGATCAACTTCCTGGCAGCTGAAGCATGTTCTAGGCATGTTCCCCTAAGAAAGAAGAAGAGCAGGAGTAAACTGAAGACGCTCCCTCTAGAGAAGACGACGAAGAATCACTGAGCTCCTCAGGAACGCTAGAATATCTGATACACGGAAGGAGGCGCTGACCAGGGAAGTGGAAACTATCGAACTTAAGTTAAAAGATTCTTACAGGAACCAGGAGAGACAGGAGGAGCTTAAAGTTAATAGAGAAATTGAAAGAAATTCGAAATATTTCTTTTCATATGCCAAAAGCAAGGCAAATACCACATCTAGTATCGGGCCCTTACTCAAGACAGGATGGGACTTACACAGATGACAATAAGTAAATGAGTGAAATACTGAAATCCCAGTACGACTCTGTTTAGTGAGCCACTGAGGATCGACGACCCAAATGATTTCTTCATGAATAAGCCTCAAAACTCCATAAATGTATGCCAGATTTCCGAAATTACCCTAACTCCGATAGACTTTGAAAAATCCATTGACAACATGCCCATGCACTCAGCCCCAGGCCCAGACTCGTGGAACTCTGTGTTCATTAAGAACTGCAAGAAACCCCTCTCACCTGCCCTAAGTACACTATGGAGGAGGAGCTTGGACATGGGTGAAATTCCACAGTCACTTAAAACAACGGATACAGTCCCACTCCATAAAGGTGGCAGCAAAGCATTAGCTAAGAACTATAGACCAAAAGCTCTAACGTCCCACATCATAAAAATCTTTGGAAGAGTGCTAAGAAGCAGGATTGCAAACCACCTGGATTCCCAAAAACTGCACAATCCAGGGCAACATGGGTTCAAGGCAGATCGCTCCTGCCTCTCACAGCTACTGGATCACTATGATATGGCCTTGGATGCACTGGAAGAAAATCAGAATGCAGATGTAATATACACAGACTTTGGAAAAGCGTTTGACAAGTGCGATCATGGCGTAATAGCGCACAAAATACGTGCTAAAGGAATAACTGGCAAAGTGGGGAGATGGATCTTCAACTTCCTAACCAACTGAACACAAAGAGTAGTGGTCAACAGAGTTAAATCGGAGGCCGCCATAGTGAAGAGCTCTGTTCCACAAGGCACAGTACTCGCTCCCATCCTGTCCCTCATCCTCATATCAGACATAGACAGAGATGTAACCCATAGCACCGTTCCTTTGCAGACGATACTAGGATCTGCATGAGGCTGTCATCTATTGAGGACACGGTTAGCCTCCAAGAAGATATAAACAAAGTTTTCCAGTGGGCAACGGAAAACAATATGATGTTCAATGAGGACAAATTCCAGCTACTCCGTTATGGGAAACTGGAGGAGATAATAACTAGAACAGAGTATACTACAAACTCTGGCCATACAATAGAGCGGAAAAATAATGTAAGGGACCTTGGATTGGTAATGTCTGAGGATCTCACTTTCAAGGATCACAACAGTGCCACGATCACAAGTGCAAAGAAAATGATAGGATGGATAATGAGAACGTTCAAAACGAGAGATGCCAAGCCAATGATGATCCTTTTCAAATCACTTGCTCTCTCTAGTCTGGAGTACTGCTGTACATTAACATCTCCGTTTGAAGCAGGTGAAATCGCAGATCTAGAGAGAGTACAGAGAATCTTTACTGCACTTATAAGTTCTGTCAAGCACCTTAACTATTGGGAACGCTTGGAAGCACCTGACTTGTACTCGTTGGAATGCAGGAAAGAGAGAGAGATATATATCTTAATCTACACTTGGAAAATCCTGGAAGGAATGGTCCCGAATCTGCACACAGAAATCACTCCCTACGAAAGTAAAAGACTGGGCCGGCGATGCAAAGTGTCCCCAATTAAAAGTAGAGGCGCCACTGGTACACTAAGAGTAAACACCATAAGTGTCCGGGGCCCCAAGACTGTTCAACAGCCTCCCACCAAGCATAAGGGGAATTGCCAATAATCCCCTGGCTGCCTTCAAGAGAGAGCTGGACAGATACCTAAAGTCAGTGTCGGATCAGCCGGGCTGTGGTTCGTACGTTGGGCTGCGTGCGGCCAGCAGTAACAGCCTGGTTGATTAGGCCCTGATCCACCCGGAGGCCTGGTCGTGGACCGGGCCGCGGGGGCGTTGATCCCCGGAATAACCTCCAGGTAGACTCCTCCAGGTAGGTACTGAGGGTATGGTAACACTGGCTAGGTACTGAGGATATGATGACATTAGCTAGGTACTGAGGGTATAATAACACTAGCTAGGTACTGAGGATATGATGACATTAGCTAGGTACTGAGGGTATGATGGCAGTAGCTAGGTATTGAGGGTATGATGACAGTAGCTAGGAACTGAGGGTATAATGATACTAGCTAGGTAGTGAGGACACAGTTAACCTAATTTAAACCGTATATCCTCAATGCTTCTCTATGTATCTGGATTCATCAAATTTTCACGTCAACAGCCACGTCACCTAACAACGCAGCAGGTGCGGTTGATGATGGGTGGTGGTGGCGGTGGTGATGTTGGTGGACAGGTGGTGTTGGTGGTGGTGTTGGTGGTGGTGTTGGTGGTGATGGTGGTGATGATGGTGATGGTGGTGTTGGTGGTGATGGTGGTGGTGGTGATGGTGGTGATGGTGGTGGTGATGGTGGTGGTGGACGGGTGGTGATGTTCTTGGAGGTGGTACACGGGTGGTGTTGGTGGTGGACGGGTGGTGATGATGGACGGGTGGTGTTGGTGGTGGTGGACGGATAGTGCTGGTGATGTTGGTGGTGGTGGTGGACGGGTGGTGTTGATGGTGATGTTGGAGGTGGTGGGCGGATGGTGTTGGTGGTGGTGGACGGGTGGTGATGTTCTTGGTGGTAGTTGTCGACGGGTAGTGTTGGTGGTGGACGGGTGGTGTTGATGTTGGTGATGGTGATGGACGGGTGGTGTTGGTGATGTTGGAGGTGGTGGGCGGATGGTGTTGGTGGTGGTGGACGAGTGGTGTTGATGTTGTTGTTGGTGGTGGTGGTGATGTCGGTGGTGATGTTGGTGGTGTTGTTGGTGGTGTTGTTGGTGGTGATGGTGTTGTTGGTGGACGGGTGGTGGTGTTGGTGGACGGGTGGTGTTGCTGGTGACGTTGGTAGTGGTGGTGATGGTGGTGGTGCTAGTGGTGGTTTTGGCGGCGGCGGTGGTAGTGATGGTGATTTTTGTGGTGGTGCTGGTGGTGGTGGTGGTGCTAGTACTGGTGGTGCTGATGCTGGTGCTTGTGTTGATGCTAGTGCTGCCGCTGGTACTAGTGCTGATACTGATGCTAGTGCTGCCGCTGGTGCTAGTGCTGATACTGATGCTAGTGCTGCCGCTGGTACTAGTGCTGCCGCTGGTACTAGTGCTGCCGCTGGTACTAGTGCTGATACTGATGCTAGTGCTGATGCTGGTGCCAGTGTTGATGCTAGTGCTGATACTGATGCTAGTGCTGATGCTGGTGCTAGTGCTGATGCTGGTGCCAGTGTTGATGCTAGTGCTGATACTGATGCTAGTGCTGATGCTGGTGCTAGTGCTGATGCTGGTGCTAGTGCTGATGCTGGTGCTAGTGCTGATGCTGGTGCCAGTGTTGATGCTAGTGCTGATACTGATGCTAGTGCTGATGCTGGTGCTAGTGCTGATGCTGGTGCTAGTGCTGATGCTGGTGCCAGTGTTGATGCTAGTGCTGATGCTGGTGCTAGTGCTGATGCTGGTGCTAGTGCTGATGCTGGTGCTAGTGCTGATGCTGGTGCCAGTGTTGATGCTAGTGCTGATGCTGGTGCCAGTGTTGATGCTAGTGCTGATGCTGGTGCTAGTGCTGATGCTGGTGCCAGTGTTGATGCTAGTGCTGATGCTGGTGCCAGTGTTGATGCTAGTGCTGATGCTGGTGCTAGTGCTGATGCTGGTGCCAGTCTTGATGCTAGTGCTGATGCTGGTGCTAGTGCTGATGCTTGTGCTGATGCTGGTGCTGATGCTGGTGCCAGTGTTGATGCTAGTGCTGATGCTGGTGCCAGTGTTGATGCTAGTGCTGATGCTGGTGCTAGTGCTGATGCTAGTGCCAGTGTTGATGCTGGTGCCAGTGTTGATGCTAGTGCTGATGCTGGTGCTAGTGCTGATGCTGGTGCTAGTGCTGATGCTGGTGCCAGTGTTGATGCTAGTGCTGATGCTGGTGCTAGTGCTGATGCTGGTGCCAGTGTTGATGCTAGTGCTGATGCTGGTGCCAGTGTTGATGCTAGTGCTGATGCTGGTGCTAGTGCTGATGCTGGTGCCAGTGTTGATGCTAGTGCTGATGCTGGTGCTAGTGCTGATGCTGGTGCCAGTGTTGATGCTAGTGCTGATGCTGGTGCTAGTGCTGATGCTGGTGCCAGTGTTGATGCTTGTGCTGATGCTGGTGCTAGTGCTGATGCTGGTGCTAGTGCTGATGCTGGTGCCAGTGTTGATGCTAGTGCTGATGCTGGTGCCAGTGTTGATGCTAGTGCTGATGCTGGTGCTAGTGCTGATGCTGGTGCCAGTGTTGATGCTAGTGCTGATGCTGGTGCTAGTGCTGATGCTGGTGCCAGTGTTGATGCTAGTGCTGATGCTGGTGCTAGTGCTGATGCTAGTGCTGCTGGTATTTACTACTATGCTCCAACTTCCTGGATAAATACAAATCTACAGGAAACCCACGTTAAGGCTAAGTTATATTGTTAATCACTAAAACAAAATTTATTTACGGAAAAAAATCTGTCCAAATTTATAACAGATCGGCATTTTTTGTTGGTGGTTTACCCGGTGGTTCCAGCGAGAAATTTTATGGTCGGTAAAACTATTTTTATTGTAGTAAAAGTATTACATCTGTGATTTTTTTTCATGCTGGCAGAGGAAGTGTTCTGAAAAAATAAATATTGACAGTTACGGTAGTTTTTCACAAAGGTACATCAATGACTTGACTTTTTTTCTATCCCAAAACGATGGGAACAAGGTTAATAATTTCTAGTGGATTCCTCCACACAAGCCAGCAACTCGACAAGAAATATATTCATTGACACTCGCTGCTATGTATCAACGTTTTTTTTAATTGCTCTTTTTAAGATGTAATATTCAGAGAGCTATGGACATATAGGGGTCATTCAGCAAGTTTGTCAGTAAACAGAGTTGGATACAACTTTCTTAGTGCAGACAACAGTGAAAAAGAAAAATATACCTGCTGGAAAAACTTTTTGTGCTCTGTGTAGAGCGTTATCAAGTCTACAGAGAGCGAAATGTTGTCCCCCAAAACATCTGCAACGTGTGTGTTGTCTTCACTATTGTTGGCAGTCCGACCTCTAGATCAGACTTGTCAACAGATACCTGGATCTGGCTTGTAAGACACAGCAGCAACATTAAGCATTTACTTAGACGACCCATCATTTTTGTATTCTTAGAGAGAATGACCAGCAACAACACGTTCCTTGCATACTTCATACAAGGTACTTAAGAAAATCATAATGAGCAAGCATTACGAACAGAAATCAACAACCACACTACTCCTAAAACCTTAAGCATCGTAACAAACAACATTTTCTACGAGTAGTGACTTGATGAAGCGAAATGTTGTCCCAGTAAAAATTATTCTGCAACGTTTTTTCCTTCTTCAATAAATAGGTATTATACACGCATATATTTTAACATTCCCAGGCAAAATCTAAACTCAAACTGTATAAACAATTACAGAATTTATCAGCATAAGTTAAAATAAGCCAAATCATTAAAAAAAAATCCAATGGCTAACATCAAATGACTGCCATCAAATTTCCCCAAGGTCCTTAAACGTACCCAGCAATTATAAAAATCATCTTGTTATTTTAACTTGGATTACAGAAGCATCTAATATCTTATGGTCCGAATGAAGAAAAGAAAGGTGCGAAGCAGGTTTTATATTAAAAAGGTTTCGCTCTATGAAGAGTTTTATCGTCATTGACAATAATGCTCTATCTACACAGAGCAACTCGTTGTTACAATAAAAGCTACTAGCTCTACATCTGCATTTCCTTCAATACTGTTGCAATACGTTGCTGCACCCACCGCCTCGTCTGGCAAATATCTGACCACTTTGCAATGTTTATTAAAATTGGAACTCATTTTTCAGATATTTCCCTACAGACAGGCACATATTCTCAAGCTAGGAATGGGGGCGGGTCATAAAACATTATATTGAGATATAAATCTTTAACACTGTGTTTGCAATGGAAGACATACACATTGTCTACGGTAATTACAAACGTTTCTTCATAACAATATCTCCATCAACGGTAATAATAAACTACCAAGAAACCACGTAATTTAACATACCATATAGTCAAGTAGCTTTACCAAAGCTTAGGGATATTCCGGATAAAAGCACCAAATTTTCTGCAGCACTTTGTGATACCTATGAAATATTTTCTGGGGACCATGAAATTTTATATCTAATGAGCTTGGATTTGCAAGAGTTAACGTTTTAAAATATTTTTAGCCACCTAATCACTAAAATTAAATTGTGAAAAATAAGAAAAAAGTTGGGAGACCAATGCTTGCATTAGCACTGTGCGTCGTAGACAGAGCAGTGAAAAAGCACAAGACAATTATGACGTAAAATTTAACAAGCTTGATCAATATGTTATATTAAAATTTTGGTTGCAGGATCTATATATGCATGTAGATTGTTTTTCAGTGTCTTTCTCTGAGATATTTACAGCTGGACAGCTCTGTACACTTTAACTAAGCTGTCTTGCGAGTGCCTGCTCCAATCAACCCCTTCTTTCTTTTGCCATCTAGGTGCTCTGTCATAGGCTGCAATATACCAAGTTCAGGGACAACTAGAGCGGCTTTCCCCGAGGACAACAGCTGGTACGGTAGGAAAGCTCTCAAGTGGTGGCATGCTTATTCCATTCTGGCAGATTTCCTTGTTGGACCTGGTTAGGAAATGAAAGAGGCTTATTCCTGTTCCGTGGAAGGAATCCTTGACAGTGGTGCTGGATGGAGTGTGGTCAAGCACCCATTGTGAAGAACCTATATTGTAGTCAAGGGGGGCACACAACATTTTGACTCTTGAAATCGTAAACAACTCTCAGAGGAGAGTGGAGTTTGAACCCATGGTAAGTTAGTCCTGAAACTAGAAGGTTAGTGTTCTAACCACTGTACCATGCCCACCTAATAATACTAATAATAATAATAATATAATACAAAGTTATTTCTTTGCTAAGGCTACAATGTGTGTTCACATATAATTTGATTGGAGCAAGATAGCCACTGTCATGCCCAGGCATAATATTTGTATACATACCAGGAAGGTCAAGCCTTGTCTGAAGGTGTTTAATATATTACCATTGACTCAAGGTGTTTAATATATTACCATTGACTGAAGGTGTTTAATATATTACCATTGACTGAAGGTGTTTAATATATTACCATTGACTGAAGGCGTTCAGTCTCTTAGCCTTGATTGAAGGTGTTCGGTCTCTTAGCATTAACTGAAGGTGTTCTGTCTATTAGCCTTTACTGAAAGTGTTCAATATCTTAGCCTTGATTAAAGGTGTTCAATCTCTTAGCATTGACTGAAGGTGTTCTGTCTATTAGTCCTGAATGAAAGTGTTCAGTCCCTTAGCTCCAATGGTTCTCCATGCCATAAGGCATCACTGTTTCTCCTCGTTGTATACCCCAGCATCCTCTCTGATAAATACATCTCTGGTATAAACGGTTTCGCTTGTGAATCTTACTTCATCTAGTGTAATGCTGAACCATGTTATGTTGTCATATACAAGTTTTTACTACTCTCTATTGATCCTCACAGCCCATCCAGCGTTGCCCACTCAAATGCTCATGATTCCAAATTACACTCCACGTCACTCCCATTTTTTCCCCATTGTCGCACTTTTACCCCTATTCACATGTGTCAGCGCTACATTTCATCTTTCCGTAGAGTACTTGGAACTTTGTCAAATTCAACTGGACCTTCAAAAAAATACTATATTACGTTATTGGAAATTACTCCTGATTCTCAGCTATACTTAAACAATATTTCTAAATATTGTAGCAATATCTTGGGTACCAAAATCATTTGTATTCCTGTAAACATGTCAATTTTACAGTTGTCAAGGGTGACTGCATAAAGTCTGGAATCCGCTTCAGATTCAAAATACAATTTAATTCTCCGTGTCTTCATTTCTACGATAACTTCTTGTAAAGCACTGCTCTCTCAGTTAAAGTAACTTCCCCTCTACTAAAACCCTTTCCCAATTCAAAGCAAAGCTCATCGTCTCAAACGTGCCTATGAGCTCATTTCTAGTCTCAACTCATTAGTCTCCTGCCACAAGCATTAATCTTATTCCCCCTACTACAGCCCCTGCTCTCACCTCCCACGAAAAATAAACGCCCGGGGAGAAGAAAAAGAAGTAGAAAATCTTGAGCACAATTTTGAATAGTAGCTGGAAGCGAGGAACAAGGTATTGTTCAGGTGGTAATGGAGCCACGACCCTGGTTACCAGCAGAGAATGCTTGTGGAACCTACAATGAGAGCACGACAAACCCTTTCACCAGGCTGCTGAATAACCTTGCAATAATATAGAGGAAAGCTGCGAGTGAACTTCTCGAGTGCCACTAAAACCTGCACTCAGCCTCACACACTAACATCCAGCGCTCGTGTGAAAGCAATTATGATATTGTGAGGGGGTGTGGGAGACACTGAGGGGTGAGGGAGACACTGAGGGGTGAGGGAGACACTGTGGGGTGAGGGAGACATTGTAGGGTGAGGGAGACACTCAGGGGTGAGGGAGACACTGTGGGGTGAGCGAGACACTGAGGGGTGAGGGAGACACTGTGGGGTGAAGGAGGCACTGAGGGGTGAGGGAGACACTGTGGGGTGAGGGAGACACTGTGGGGTGAGGGAGACACTGTGGGGTGAGGGAGACACAGAGGGGTGAGGTAGACACTGTGGGGTGAGGGAGACACTGAGGGGTGAGGGAGACACTGAGGGGTGAGGGAGACACTGAGGGGTGAGGGAGACACTGAGGGGTGAGGGAGACACTGAGGGATGAGGGAGACACTGTGGTGTGAGGAAGTCACTGAGGGGTGAGGGAGACACTGAGGGGTGAGGTAGACACTGTGGGGTGAGGGAGACATTGTAGGGTGAGGGAGACACTGAGGGGTGAGGGAGACACTGTGGGGTGAGGGAGACACTGAGGGGTGAGGGAGACACTGAGGGGTGAGGGAGACACTGAGGGATGAGGGAGACACTGTGGTGTGAGGGAGACACTGAGGGGTGAGGGAGACATTGTGGGGTGAGGGAGACACTGAGGTGTGATGGAGACACTGTGGTGTGAGGGAGACACTGAGGGGTGAGGGAGACACTGAGGGATGAGGGACACACTGTGGTGTGAGGGAGACACGGAGGGTTGAGGGAGACACTGTGAAGTGAGGGAGACACTGAGGGGTGAGTGAGACACTGAGGGCTGAGCGAGACACTGAGGTGTGAGGGAGACACTGTGGGGTGAGGGAGACACTGTGGGGTGAGTGAGACACTGAGGGGTGAAGGAGACACTGAGGGGTGAGGGAGACACTGAGGGGTGAGGGAGACATTGTGGGGTGAGGGAGACACTGAGGGGTGAGTGAGACACTGTGGGGTGAGGGAGACACTGAGGGGTGAGGGAGACACTGAGGGGCGAGGGAGACAGAGGGGTGAGGGAGACACTGAGGGAGGGAGACACTGAGGGAGGGACACTGAAGGGTGAGGGGACACTGAGGGAGACACTGAGGGGTGAGGGAGACACTGAGGGGTGAGGGAGACACTGAGGGGTGAGGGAGACACTGTGGGGTGAGGGAGACACTGAGGGGTGAGGGAGACACTGAGGGGTGAGGGAGACACTGAGGGGTGAGGGAGACACTGAGGGGTGAGGGAGACACTGAGGGGTGAGGGAGACACTGAGGGGTGAGGGAGACACTGAGGGGTGAGGGAGACACTGTGGGGTGATGGAGACACTGTGGGGTGAGGGAGACACTGAGGGGTGAGGGAGACTCTGTGGGGTGAGGGAGACACTGAAGGGTGAGGGAGACAATGAAGGGTGAGGGAGACACTGAGGGGTGAGGGAGGCACTGAGGGGTGAGTGAGACACTGAAGGGTGAGGGAGACACTGAGGGGTGAGGGAGACATTGTGAGGTGAGGGAGACACTGAGGAGTGAGGGGTGAGTGAGACACTGTGGGGTGAGGGAGAGACTGAGGGGTGAGGGAGACACTGAGGGGTGAGGGAGACACTGTGAGGTGAGGGAGACACTGAGGGGTGAGGGAGACACTGAGGGGAGGAAGTCACTGAGGGGTCACTGACACTGTGGGGTGAGGGAGACATTGTAGGGTGAGGGAGACACTGAGGGGTGAGGGAGACACTGTGGGGTGAGCGAGACACTGAGGGGTGAGGGAGACATTGTGGGGTGAGGGAGACACTGAGGTGTGAGGGAGACACTGTGGTGTGAGGGAGATACTGAGGGGTGAGTGAGACACTGAGGGGTGAGGGAGACACTGTGGGGTAAGGGAGACACTGAGGGGTGAGGGAGACACTGAGGGGTGAGGGAGACACTGTGGGGTAAGGGAGACACTGTGGGGTAAGGGAGACACTGAGGGGTGAGGGAGACACTGAGGGGTGAGGGAGACACTGTGGGGTAAGGGAGACACTGAGGGGTGAGGGAGACACTGAGGGATGAGGGAGACACTGTGGTGTGAGGGAGACACTGAGGGGTGAGGGAGACATTGTGGGGTGAGGGAGACACTGAGGTTTGATGGAGACACTGTGGTGTGAGGGAGACACTGAGGGGTGAGTGAGACACAGAGGGGTGAGGGAGACACTGTGGGGTGATGGAGACACTGAGGGGTGAGGGAGACACTGAGGGATGAGGGAGACACTGTGGTGTGAGGGAGACACTGTGGGGTGAGGGAGACACTGTGGGGTGAGTGAGACACTTGAGGGGTGAGGGAGACACTGAGGGGTGAGGGAGACACTGAGGGGTGAGGGAGACATTGTGGGGTGAGGGAGACATTGAGTAGTGAGGGAGACACTGAGGGGTGAGTGAGACACTGTGGGGTGAGGGAGACACTGAGGGGTGAGGGAGACACTGAGGGGTGAGGGAGACAGAGGGGTGAGGGAGACATTGAGGTGTGAGGGAGACACTGAGGGGTGAGGGAGACACTTGAGGGGTGAGGGAGACACTGAGGGCTGAGGGAGACACTGAGGGCTGAGGGAGACACTGAGGGCTGAGGAAGACACTGAGGGGTGAGGGAGACACTGAGGGGTGAGGGAGACACTGAGGGGTGAGGGAGACACTGTGGGGTGAGGGAGACACAGAGGGGTGAGGGAGACACTGAGGGGTGAGGGAGGCACTGAGGGGTGAGGGAGACACTGAGGGGTGAGGGAGACACTGTGGGGTGAGGGAGACACTGAGGGGTGAGGGAGACACTGAGGGGTGAGGGAGGCACTGAGGGGTGAGGGAGACACTGAGGGGTGAGGGAGACACTGTGGGGTGAGGGAGACACTGAGGGGTGAGGGAGACGCTGAGGGGTGAGGGAGACACTGAGGGGTGAGGGAGACACTGATGGGTGAGGGAGACTCTGTGGGGTGAGGGAGACACTGAAGGGTGAGGGAGACACTGAACGGTGAGGGAGACACTGAGGGGTGAGGGAGACACTGAGGTGTGAGGGAGACACTGAGGGGTGAGGGAGACACTGAGGGGTGAGGGAGACATTGTGGGGTGAGGGAGACACTGAGGAGTGAGGGAGAAACTGAGGGGTGAGTGAGACACTGTGGGGTGAGGGAGACACTGAGGGGTGAGGGAGACACTGAGGGCTGAGGGAGACACTGAAGGGTGAGGGAGACACTGAGGTGTGAGGGAGACACTGTGGGGTGAGGGAGGCACTGAGGGGTGAGGGAGACACTGAGGGGTGAGGGAGACACTGAGGGGTGAGGGAGGCACTGAGGGGTGAGGGAGGCACTGAGGGGTGAGGGAGACACTGAGGGGTGAGGGAGACACTGAGGGGTGAGGGAGGCACTGAGGGGTGAGGGAGGCACTGAGGGGTGAGGGAGACACTGAGGGGTGAGGGAGACACT
This sequence comes from Cherax quadricarinatus, assembly GCF_038502225.1. Classification (NCBI taxonomy): domain Eukaryota; kingdom Metazoa; phylum Arthropoda; class Malacostraca; order Decapoda; family Parastacidae; genus Cherax; species Cherax quadricarinatus. Next base: position 17,687,546 of record NC_091350.1, on the reverse strand, counting down.
GAAGGGTGAGGGAGACACTGATGGGTGAGGGAGACACTGAGGGGTGAGGGAGACACTGAGGGGTGAGGGAGACACAGAGGGGTGAGGGAGACACTGAAGGGTGAGGGAGATACTGAGGGGTGAGGGAGACACTGAGGGGTGAGGGTGACACTGAGGGGTGAGGGAGACACTGAAGGGTGAGGGAGACACTGAGGGGTGAGGGAGACACTGAAGGGTGAGGGAGACACTGATGGTGAGGGAGACACTGAGGGGTGAGGGAGACACTGAAGGGTGAGGGAGACACTGATGGGTGAGGGAGACACTGAGGGGTGAGGGAGACACTGAAGGGTGAGGGAGACACTGATGGTGAGGGAGACACTGAGGGGTGAGGGAGACACTGAAGGGTGAGGGAGACACTGATGGTGAGGGAGACACTGAGGGGTGAGGGAGACACTGAAGGGTGAGGGAGACACTGATGGGTGAGGGAGGCACTGAGGGGTGAGGGAGGCACTGAGGGGTGAGGGAGACACTGAGGGGTGAGAAAGACACTGAGGGGTGAGGGAGACACTGAGGGGTGAGGGAGGCACTGAGGGATGAGGGAGGCACTGAGGGGTGAGGGAGGCACTGAGGGTTGAGGGAGACACTGAGGGGTGAGGGAGACATCCGAACAATATCCTACTGAAAATGTTTTATTTTAATTAAACTCACAAAGTGAACCTCCGGAGCAACACGACCAAACATGTCAATCTTGAAAAAGATGAAACGGTGAGGTTAATTTTCAAGTTATTTATTACTGTGAGGAAGTGTTTGTGGGTGTGAGTTAGGGGTTGTGGGTGTGAGGAAGTGGTTGTGGGTGTGAGTTAGGGGTTGTGGGTGTGAGTTAGGGGTTGTGGGTGTGAGGAAGTGGTTGTGGGTGTGAGTTAGGAGTTGTGGGTGTGAATCAGGGTTTTATGGAGGGAGGTCCCAGTAACAGAGTTGTGGCCAGTGGGGCTCATCAATAACCCAGGCAACGACTTTCCTCACAAATCACAGGAATCCCCCTGGTAATTAGCGACTGCGGCCGCGGAAGTCTCCTCTCTCAGAGGTTACTTAACGATCGATAGAACTGCGCGTAGAGCATCTGGGCTCCGTGAAACATAAGGAAGACCACTTCATGGTGTTTCTTCAACGTCACTTCCACACTACTAATGGTGTGTGTGTTTACATTTTTTGCTGATTTAGCTTATCTAACTCTAGGAAATATGAGAATTTGTGAATCTGAGAGGACCTGCCAGGTATGGGCAGGTTCCTCCATTCTTAGGTTCACATGTCAACTTTAAGTATACTGATGAAAATATGCTAAACAGATTGCTTATAATGTACGGTAGGCCTAAGACCAAAGAATGATATGATCACAAAAATGTAAATTTCTGAGAGGTATTATGGCGTGCACCGAGTACGTCACGTGTAATTAGGCTGCATCAGAGTTACATCTTGCATGTCCTTTATAATCAGTCAGAGCCTGATAGTTTGCCGTACAGTCGTTTGGCCCTATGCATGTACACATAATGTGAATAGCTGATAAGTTATAAACGTCAGCTATTCAGGGTGAGGGGGGGTTGAACTCCAGACTTTCCAACTTCATACCTGCACCTAGGTAACTCTGATTACACACATAGGTCACTCCGTACGAGTCTGAGCCAATGGCTATAAGTATACTCAATTTTGCTCTCTCAGTACAGCACTTACAAGTAGAGTATCTGTCTACCATGTTCTCTTGCACACACTGTAAATATTAGTAAGAATATATATAGGTACTCAAAAAACTACTTTCAGCGTTTGCCTTTGCAAGTACCCCAGGCCTTCTGTAAACAACCGTTTCCGAAATAGGCATCAATAAGTCAGGTTGCTCGAGTGAAGACCAGCAGGAATATCGGGGGTAGAGACAAGCTAAATACGCAAGCGCGAAGTAGAAGTCAGAAAATACTTATTCTCGAGTGGTTAAAAACTGGAATGAGGTAGTTGAGGTGTGGTGGATGCTCCCTTCATTCGCACCTTTGATATACCTTCGAAGAGTTTCGAGAGTTTCACTACTCTCGGAGCCCGGCCATGGGCCAGGCTCGTCTGGTGCTTGCCTGGTCAACCAGGCTCTTGCTGCTGGTGGCCCGCTGTCCCACATATCCATCACAGCCTGGTTGATCTGGCACCTGGTGAAAATACTTGTCCAGTTTCCTCTTGAAGGCTTCTACACTTGTTCCAGCAGTGTTTCTGATATCTTCTGGTAAGATATTGAATAGTTTGGGACCCGAATGTTGATACAGTGTTCCCTTATTGTTCCCACAACACCCCTGCTCCTCACTGGGTTTATATTGCGTTTCCTCCCATATCTCTCACTCCAGTATGTTGTTATGGCAGTGTGCAAATTTGGGACCAGACCCTCGAGTACATTCCAGGTATATATTATCAAATATATCTCTCTCCTCCGCTCCAATGAGTACATGTTCAAGGCTTGAAGGCGATCCCAGTAGTTCAGTTGCTTTACTGGCTCAATGTGAGCTGTAAACGATCTCTCTATTTGTTACAGCTCCGATATTTCTCCTGCCCTGAACGGGGCCATTAGCACTGAACAATATTCTAAGTGAGGGAGCACTAGCGATTTGAAGAATGTCACCATCGGTATTATTTCCCTTGTTTTGAAAGTTCTCAATATCCACCCCGTCATCTTCCTGGTTGTCGTGATCTTTGTCTTGTTATGGTCTTTAAAAGAAAGGTCAGCTGACATAATTATTCCTAGGTCTTTTACCTGTTCCTTTCGTTCTATTTGGTGACCCTCTTGAGTTTTGTATATAGTGTTCCTTTTGAGTTCTTCATTCTTTCCTTACCTAAGCAGCTGGAACTTATCACCATTGAACGTCATGTTGTTCTCCACTGCCCACTGGAAAACCCTGCTTATGTCTTCCTGTAATTTTTCAGTGTCTTCTACCGTAGTGACTTTCATGCTTATTTTAGAGTCATCTGCAAATGATGATACAAAAGTGTGACGGGTGTTTTTATCTATGTCTGCTATGAGGATGAGAAACAGCAGAGGTGCCAGGACAGTGCCTCGGGACACTGAGCTTTTTACCTCGCTGATGCTGGATCTTGCTCTGTTTACTACTACTTTTTCGTTAGTACCACTGGTGATGTAATATCTGGTATGGCCCCTGGTCTACATACCCCTGGTTTCTCCAGTACTGACTTTGCGTTTGTGTATTCGGCCCTGATGAGCTGATGCCTGGTTTGGTAAGTCCCACTGTGCTGCCCATCTCTACCAACTGTAGCATTTCCTCTCTTTGCCCCTTTTTTGGTCCGATCGTTTCTCTTTATGTCTAAAAAAGACTGCTGTTCGTTTTCTCTTTCTTTGCTTTCTCTGTAGCGCCGCGTTCCTTTTACATGATGGTCTAGGCAGTTCAGGTCATAACATTCTGAACAGTGAACTATGTTGAAGTTTTTCACATCACTGGGTGGAGTACCTGCACTCTTTGTTAAAGAGACAACTTCCCTTTCTCAACACGTTCGCACATTTTCTGTTGTTTATTCCAGCAAGCTCTGCCATATAGGCACATACATTTTGTATAGTATCTGCAAATGTTCTATCTATATTTACTGATTTTGTCTTTCCCAAGTTCTGCCACCTGATCTTACGTCTCTTGTTTTCTTTCATCTAGGCGTATTTCTTCATCTTTTCATTTTCGTTTGTTCCTGCTCTAGCTTTCTCTTCCTCCCTTTCCTCCAGCTTTAAGAATAAGTATGGCAGAGCCCAGAATGGTACAGTCAGCAAAGATGCAGAACTAGGAGCTGTGACTCGACCCCTGCAACACACACACACACACATACACAAAACACCAACACAGGCAGAGTGCCTATCGACAAGTGCCTTTGATAACAAGTAACTACACCCACACAAACTACTTTCTCTTAAGTTGCCAGATTCTCTACTAGTTAAGGCAGACCCAGCACCTGAAAAGCAGTTCAAGTTAATCACGTAAAACTTGTGTTAATCAGTAAAATGTCGGTCATGTTTTTTTTTTCAAGAGCAGACCTCCATCTCCTTGGCAGAATTTGGCAGTTGGTGGAAATTTTGGGCAAGATTCTGAAGTTAGTCGTTGATTAAAAGATTTAGAAAAAACTATATATATATATATATATATATATATATATATATATATATATATATATATATATATATATATATATATATATATAAATATATATATTATTGTAACCACGAACGAGTGGTATTGATCAATAACAACATTGCGCTAGCCAAGGATTCGAACCCATGTTGTACTGGCCTGCCTCATGGTAAGCGAGAACCACATGATGCTTTAAACCACAGGACCATCCAACCCTACAAGAATGGCGCAGCCAGCAATGCTAGCTGTTGAGCCGCCATCCGAGGGCATACGGAGGTGTGGGAGCTTCTAAGCTAATTTCATTCTCATCCCTGTTTGGTGTACTAGCCTCACGAGCAGTATTTATATATTATTGTAACCATGTGGCGGCCCAACAGCTAGCATTGCTGGCTGCGCCATTCTTGTAGGGTTGGGTGGTCCTGTGGTTTAAAGCATCATGTGGTTCTCGCTTACCATGAGGCAGGCCAGTACAAAATGGGTTCGAATCCTTGGCTAGCGCAATGTTGTTATTGATATATATATATATATATATCAATGAAATCACGAAACAAGTGATTCTGAATCATTAACAGAACTGCGGCTTGGCCAGCATTCGATCCTGCGTTCCGATGCCCAGCCCTGTGTAAAGTGAACACAGTACGCATCACTCTATCCACTGGCTCACTTTATCGCATGTTATAAGGAATCTTATAGACACATCCTATGTACACTATTATTCTTTACATCAAGATAGAGTTAAACTGTCGGTTTTCTCATCAATGTTTTTGAGAGCTTTATGTATTTGTAGTCCAGAGTTCATAGATAAAGAAATCTCCAAAATTTATGAAATAGCTAATGATCTAAAATACCCAAGAAATGTAATTGATAAATCGTTTAAAATAGCTAGAAATACTTTTTACAATCCAAAAAGGGACAACCAACCTTATTCAACTAAAAATATGTTGGTTCTCCCTTACCATGAAAACTTGGTTTATATGCCTTCTCTTCTTAAGACTTTTAATATTAAAGTTGTATTAAAAAATCTTGATACAGTAAAAAAAACTTGATATAGAATTCCCCCCAAAATGCTGACGGATGTGCCTCTAAGATTCCTTGTAAAATATGCGATAAAGTTTACGGTCAAACTGGTAAAAGTCTCAAACTAAGATTAAAACAGCATAAATATAGCATTAGAACTGGACAAGATTCTAGTGCTCTATTTATTCATGTGAGAGATTTTAACCATCCAATTGATTTTCAAAAGGCTGAGAAAGTTATATCAAGCAAGTCCATGGTCGACAGGGATATAATAGAATCATGTTTCACAAAAATCAGTTTTGAAAATAATAGGAATATTTCTTTTGGTTTATATATATTTGATTCATTTATAATTAATAAAATTTAATGATACTTTAGACAAGTAAAAAATCTTAATGCTTGGGTAGAGAATCAGGTGTGTTTCACAGAGTAGTTTTGCCCCTTCATATGCCTTCATGTTTTTTTGGTTTTTATAGTTCCTTGATCACGTGAGAAGTCACGAAAGCGCTTGGAATTTCGCTATTTTTCACATTGGTTGTTCTGCCCATATATATATATATATAATATGGCACTTTCACACTTCTCAGTGCGCCATCAGGAGCTAGGTAATGTTGCAAGAGAGCAACTAAAGCAGGGAGAAAATTCTCAGAGTAGCGTAGTGCGGAAGTGTCACCGGCCACGGTTACCTTTAGAATGGTTGGTGCCAACCCCACCCTACCACCATCACCCTACTCCCCATGTGGGGTAGGAGGGTTTCTAAGATGTCAAGTATGAAATTATAAGATATAATAGCCAGCCCCAAGCTTTTTCTAGTCGTTTATAACAGGTCATGTGGTTTGAGAAAATGCGTTTCTCGTTGGATACTATACACATGGATTGCTATTATTCTGTGTAATGTTTCTAAATAATAAAAGAAAGGACTAGAATGTGCTCTCTGTCTGTTTAAATGTCCTGCTTTGGGGTACCCGAATATTCTGTCGAGGTACTCATAAGTATCTCTTCCTAAATATTGTTTACTATTCTTCTCAGTGTCGGTTAACATGCCTTACGTGGGAAGGCATATTATGATCTAAATTTCTAATTTCTACTAATACCCTTTAGCCTCTCCTTATGTTATCTCGTAATCTTGTGTGCTTGTCACTGTGTGGTACAATAATATCTAAACGCGTTATATAACCATTCACAACTGACGTGTTCTAAAGTTTTGGTGCGTAGACACAGGTCGGGCGTCACCAATCCATCAACCCACCTGCCATATTGAACAATCCTGTGATTTTGTATAGCACTGTTGCTTAAGATTGTGTACAATGGACTCTACTAGATAGCTATCGAGCTTGTATAACCCATAATTTGAGTTATATACTGTGTTCCTTTCATGTTTCAAAAGGGAAGATTCAATTATGTTTCCTTCCATGACAGAACTGTTAGGTACTATAATCTGGGCAGCATCCCCTGCCGGTGGGTGATTACATGCACTAACGTGGTTAAAGATAGCATTCAACTCCTGCCCTGTCCTGACTAATTATTTATGTTGGCCTATTCTGGTTTCCAGAAATTTACGTTTGACCAATACATGTGTATGAGAGAGGACACTGAGTACATGGGACATTGTCAACTCCACCAACTTTGTTGGAGGGTGTGTTTTTAATCAGTCTTTGCTTCACAGTCCTTGTGTTTTTGAAAGTAAGGTTTATATGATCTTTCTTAATGACTCACACACGCAAGCCAGATTCTCATTGTATGGTAAAACCAGTACATTTTTCCTGGCAATCACTTCCTTAGGTTCAGTCCAGTTGAAAGTCTTTCTTACTGACATTAGTGCCTTCTCGACAAAATCCCTACGGTATCTGTTTTGTGGCTATGATGAATATCTTGCTAATTTCGTCCTCTTGGTATTCTGGACTGCAGATGCGCAAGGCTCTCAAGAACATTGTGAGGAACACACTCTTTTTACACTGGTTTCGAGGTTGGAATAGTAGCGAATGTATGACGACACACTGGTGGACTCCCTAAAAACTGTTAATTTGAATTTTCTATCGACACGATGGATTAAAACATTTATTTCACGTTCTGTGGTGAACTACTGGAAAGTACTAAGCCACTGAGTCTGGGTAGGAACTCATCAATGTTGTGATCATTAGGCCGCAGGCAAAGAACACCATCTACGTATCTGAACAACTATATATATATATATATATAATATATATATATATTTATATATATATATATTTTATATATATATATATATATATATTTATATATATATATATATATATATATATATATATATATATATATATATATATATATACATATATGCTCTGTGGCTATTTTATTAGGTACACCTGCTCGTAAATGCAAATATCTAATCAGTCAATCACGTGGCAGCACCTCAGTGCATAAAATCATACAGACATGGTGAAGAGTTTCAGTACTTGTTCATAATGCATATCAGAATAGGAAACAAAACGTAATCTAAGTGACTTTTACTGGAATAATTGTTGGTGCTAGACGGGCTGGTTGGAGTATGTCTGAAACTGTTATCTCCTGGGATTTTAACACACAAGAGACTCGAGCTAGAGTTTACAGAGAATGGTGTGAAACCCACATAACATCCAGTGAACGGCAGTCGTGTGGGCGACAACACCTTATTAATGGCAGAGGTTGGTTCCAGCTCACTGGAAGGCGACAGTAGATCAAATAATCTTGCGTAACAACAGTGGTATGCAGAAGAGTATCTATGAACGCACAACACGTCAAGCCTTCAATAATAATAATAATAATAATTCATAATAATAATAAACAAGCAAAAATTAACCGCGTTGGCTCAGGGAGACATCTATAATTGCTTACACTCACAGGAACATGGTAGGTGGGTGCAACTCACTCGTACAGTCACAATAATGTATTCGTCTAACCTCTTGCTAAAGCCTCCCCACAACTGTTCCAGTGTTCTAAAACTTATTTGTCAATCAGTACTTTCCTATATATTGTCTGAATCTTTACTTATCTAACTTGAATTCATAGCTGTTACCCTATATAAGCAATAGCTGTTACCCAATTTTATACAATGGTTGAATGGTTAGAAGAAAAATTAGCTATGCTTCCCTGTCATGTAGATAAATGGTTCAGAGAACCGACAAGTTGATAAAATTCGACACATGTGCAACAATTGGGTATTTTTATTAGGGAAATGTTTCACACACAGAATGGGTTACTTATATGCGCTGTTAAAATGTTAACAAACTTTGATAGATTAGTAATGTGTTGCTACGCTATCCTATATGATAGTTAAACAGTGGGAACAAAAACTATGTTTACTTGTCACATTCCATCACCCTCATACAAAGTGTTAAAATCCATTAGCCTGAGCTGGGAGACTTCAACAGGGCAAAAAGTCTATCGTCAAGTATTCCATTAATGGTTCATCTGCTACTGCAGCTTCAAAGATTTCGCTGCAGCAGAGTTGGTGTTAATATTACTTGAGAATTACGTATGGTTAGTAGGAATAACAGATAGCGTGAAATTCTAAGGTGCAAGGCATCCACATTTAACTATAGACGCTACGTCCGGCCCGTGTACCTCCAAGTGATTGGTTTGGTTATCCTGAAAGATCGTGGTAACGAGTGTGGTCAGGAGTGAGTTTGCTGCTGATATATCTTACTCTGCGTACTCCCTTTACAATATAATTAATCACTAATTTAACCTTAACACAACATATTAACTTGCAAATTAAAAACAAAGTAACTTTCACGACGATAAAACTCAAAATGTTTTGTTTACTGTGATAAAAATTCACTGTTTAGTACTATACCTTGGCTTCTTTATATCCTGTGTCCAAACACTTGAGTTTATGTCCCATATTTAAAGAGTTTATGTCCAATATTTAACAGGTCTGTATTGAAGACACAATACCTCTTCAGCTACTTTCATAAAAATATTGTAATATGACAAAACCATAAGAAATTTATTTGATAATTTCTTTGGTGTTTAGGTGTAAGAGATGAATAAAATATAAAACACTTTCAGCAGAGTGGACGTTGGCTGCCTTTGTGTTTTGTTAAAGAAAACGTTATGGGGAAACATCAAAGGAAGACGGGGAATGGGAAGAGGATGGGGGGGGGGGGAAAGGGAAGAGGATGGGGGAGAGGGAAGAGGATGGGGGGAAAGAGAAGAAGATGGCGGGGAGAGGGAAGAGGATGGGGGGAGAGGGAAGAGGATGGGGGTGAGGGAAGAGGATGGGGGAAGAGGGAAGAGGATGGGGGAAGAGGGAAGAGGATGGGGGAAGAGGGAAGAGGATGGGGGGAGAGGGAAGAGGATGGGGGGAGAGGGAAGAAGACGGCGGGGAGAGGGAAGAAGACGGCGGGGAGAGGGAAGAAGACGGCGGGGAGAGGGAAGAAGACGGCGGGGAGAGGGAAGAAGACGGCGGGGAGAGGGAAGAAGACGGCGGGGAGAGGGAAGAAGACAGCGGGGAGAGGGAAGAAGACGGCGGGGAGAGGGAAGAAGACGGCGGGGAGAGGGAAGAAGACGGCGGGGAGAGGGAAGAAGACGGCGGGGAGAGGGAAGAGGGAGACTCAGAAAGACGGAGAGGGAAGAAGGAGAGAGAGAGAGGAAAAGAGGGAGACAGTGGGACGAAGGAAAAAGGTGAGGGAGTGAAAGAGAGGGAGTAAAATGAAGGTAAGGAGGGAGATTTTTTAGACTACACTAAGAGATGTATAAGAGGAGTAGGTGAATAAAAAATGGAGAAAAGTGTAAGAATGAAACATGGGGTCGTGGAAAGGAAGAACAAAGAGAGAGAGGGAGGAAGGGAAGAGAAGAATGGAGGAAAAGAGAAAGGAGGTAAGCAAGTGAAAATCACAAGAGAGCATTGAGAATGCGTGGATAACTGTAAATGGCGGTAAAAGGTGAATTTGAGGCTAGATTTAGCTTGTTAGCTTAAAGCACTGTCCACTGTGTGAGGCTAGAGTTAGCTTGTTAGCTTCTAGCACTGTTCACTGCGTGTGAGGCTAGGGTTATCTTGTGTTACGGCCTCCTACCACACTGGTGGTTGGGTAGTTGACCTGCCGGCCGGCGGTACCACGATGTATGCCATCAGACCCAATGTGGGGACTGCTGAGCCGGCTTGAATGTCAGTAGTTACCAGACTTCCTCATACTGAAGAGGGTATTCACCAGATTCTCACGGACTACACCTGCTGGTGACTGGCCTTTCAGTGTTCACCAGATTTTACTGAATACACTTGCTGGTGAGCTGACCTGACTATGAATATTCGGCGGACTCTACACCTGCTGGTGTACAACTACTTGCTGTTATGTATTCACCAGACTGCCTCGGAGCGGATACCTGGTGACTTAGGCTTCTGTGGACTTCAGGGACATGTGGGTCTCTGTAGAGGACGGACGTGGAACACTAGGGTGTGTAACCCGGTGAGTGTGTGACACGGACACAGAAGTATAGTTCAGGGCGTAGTAACCCGGTGAGGGTCAGGTGACACGACACACAAGTAAAGGGTCATGCAACTCGGAGTGTTGAAGTGTCAGATGCCGCGAAGAAAAGGAAATCCAGAGACGGAGTGTTATGACAAGGGGATAATGCAGTGTCGTGTGACACGGTAGTGAAGGCGTGTATGACAGAGAGAAAAGGGTGTCGTGTGATACGGTAGAGAAGGAGCGTCAGTACACAGAGACAAGGGTGTCTTCTGACACGGAGAAGTAGGCGTCATGACACTGGGATTGGTAGTGCAGTAAAACACTCGATGGCAGTGACATGTGACACTGAGGCATTAGGGTTACTTTATGTTACTTTTTACTTATTTGATGTTTTGTGACTTTGTATATAAAATATATAGCTATATCAAGATAAAGATTCTTTGTTTTTATACAGAATATATTTATAGTAAAGAGTATAAACTGCAGTGTTATTTATAATCCCGAACTCCCATATTACAACACTATTAACAAGCTGACGTCAACAAACCTCTACACAAGTAGTGTGTAATGGTGTTTGTGTGTTTGTTTTGTAATAGCTTGTTAGCTTCCAGCACTGTCCACTGTGTGTGAGGCTAGGGTTAGCCTGTTAGCTTCCAGCACTGTCCACTGTGTGAGAGGTTAGGGTTAGCTTGTTAGCTTCCAGCATTGTCCACTGTGTGAGAGGTTAGGGTTAGCCTGTTAGCTTCCAGCACTGTCCACTGTGTGAGAGGTTAGGGTTAGCTTGTTAGCTTCCAGCACTGTCCACAGTGTGTGAGGCTAGGGTTAGCCTGTTAGCTTCCAGCATTGTCCACTGTGTGTGAGGTTAGGGTTAGCTTGTTAGCTTCCAGCATTGTCCACTGTGTGTGAGGCTAGGGTTAGCCTGTTAGCTTCCAGCACTGTCCATTGTGTGTGAGGCTAGGGTTAGCTTGTTAGCTTCCAGCATTGTCCACTGTGTGTAAGGCTAGGGTTAGCTTCCAGCACTGTCCATTGTGTGTGAGGCTAGGGTTAGCTTGTTAGCTTCCAGCACTGTCCACTGTGAGAGGCTAGGGTTAGCTTGTTAGCTTCCAGCACTGTCCACTGTGTGAGAGGCTAGGGCTAGCTTGTTAGCTTCCAGCACTGTCCATTGTGTGTGAGGCTAGGGTTAGCTTGTTAGCTTCCAGCACTGTCCACTCTGAGACTAGGGTTAGCTTATTAGCTTCCAGCACTGTCAACTGTGTGTGAGGCTAGGGTTAACTTGATAGCTTCCAGCACTGTCCACTGTGTGTAAGGCTAAGGTTAGCTTCCAGCACTGTCCACTGTGTGAGAGGCTAGGGTTAGCTTGTTAGCTTCCAGCACTGTCCACTGTGTTTGAGGCTAGGGTTAGCTTGTTAGCTTCCAGCACTGTCCACTGTGTTTGAGGCTAGGGTTAGCTTGTTAGCTTCCAGCACTGTCCACTGTGTTTAAGGCTAGGGTTAGCTTGTTAGTCTGAAGCATTCTACATTGTGTAATACTAAAGTTACCCTGTTAGTTGGAAGCACTCTCAACTGTATAAAGTGAGTTAGCGTGTTACAGTAGCGACAAGCACTCTACACTGTATAAGGTGAGTTAGTCTGTTACAGTAGCGTCAAGCACTCTACACTGTATAAGGTGAGTTAGTCTGTTACAGTAGCGTCAAGCACTCTACACTGTATAAGGTGAGTTAGTCTGTTACAGTAGCGTCAAGCACTCTACACTGTATAAGGTGAGTTAGTCTGTTACAGTAGCGTCAAGCACTCTACACTGTATAAGGTGAGTTAGCTCGTTACAGTAGCGTCAAGGAGTTCCAATCCCTCGGATCAAGACTCCTTTCTAGTATGAAGGTACCCCCCCCTTAATCCCCTCAAAGGCTCTCAGTGTATATTCTCTGTGGGAAGAGTGAAGCTGTGCGGCCTGAAAGATGCGGTGGTGTCACAGTGAATCACTGAGTCGTAGTGAGTTACAGTGCGTCACAATAGTAGTGAATTACTCAGTCATGAGTCAAGGTAAGTCACAGAATAGTATAATTCCACCTCAGCGTGGTGTATGTTACAGCTTCAGTAAATTAGGACTGGGTGACACTCAAGCCTTCAGGGTGGCTCACACCTTTGATCCAGGTTCATCAAGGCTCGTCCAGGTTCGTTCAGGTTCATCCACGTTCATCCAAAGAGGCAAATCACGACAAAAGCAACTCATTATTGCGTAAAGTGACAATAATGGAAGATGACAGCAGGTGAAGGTGACAATAATGGAAGATGACAGCAGGTGAAGGTGACAATAATAGAAGATGACAGCAGGTGAACGTGGCAATAAAAGAAGATGACAGCAGGTAAAAGTGACAATAATGGTCGATGACAGCAGGTGAAGGTGACAGTAATGATGGTAGGCAGATGGACTTTCATTTCTCGAACAATACTCACCCCAGTTCTCTCACTGTTGTATCTAACTGACACATATTATAACACTGAATTATTATTCAGAGTATATCAAAATATGCAGGAGGAACATCCACTGAGGACGCAGAAAGTCTCTAAGGCGAGGAAAACCAAGTCTTCCAGGGAACCACAGAAAATATCAATGAAGACAAATTTCAATTACTCCTTTAAGGACAACTGAAGAAACAAGCAGAATACAGAAGGCACTCAGTAAAGTTTAACAGGAATGTAATTTAGAAGCAACCATGTATGCGAGATGTGACGTTGGAAGGTGCCAATAGTGTTGTTATCACAACTGCAAGAAAAATGAAAGGCTGGATAACAAGTATTTTCACAAGAAGAGATGCCAAGCCAACGATGTTACTCTTCAAGACACTTGCTGTCTCTTGACAGTTATATTGTTGTACACGTTTCTGACTGGGCCGCAGGGAAACAATCCTCACAACCACTTGCAGATAAAAAACAGAACACTAACATTCCCTTTCAGGGAAGGCGATATTGAGGATTTGGAAATGTAAGGAAAGCTTTCACTTTTTCTACGAATTGAGGCAAACATTTAAATTAGTGGGAACCCCTAAAGTCTCTTCAATTGTACTCCCTGAAAAGCTAGAGAAAAATGCATCATAATTTATACCTGGGAAATTCTTTGAACTATTGGTTTAAAATCTGCACACTGAAACTGCGCGAACTGGGTGGAAAGAGGGCGGGAAGATAGAGAGGAGGCAGGAAGGATGTAGAGAGGAGGCAGGAAGGATGGAGAGAGGGAGGGAAGGAAAGAGTGAGGGAGGGCAGAGCAAGGGAAGATAGTAGAGATTATAGAAAAGGGCATAGAAAGCATTGGGAAGCTGAGCAGAACGCAGGATTATGGTAGGGAGGTGGAAAGAGGCCAAGAAAGAAATAGAGAAACGGTGAAGAAGGGCAGGAAGAGGGGTGGAGAAGGGCAGAGAGACAGCAGGGAGAGGGGTGGAGAAGGGCAGGGGAAGGAGCGGATGAGGGCTAGAGCCGCAATGGTCCATAAGGTTAAAAATATGTACTAGTTTGTGGAGATAAGAGTGTGTCCGCTAAAAGAGAGAAAGGAAGTCTGGGCAAGAAGAGGAAGTCTGGGCAAGAAGAGGAAGCCTGGTCAAGGGCTGGAAGCCAGGACAAGAAGTAGAAGCCAAGACAAGAAGTAGAAGCCAGGACAAGGAGGAGTGGAAGCAGGGGCTAGGAGTGGAAACCAGGACAAGTATTGGAAGCCAGGGAGAGGAGGAGGAGGAGTGGAAGCCAGGGCAAGGAGGAAGAGGAATGGAAGCCTGGGCATGGAGTGGAAGCCTGGGCATGGAGTAGAAGGCAGGGCAAGGAGTGGAAGCCTGGGCAAGAAGTGGAAGCCTAGGCAAGGAGTGGAAGCCGTGGAAGCCGTGGAAGCCAGGGCAAGGAGTGGAAGCCTAGGCAAGGAGTGGAAGCCTGGGTAAGGAGTAGAAGGCAGGGCAAGGAGTGGAAGCCTGGGCAAGGAGGAGTGGAAGCCTGGTCAAGGAGTGGAAGCCTGGGTAAGGAGTAGAAGCCTGGGCAAGGAGGACTGGAGGAGTGGGGAAGACACAAAGCAGAAATTGGAGAATAATGAAAGTAAATGAGGAAGAGGAAAGAAAGAAGAGAGAGTAATGAAGTGGAGGCAGAAGAAGGGTAAGACGGAAGCTTAAAAAAATTATTACGCAGAGGGAAGTGGAAAATGTTGAGTCAAACATTAGTGAACACTGGGTAAGATGTTGAGTCAAACATTAATGAACACTGTGTAAGATGTTGAGTCAAACATTAATGAACACTGTGTAAGATGTTGAGTCAAACATCAGTGAATACTGGGTAAGTGGGTGGGTGGCAAGTAGATGGTGGGTTGCAGGTTGCAGGTGGATGGCAGGAACAGGTGGGGGGCTGGCGGAGAGGGTGTTATCAACATTACTAACAATAATGTTACAAGTCAAACTCTCCACAGTCGTCTCACCTGCCTTGATTATAAGCAAGTAGCACTCTACAACACTGTATCTTACATGTAATGCTTTATGCTACCGACATCTAACTACAGTGCTACACGCTA
Source organism: Cherax quadricarinatus (assembly GCF_038502225.1). Classification (NCBI taxonomy): domain Eukaryota; kingdom Metazoa; phylum Arthropoda; class Malacostraca; order Decapoda; family Parastacidae; genus Cherax; species Cherax quadricarinatus. The sequence goes on along the minus strand of NC_091350.1, from coordinate 17,672,431 downwards.
CCTGCATCTATCTACAGAGCTACACGCTACCTGCATCTATCTACAGTGCTACACGCTACCTGCATCTATCTACAGTGCTACACGCTACCTGCATCTATCTACAGAGCTACACGCTACCTGCATCTATCTACAGTGCTACACGCTACCTGCATCTATCTACAGTGCTACACGCTACCTGCATCTATCTACAGTGCTACACGCTACCTGCATCTATCTACAGTGCTACACGCTACCTTCATTTAACTACAGTGCTACACTCTATCTGCATCTAACTACAGTGCTACACGCTACCTGCATCTATCTACAGTGCTACACGCTACCTGCATCTATCTACAGTGCTACACGCTACCTGCATCTATCTACAGTGCTACACGCTACCTGCATCTATCTACAGTGCTACACGCTACCTGCATCTATCTACAGTGCTACACGCTACCTGCATCTATCTACAGTGCTACACGCTACCTGCATCTATCTACAGTGCTACACGCTACCTGCATCTATCTACAGTGCTACACGCTACCTGCATCTATCTACAGTGCTACACGCTACCTGCATCTATCTACAGAGCTACACGCTACCTGCATCTATCTACAGAGCTACACGCTACCTGCATCTATCTACAGAGCTACACGCTACCTGCATCTATCTACAGAGCTACACGCTACCTGCATCTATCTACAGTGCTACACGCTACCTGCATCTATCTACAGAGCTACACGCTACCTGCATCTATCTACAGTGCTACACGCTACCTGCATCTATCTACAGAGCTACACGCTACCTGCATCTATCTACAGTGCTACACGCTACCTGCATCTATCTACAGTGCTACACGCTACCTGCATCTATCTACAGAGCTACACGCTACCTGCATCTATCTACAGAGCTACACGCTACCTGCATCTATCTACAGTGCTACACGCTACCTGCATCTATCTACAGAGCTACACGCTACCTGCATCTATCTACAGTGCTACACGCTACCTGCATCTATCTACAGAGCTACACGCTACCTGCATCTATCTACAGTGCTACACGCTACCTGCATCTATCTACAGTGCTACACGCTACCTGCATCTATCTACAGTGCTACACGCTACCTTCATTTAACTACAGTGCTACACTCTATCTGCATCTAACTACAGTGCTACACGCTGCCTACATCTAACTACAGTGCTAAATGCTACCTGTATCTAACTACAGTGTTACAAGCTACCTACATCTAACTCGTGCTACAAGCTACCTACATCTAACTACAGTGCTACACGCTACCTTCATCTAACTACAGTGCTACACGCTACCTACATCTAACTACAGTGCAACACACTACCTACATCTAACTACAGTGCTACACGCTACCTACATCTAACTACAGTGCTACACGCTACCTACATCTAACTACAGTGCTACACGCTACCTACATCTAACTACAGTGCTACACGCTACCTACATCTAACTACAGTGCTACAAGCTACCTACATCTAACTACAGTGCTACAAGCTACCTACATCTAACTACAGTGCTACAAGCTACCTACATCTAACTACAGTGCTACAAGCTACCTACATCTAGCTACAGTGCTACAAGCTACCTACATCTAACTACAGTGCTACAAGCTACCTACATCTAACTACAGTGCTACACGATACCTACATCTAACTACAGTGCTACACGATACCTACATCTAACTACAGTGCCACACGATACCTACATCTAGCTACAGTGCCACACGATACCTACATCTAACTACAGTGCCACACGATACCTACATTTAATTAGTGCTACACGATACCTACATCTAACTACAGTGCCACACGATACCTACATCTAACTACAGTGCCACACGATACCTACATCTAACTACAGTGCTACACGATACCTACATCTAACTACAGTGCTACACGATACCTACATCTAACTACAGTGCTACACGATACCTACATCTAACTACAGTGCTACACGATACCTACATCTAACTACAGTGCTACACGATACCTACATCTAACTACAGTGCTACACGATACCTACATTTAATTAGTGCTACACGATACCTACATCTAACTACAGTGCTACACGATACCTACATCTAACTACAGTGCCACACGATACCTACATCTAACTACAGTGCCACACGATACCTACATCTAACTACAGTGCTACACGATACCTACATCTAACTACAGTGCTACACGATACCTACATCTAACTACAGTGCTACACGATACCTACATCTAACTACAGTGCTACACAAATTCATTTTTCCAGACTGTACCACATTCTGCTTCTTGTATCACAATTCTTGTCTTTCCCTAATTTCAACCTTAAATTATATTGCGTGGACAGCAGCAGGTGGCGTGGACACCAGCAGGTGGCGTGGACACCAGCAGGTGGCGTGGACAACAGCAGGTGAAGTGGACAGCAGCAGATGGCGCGGACACCAGCAGGTGGAGTGAACAGCAGCAGGTGGCGTGAACCCCAGCAGATGGCGCGAACACCAGCAGGTGGCGTGAACCCCAGCAGGTGGCGCGTCACATTACACAAACTCTCAGTACACAAGCATAAGAAACACTAAGTAAAGCAGCAAGCCGCCACAAGCAACGCTAAAAAACACATGGACTTTCAATAATAAAAATACGAGATGGAGGTATTACGCAGGTAAAGATAACTAATAAAAACATCCTATATCGTTGTAGGGACGACTGGTTAATGGGGGTTGAAAGACTATCCACTACACGAGAGTCATTAACGAGTTGGGATACTAGTTGGGACAACAGTTGGGACATTAGTTGAGACATAAGTTGAGACGAAAGTTGACTTGGTTAAACCTATATGTCTGTTAACCACTATTCGAGAATAACAGACAAGTCAAGCCCAGGGCGGGAGTAGGAAAGCTCTCGAAACCCGACAGAGGTATATGAAAGGAACCTAAAATAAATATTAAATTCTGAGTGTATATCACTGAGAAACATACACCTGACTATGTCCATGTCCTTGCTGGGACGGCAGAAGTATTGATCAGAAAAACCCATGGGTGATTCATCCTTTACTGATACTCGGAATGCAATTCAAACATTCAATCTAGTTGAGTGATGTGTGATCAGTTGATCTCGAACTCTGACCAATCTTCACCCAAAAAAACATCAATGGCGTCCAGAGATTCTGTTGGGATAAGAGAGCAAAAAAATCTTGGTGGTTGGAGGCAGCAATTCCCAGGATCTCAAGTTTGGACGCTGGACTAGGAAAAAAAACGCCACAAAAATAAACGAGAATTTACAAAGTTTATAGTTTTTGCTTGGCATCATTTTCCCAAGAGAGAATATAAAGGAATAGATGAAGTATTTATTCTTTTTCTTACCTGTCGTATATTCTTTATTCCATTCTTTACCATACTCGCCATCTATTCTTTACCACCATCATCTCCCACGTCTTATCATCACCACCCTTACCATCTGTTCTTCATCTCCCAGGTCTTCTCATCATCACCTTTACCATATTATATTCACCTACCAGGTCTTACTACCACCACCACTCTTACCAACTATTTTTTATCTCCCAGGTTTTATCATCATCACACTCGCCACTTACTACTTGGGTACACTTCACTGCTTCCACTGATGCTGCTACTGTAAGGTTCTTAATCAAGATTAACTTGATTAATCCCATTTGCAGGAGCTTTATAACCCCTAAGTGATCAGGGCATCCACATTAATATATGTATGTATATATATATATATGTGTGTGTGTGTGTGTGTGTGTGTATATATATATATATATATATATATATATATATATATATATATATATATATATATATATATATATATACGCAAAACAACCACTCTGAAAGAATAGAGAAATTCCAAGCGCTAGAAACCGTTAACAGCAATTTCAATAAAACAATAAAACTTCTACTGAAAGGCAAAGATGAATTAGTCAAACAATTTACTTCCACTAATCCATCTTTACCTTACATGTATGGACTAATAAAAACACACAAACCAGGGAATCCAGTCAGACCAATTATTAGCTCCATAGGGTCAGTTTCATATAAATTATCCAAATGGCTTGTTGATATTTTGAGCCCTTTTGTTGGCAAAATTTCTAACTTTAATGTTAAAAACAACATAGACTTGGTTAATAAATTAAGCTCCTTGACTGACTTAAATGATTTTAACATGGTTAGTTTTGATGTTACTTCCTTGTTTACGAAAGTTCCTGTTGATGATTTATTAAGTTTCTTATCTGAAGAACTCGTTAACTATGATTTACCATTGCCAGTTCCTACAATCATTAAACTTATTAAACTTTGCATTGTTGATGCAAAATTTGTATTTAATGATAAGTTTTACACTCAGAAGTTTGGTATGGCAATGGGAAATCCTCTTTCACCTGTTCTTAGTAACCTATACATGGAATTTTTTGAAACAAGGTTGCTTAACACAATCCTCCCTAACCGAGCTAAATTGTTCAGATATGTTGATGATATTTTGTGTCTTATGCCCAAAAATGTAGATATACACCATTTTCTTGGAAAATTAAATAGCTTAGCCCATTCTATAAACTTTACTGTTGAGTTTGAAGAAAATAACTCATTGCCTTTTCTAGATGTTTTAATTATTAAGGGTAATAATGAATTCAAATTTAAAATTTACAGAAAACCTACAAATAACTGTTCCTATGTCCACTATTATTCCTCGCATCAAGATAGAGTCAAACTGTCTGTTTTCTCATCAATGTTTTTGAGAGCTTTAGGAATTTGTAGTCCTGAGTTCATAGATGAGGAAATATCCAAAATTTATGAAATAGGTAATGATTTAAAATACCCAAGAAATGTAATTGATAAATCTTTTAAAGTTGCTAGGAACACTTTTTATAATCCAAAAAAGGGCAACCAGCCTTATTCAACTAAAAATATGTTGGTTCTCCCTTACCTTGAAAACTTGGTTGATATGCCTTCTCTTCTTAAGACTTTTAATATTAAAGTTGTATTCAAAAATCTTGATACAGTAAAAAAACTTTTGATTAAGAATTCCCCCCAAAATGCTGATGGATGTGTCTATAAGATTCCTTGTAAAATTTGCGATAAAGTTTATTACGGTCAAACTGGTAAAAATCTCGAACTAAGATTAAAACAACATAAATATAGCATTAGAACTGGACAAGATTCCAATGCTCTATTTATTCATGTAAGAGATTTTAACCATCCAATTGATTTTCAAAAAGTTGAGAAAGTAGTATCAAGCAAGTCCATGGTCGACAGGAATATAATTGAATCTTGTTTCATAAAAAGCAATTTTCACAATAATATGAATATTTCCTTTGGTTTATATAAATTAGATCCATTTATAATTAATAGAATTTGGGAAGAATTTAATAATACACTGGACAAATAAATAGCTTGGGGGTGAGTTTTGCAAAGGACCTATCCAAGTTGGCTCGCCGCGCGTCACGTGTTTAACCGTTGTGGGATCTGATAGTGAGGTGCTGGCCGACCCCTTATATAGCTTCCTTGGATGCTTCACTTTCATAGTTCCTTGATAATGTGAGTAGTCACGAAAGCGCTTGGAATTTCTCTATTCTTTCAGAGTGGTTGTTTTGCATATTTTGAAATCACCTGTTTACTGTGATCTTATTGCATATATATATATATATATATATATATATATATATATATATATATATATATATATATATATATATATATATATATTGTACTCACCTAGTTGAGGTTGCAGGGGTCGAGTCCAAGCTCCTGGCCCCGCCTCTTCACTGGTCGCTACTAGGTCACTCCCTGAACCGTGAGCTCTATCATACCTCTGCTTAAAGCTATGTATGGATCCTGCCTCCACTACATCGCTTCCCAAACTATTCCACTTCCTGACTACTCTGTGGCTGAAGAAATACTTCGTAACATCCCTGTGATTCATCTGTGTTCAACTTCCAACTGTATTCCCTTGTTGATGTGTCCCATCTCTGGAACATCCTGTCTTTGTCCACCTTGTCAATTCCTCTCAGTATTTTATATGTCGTTATCATGTCCCCTCTATCTCTCCTGTCCTTCAGTGTCGTCAGGTCGATTTCCCTTAACGTCTCCTCGTAGGACATACCTCTTAGCTCTGGGACTAGTCTTGTTGCAAACCTTTGCACTTTCTCTAGTTTCTTTACATGCTTGGCTAGGTGTGGGTTCCAAACTGGTGCCGCATACTCCAATATGGGCCTAACGTACACGGTGTACAGGGTCCTGAACGATTCCTTATTAAGATATCGGAATGCTGTTCTGAGGTTTGCTAGGCGCCCATATGCTGCAGCAGTTATTTGGTTGATGTGCGCTTCAGGAGATGTGCCTGGTGTTATACTCACCCCAAGATCGTTTTCCTTGAGTGAGGTTTGTAGTCTCTGGCCCCCTAGACTGTACTCCGTCTGCAGTCTTCTTTGCCCTTCCCCAATCTTCATGACTTTGCACTTGGTGGGGTTGAACTCCAGGAGCCAACTGCTGGACCAGGTCTGCAGCCTGTCCAGATCCCTTTTGTAGTTCTGCCTGGTCTTCGATCGAATGAATTCTTCTCATCAACTTCACGTCATCTGCAAACAGGGACACTTCGGAGTCTATTCCTTCCGTCATGTCGTTCACAAATACCAGAAACAGCACTGGTCCTAGGACTGACCCTTGTGGGACCCCTCTGGTCACAGGCGCCCACTCTGACACCTCGCCACGTTGTGTGATTGTGTGTGAGTGTGTGTACTCACCTAGTTGAAGTTGCGGGGGTCGAGTCCGAGCTCCTGTGTGTGTGTGTGTGTGTGTGTGTGTGTGTGTGTGTGTGTGTGTGTGTGTGTGTGTGTGTGTGTGTGTGTGTGTGTGTGTGTGTGTGTGTTTGTGTGTGTGTGTTTGTGTGTGTGTGTTTGTGTGTGTGTGTTTGTGTGTGTGTGTTTGTGTGTGTGTATGTGTGTACTCGCCTAATTGTGGTTGCAGGGGTCGAGACTCGGCTCCTGACCACCGCCTCTTCACTAAACGCTACTAGGTCCTTTCTCTCCCTGCTCCATGAGCTTTATCATACCTCATCTTAAAGTTATGTATGGTTCCTGCCTCCACTACCTCACTTGCTAGACTATTGTACTTCCTGACTACGTTATGACTGAAGAAATACTTCCCAAAATCCTTTTGACTCATCTGAGTCTTCAACTTCCAATTGTGACCCCTTGTTTCTGTGTTCCCTCTCTTGAATATCCTGTCTCTGTCCACCTTGTCTATTCCACGCAGTATTTTGTATGTCGTTATCATGTCTCCCCTAACCCTCCTGTCCTCCAGTGTCGTCAGGCCGATTTCCCTTAACCTTTCTTCGTAGGACATTCCCCTTAGCTCTGGAACTAACCTTGTCGCAAACCTTTGCACTTTCTGTAATTTCTTGACGTGCTTGATCAAGTGTGGGTTCCAAACTGGTGCTGCATATTCCAGTATGGGCCTGACGTACACGGTGAATAGTGTCTTGAACGATTCTTCACTAAGGTACCGGAATGCTATTCTCAGGTTTGCCAGGCGCCCATATGCTGCAGCAGTTATCTGGTTGATGCGTGCGTCCGAAGACGTGCTCAGTGTTATACTCACCCCTTGAGCGAGGTTTGCAGTCTTTGGCCACCTAGCCTATATTCCGTCTACGGTCTTCTTTGCCCTTCCCCAATCTTCATGACTTTGCATTTGGCGGGGTTAAATTCGAGAAGCCAGTTGCTGGATCAGGTGTCCAGCCTGTCCAGCTCCCTTTAAAGTCCTACCTGATCATCATCTGATTTAATTCTCCTCATTAACTTCACATCATCTGCAAACAGTGACACTTCTGAGTCTATCTCTTCCGTCATGTCATTCACATATACAAAAAACAGCACAGGTCCTAGGACCGACCCCTGTGGGACCCCGCTCGTCACAGGTGCCCACTGTGATATCTCATCACGTACCATGACTCGCTGTTGCCTCCCTGTCAGGTATTCTCTGATCCACTGCAGTGCCCTTCCTGTTAAACGCGCATGATCCTCTAGCTTCTGCACTAATCTCTCGTGAGGAACTGTGTTGAAGGCCTTCTTGCAATCCAAGAAGATGCAATCAACCGACCCCTCTCTCTAGAAGGTTTGTGACACAGGATTTGCCTTCCATAAATCCGTGCTGGTTGGCGTTTATACTCATGTTCCGTTCCAGGTGCTCCACCACTCTCCTCCTGATAATCTTCTGCATGACTTTGCATACTATAAACGCCAGTGACACTGGTCTATAGTTTAGTGCCTCTTTTCTGTCTCCTTTGTTAAAAATGGGAACTACATTTGCCATCTTCCTTATCTCAGGTAGTTGCCCAGTTTCAAGGGATGTGTTGAAAATTGTGGTTAGTGGCACACACAGCATTTCTGTTCCCTCTCTAAGGACCCACGTGGATATGTCCGATCCCACTGCCTTTGAGGTATCAAGGTCCCTTAGCAGCTTCTTCACCTCCCTCCCCTAGTTGTGTGTGTGTAATCCAACACTTGGTGGTATATTCCTTGTTGGTATCCCCCTCTGCTCTGTCTTCCCAGAGACCTTCCTGTCCCCACTGCAAATACTACTGCGTGTGTGTGTGTGTGTGTGTGTGTGTGTGTGTGTGTGTGTGTGTGTGTGTGTGTGTGTGTGTGTGTGTGTGTGTGTGTGTGTGTGTGTGAGCGCTTATATATATATATATATATATATATATATATATATATATATATATATATATATATATATATATATATAATATCGTGCCGAATAGGTAAAACTGTTCAATTAGCAAGAACTCATTTAAAATTAAGTCCTTTCTAAAATTTTCTCTTATACGTTTAAAGATATATTTTTATCATTAATGTTAATGTAAAAATTTATAATTTTGTACGAAAAGAATCTTAGAAAACTTACCTAACCTTAAAACAAGAGCATTTTATTTTAACCTAACCCAACTAAATATATTTTAGATTTGTTTACAATAATTTAATACCAGACAAACACAGTGAATATTTTTTTTCGTTAGGTTCAGAATGATTTTGGCGAAATTATTGCATACACAAATTTTCGCTTGTCTTATATGGCAAGTTCTGCCTATTCGGCACGACATTATATATATATATATATATATATATATATATATATATATATATATATATATATATATATATATATATATATGTCGTGCCGAATAGGCAGAACTTGCGATCTTGGCGTAAATAGCAACGCTCATCTTGCCATATAGGACAAGTGAAAATTTGTGTATGCAATAATTTCGCCAAAATCATTCTGAACCTAACGAAAAAAATATATTTGATTGTGTTTGTTTAGTAATAAATTATTGTAAACGTATTCAAAATACATTGAGTTGGATTAGGCTAAAATAAATTGCACTTGTTATAATAAGGTTAGGTAAGTTTTCAAAGATTCTTTTGGTGCAAAATTAAAAAATTTTACATTAACATTAATGAAAAAAATATATCTTTAAACGTATAAGAGAAAATTTTAGAAAGGACTTAATTTTAAGTGAGTTCTTGCTAATTGACCAGTTTTACATATTCGGCACGACATATATATATATATATATATATATATATATATATATATATATATATATATATATATATATATATATATATATATATCGTGCTGAATATGCAAATAGCTTAAATAGCAACGTACTTCTTGCCGAACAGGGCAAGCGAAAATTTGTGTAGGCAATAATTTCGTTAAAAAATTATTCTGAATCTAACGAAAAAAATATAATTCATTGTGTTTGTTTGTTATTAAATTATTGTAAACTTATATAAAATATATTTAGTTGGATTAGGCTAAATTAAATTGCCCTTGTTTTAAGAAGCGCAATTTAATTTAGCCTAGTCTCACTAAATATATTATATACAAGCTTAGTAGAATTTAATAATAAACAAACACAATGAAATACGTTTTTTTCGTTAGAGGTTTGCGAAATTATTACATACACATGTTCGCTTGCCCTATTCAGCAAGAAGTGCGTTGCTATTTAAGCCAAAATCGCAAGTTTTACTTATACGGCAATGTATATATATATATATATATATATATATATATATATATATATATATATATATATATATATATATATATATATATATATATATATATATATCGTGCCGAATAGGTAAAACTGGTCAATTAGCAAGAACTCATTTAAAATATATATATATATAAATATATATATATATAAATATATATATATATATATATATATATATATATATATATATATATATATATATATATATATATATATATATATACACACACACACATTGTCTCACTGAGTGTATTTACTAGGTTTTATTGCAACTTTATTTTGAGCATAAGGCACTGAGTGCACTCAAGCTCTCTCTCTCTCTCCCACTCTCATTCTCACTCTCACTCTCCTAGATGAGCGACATCAAAGGAAATCAGTGCCAGAGGGCTCGCTCGAGGCAGTCATTCCTGAATATACGTAGATGAAATTACCCGCTGTCCTTACTGAGGGTACAGTGCACTTGTACAGTCCTTTGTTAGAACTCAGGTACAGCGTACCTCTGCTTTTTTAGTGAGGGTACAGTGCGCTTGTACATCTTTGGCCCATATGGGCATGACCTACTTACACTTGTGGGCCCCGCTCACAAGTGAAGATGTCTTCAACTGCTGCACCTCTATACATCTTTCAATATAAAAATTTTCCTCCTCATGTCACTGTGTTAGAATGACAGAGCCTGAGGTGTAGGCGAAACGTCTATCAGAAAAAAAATACCCAGGTGTTGTACATGTCTTATTCATCAACTTTTCGGTTTTACACTTTTGATCAACCGAGTTCAAGACTTTTCTTCATGGTCCAGAAAAGCGATGTTTCGACTGTACGAGGCTTTATCAAGTACATAATGACTCAGGTGAAACGTCGTAGTAAAAAGTTATCTTTTTAGTGTGTGTCTATTAACCACTTGTTGGCAACACCATACATCAACCATGATTTGTCAAGAATAAAAGTAACAATACCATGGCCGGAACAATTCATCTGAAATCCATGCTTAGGGAGGACCTTATAACGACGTTTCGGTCGGTCCTGGACCAATGTCAAGTCACAACAATGATCCAGAATGGGCATAAAGCTTCTCTAAGTGCGAGTTTCAGGTGGATGATTCTTGGTCAGTATTATGCTGCTGTGCATAATGCTGCTGTGCTACCAAGGCTCAGAGCACAGCAGCACAACACCTGCTTGACATCCTTGACTTTCTCACCGGACAGACGGGATTCAAAATTCTAAATTAGAATTTATTTTCAAAAGCATCATACAAACATACAGAATACTTTGCTAGAGGCCATCGTATACGCAGCATTTCGGACTGTGGCGGATTAAGGGTCTCGAGAACACACAACTTTGTGTATTCAATTATACAAGTGTACTGTGCCACATTAAGAGTAAACTACAATGTGGCAGGAGGTGTAATAACTGAAGTGGTATACACGCTCACTTGATATAGTTTCCCCTCGCCACATAAACTCTATATAATAAAGTCTACTGCAATGTATTTACTTTGTTTTAATATAAGTACAATTTTGACGAAACACAACTGAATCTGCAACTTTGAAATATATGTTCTGTTTAGCTATTAAATAGCACCTTCTCAGACATCGTAGAGGATCCAAAGAAGCATAAAAACTAAAAATTCCAAAACATTAAGCTGAATACACTTAAGTTCTGGAATATATTGATGAAGGTTCTCAAGAAGATGAGAAGGGAACAAGAAACAGTGTATGAATTATAGGGAAACAGCTGTGTAATGTGTGCAGTACAAATTATTGACAGTGATGAGAAAGACAATGATTTAAATAGGGATGAAAGGATCAAGTGTTTTACAGATAAGTACATAAAGAAGCGGTAATTTAATAAGGAAAACGGAACTCTTTGTTGCATTTATGGATTTGTAAAAGGCACATGACGCACATGACAGGAAATCAATGTGTTTAACACACATTTAGAACAGGTGGTATGAGGAAGGCAGGTGGGAGATTTCGGGAACAATCTGAACTATGGGATAACTGAGCACTCTTAGCAATGAAAAGTAAATGCGAATAGACAAAAAACACAAAGGTAAAATTTAGGTAACTAGGCGTAAAGTTACTGGAAGTTGTAAAGAGTTTTATGAAGACAGGCGGGTAAGAACGAAGGGAAATATCCTCCTGTTAAAACGGTCTTTAAATATGAATGATTGATGTTACCTTATATGTTTAATTTATTTTTGGTCGTAAAATATTTCTGTGCTAGTTCTACTGTCTAAGAAAGAGGTGTGGGTTGACAATGGTGAGTTATGAAATTGTCACATTTGCTTTTATGGGATTAGTCACAAAAAATGCAGACTAGTGGAGGAGTTTGGGAGGGTGTGTTAGTTGTAAAATATAAATTATGAAAGTGAATCAAAGATAAGATAGTCAAATACACAGAAGCAGCAAGCAATTAGTACGGATCTGCCGGGAATGTTACAGACTCTCGTAAACAGTGATCAAATGTTGCCTGAACAGCATATTCACAGAAATAGCTGAACAGTGCCTCTGTTGTAGCACCATGGCTTAATACCACTTGAACCATGTGAAGATTACAGTGATACTGTTGTAGCACCGTGGGTTAGTGCCACCTGAACCATGTGACGATTACAGTGATACTGTTGTAGCACCGTGGGTTAGTGCCACCTGAACCATGTGAAGGTTACAGTAATACTGTTGTAGCACCGTGGCTCAGTGCCACCTGAACCATGTGAATGTTACAGTGATGCTGTTGTAGCACCGTGGCTTAGTGCCACCTGAACCATGTGAAGGTTACAGTGATACTGTTGTAGCACCGTGGCTTAGGGATACCTGAACCATGTGAAGGTTACAGTGATACTGTTGTAGCACCGTGGCTTAGTGCCACCTGAACCATGTGAATGTTACAGTGATGCTGTTGTAGCACCGTGGCTTAGTGCCACCTGAACCATGTGAATGTTACAGTGATGCTGTTGTAGCACCGTGGCTTAGGGATACCTGAACCATGTGAAGGTTACAGTGATACTGTTGTAGCACCGTGGCTTAGTGCCACCTGAACCATGTGAAGGTTACAGTGATACTGTTGTAGCACCGTGGCTTAGTGCCACGGTGCTACAACAGTGAAGGTTACAAAAACTATCAAGCTGAGAGTATTTTATATATGCAGTACAAAAATAGACGCAAGACTGAAATGTTTTGGAACAGGTTAATTAATATATTTAGATATCTGAGAGCGAAGGTGATACAAGATGGGGTTATTAAAGATGAGAAAAGGAAAAGGGGTTACAGGAGCGTTGAGAAATAGGTGTAATAAAAAAAGGTTTCCCAGTTGCTGAATGTATAAGACACCTGAGCAACACTTTACAGGTATCTTTATACCAGAAATGTGTCCACTATAAAGATACCCAAGTGTTGTGTGTACAGGCGTCTCATTTATCAACTTGTCGGTTTTATATTACAACAACTGTAGCGGTACCGAGGTTTTTGTTTTGTGTGCAGTGAAGTAAAGTGCAATATCGTGTCT
>NC_091350.1:17621357-17653857 GCF_038502225.1 Cherax quadricarinatus | reverse complement strand
GAACTGAGGGTCCCTGTGTCCTAAGATACCTACTGTGAACTGAGGGTCCCTGTGTCCTAAGATACCTACTGTGAACTGAGGGTCCCTGTGTCCTAAGATACCTACTGTGAACTGAGGGTCCCTGTGTCCTAAGATACCTACTGTGAACTGAGGGTCCCTGTGTCCTAAGATACCTACTGTGAACTGAGGGTCCCTGTGTCCTAAGATACCTACTGTGAACTGAGGGTCCCTGTGTCCTAAGATACCTACTGTGAACTGAGGGTCCCTGTGTCCTAAGATACCTACTGTGAACTGAGGGTCCCTGTGTCCTAAGATACCTACTGTGAACTGAGGGTCCCTGTGTCCTAAGATACCTACTGTGAACTGAGGGTCCCTGTGTCCTAAGATACCTACTGTGAACTGAGGGTCCCTGTGTCCTAAGATACCTACTGTGAACTGAGGGTCCCTGTGTCCTAAGATACCTACTGTGAACTGAGGGTCCCTGTGTCCTAAGATACCTACTGTGAACTGAGGGTCCCTGTGTCCTAAGATACCTACTGTGAACTGAGGGTCCCTGTGTCCTAAGATACCTACTGTGAACTGAGGGTCCCTGTGTCCTAAGATACCTACTGTGAACTGAGGGTCCCTGTGTCCTAAGATACCTACTGTGAACTGAGGGTCCCTGTGTCCTAAGATACCTACTGTGAACTGAGGGTCCCTGTGTCCTAAGATACCTACTGTGAACTGAGGGTCCCTGTGTCCTAAGATACCTACTGTGAACTGAGGGTCCCTGTGTCCTAAGATACCTACTGTGAACTGAGGGTCCCTGTGTCCTAAGATACCTACTGTGAACTGAGGGTCCCTGTGTCCTAAGATACCTACTGTGAACTGAGGGTCCCTGTGTCCTAAGATACCTACTGTGAACTGAGGGTCCCTGTGTCCTAAGATACCTACTGTGAACTGAGGGTCCCTGTGTCCTAAGATACCTACTGTGAACTGAGGGTCCCTGTGTCCTAAGATACCTACTGTGAACTGAGGGTCCCTGTGTCCTAAGATACCTACTGTGAACTGAGGGTCCCTGTGTCCTAAGATACCTACTGTGAACTGAGGGTCCCTGTGTCCTAAGATACCTACTGTGAACTGAGGGTCCCTGTGTCCTAAGATACCTACTGTGAACTGAGGGTCCCTGTGTCCTAAGATACCTACTGTGAACTGAGGGTCCCTGTGTCCTAAGATACCTACTGTGAACTGAGGGTCCCTGTGTCCTAAGATACCTACTGTGAACTGAGGGTCCCTGTGTCCTAAGATACCTACTGTGAACTGAGGGTCCCTGTGTCCTAAGATACCTACTGTGAACTGAGGGTCCCTGTGTCCTAAGATACCTACTGTGAACTGAGGGTCCCTGTGTCCTAAGATACCTACTGTGAACTGAGGGTCCCTGTGTCCTAAGATACCTACTGTGAACTGAGGGTCCCTGTGTCCTAAGATACCTACTGTGAACTGAGGTTCCCTGTCCTAAGATACCTACTGTGGACTGAGGGTCCCTGTGTCCTAAGATATCTACTGTGAACTGAGGGTCCCTGTGTCCTAAGATACCTACTGTGAACTGAGGTTCCCTGTGTCCTAAGATACCTACTGTGGACTGAGGGTCCCTGTGTCCTAAGATACCTACTGTGAACTGAGGGTCCCTGTGTCCTAAGATACCTACTGTGAACTGAGGTTCCCTGTATCCTAAGATACCTACTGTGAACTGAGGGTCCCTGTGTCCTAAGATACCTACTGTGAACTGAGGGTCCCTGTGCCCTAAGATACCTACTGTGAACTGAGGGTCCCTGTGTCCTAAGATACCTACTGTGAACTGAGGGTTCCTGTGTCCTAAGATACCTACTGTGAACTGAGGGACCCTGTGTCCTAAGATACCTACTGTGAACTGAGGGTCCCTGTGTCCTAAGATACCTACTGTGAACTGAGGGTTCCTGTGTCCTAAGATACCTACTGTGAACTGAGGGTTCCTGTGTCCTAAGATACCTACCGTCAACTGAGGGTCCCTTTGTCCCAGTGAACTAAGGGTCCCTGTGTCCTAAGATACCTACTGTGAACTGAGGGTCCCTGTGTCCTAAGATAGCTACTGTGAACTGAGGGTCCCTGTCTAAGATACCTACTGTGAACTGAGGGTCCCTGTGTCCTAAGATACCTACCGTCAACTGAGGGTCCATGTGTCCCTGTGAACTGAGGGTCCCTGTGTCCTAAGATACCTACTGTGAACTGAGGTTCCCTGTGTCCTAAGATACCTACTGTGAACTGAGGGTCCCTGTGTCCTAAGATACCTACTGTGAACTGAGGTTCCCTGTGTCCTAAGATACCTACTGTGAACTGAGGGTCCCTGTGTCCTAAGATACCTACTGTGAACTGAGGGTTCCTGTGTCCTAAGATACCTACTGTGAACTGAGGGTTCCTGTGTCCTAAGATACCTACCGTCAACTGAGGGTCCCTGTGTCCCTGTGAACTGAGGGTCCCTGTGTCCTAAGATACCTACTGTGAACTGAGGGTCCCTGTGTCCTAAGATACCTACTGTGAACTGAGGGTCCCTGTGTCCTAAGATAGCTACTGTGAACTGAGGGTCCCTGTGTCCTAAGATACCTACTGTGAACTGAGGGTCCCTGTGTCCTAAGATACCTACCGTCAACTGAGGCTCCCTGTGTCCCTGTGAACTGAGGGTCCCTGTGTCCTAAGATACCTACCGTCAACTAAGGGTCCATGTGTCCTAAGATACCTACTGTGAACTGAGGGTTCCTGTGTCCTAAGATACCTACCGTCAACTAAGGGTCCATGTGTCCTAAGATACCTACTGTGAACTGAGGGTCCCTGTGTCCTAAGATACCTACTGTGAACTGAGGGTCCCTGTGTCCTAAGATACCTACTGTGAACTGAGTTTCGCTGTGTCCTAAGATACCTATTGTGAACTGAGGTTCCCTGTGTCCTAAGATACCTACTGTGGACTGAGGGTCCCTGTGTCCTAAGATACCTACTGTGAACTGAGGGTCCCTGTGTCCTAAGATACCTACTGTGAACTGAGGTTCCCTGTGTCCTAAGATACCTACTGTGAACTGAGGGTCCCTGTATCCTAAGATACCTACTGTGAACTGAGGGTCCCTGTGTCCTAAGATACCTACTGTGAACTGAGGGTTCCTGTGTCCTAAGATACCTACTGTGAACTGAGGGTCCCTGTGTCCTAAGATACCTACTGTGAACTGAGGGTCCCTGTGTCCTAAGATACCTACTGTGAACTGAGGGTCCCTGTGTCCTAAGATACCTACTGTGAACTGAGGGTCCCTGTGTCCTAAGATACCTACTGTGAACTGAGGGTTCCTGTGTCCTAAGATACCTACTGTGAACTGAGGGTCCCTGTGTCCTAAGATACCTACTGTGAACTGAGGGTCCCTGTGTCCTAAGATACCTACTGTGAACTGAGGGTCCCTGTTTCCTAAGATACCTACTGTGAACTGAGGGTCCCTGTGTCCTAAGATACCTACTGTGAACTGAGGGTCCCTGTGTCCTAAGATACCTACTGTGAACTGAGGGTCCCTGTGTCCTAAGATACCTACTGTGAACTGAGGGTCCCTGTGTCCTAAGATACCTACTGTGAACTGAGGGTTCCTGTGTCCTAAGATACCTACTGTGAACTGAGGGTCCCTGTGTCCTAAGATACCTACTGTGAACTGAGGGTCCCTGTGTCCTAAGATACCTACTGTGAACTGAGGGTCCCGGTGTCCTAAGATACCTACTGTGAACTGAGGGTCCCTGTGTCCTAAGATACCTACTGTGAACTGAGGGTCCCTGTGTCCTAAGATACCTACTGTGAACTGAGGGTCCCTGTGTCCTAAGATACCTACTGTGAACTGAGGTTCCCTGTGTCCTAAGATACCTACTGTGAACTGAGGGTCCCTGTGTCCTAAGATAGCTACTGTGAACTGAGGGTCCCTGTGTCCTAAGATACCTACTGTGAACTGAGGGTCCCTGTGTCCTAAGATACCTACCGTCAACTGAGGCTCCCTGTGAACTGAGGGTCCCTGTGTCCTAAGATACCTACCGTCAACTAAGGGTCCATGTGTCCTAAGATACCTACTGTGAACTGAGGGTTCCTGTGTCCTAAGATACCTACCGTCAACTAAGGGTCCATGTGTCCTAAGATACCTACTGTGAACTGAGGGTCCCTGTGTCCTAAGATACCTACTGTGAACTGAGCGTCCCTGTGTCCTAAGATACCTACTGTGAACTGAGGGTCCCTGTGTCCTAAGATACCTACTGTGAACTGAGGGTTCCTGTGTCCTAAGATACCTACTGTGAATTGAGGGTTCCTGTGTCCTAAGATACCTACCGTCAACTGAGGCTCCGTGTGTCCCTGTGAACTGAGGGTCCCTGTGTCCTAAGATACCTTCCGTCAACTAAGGGTCCATGTGTCCTAAGATACCTACAGTGAACTGAGGGTCCCTGTGTCCTAAGATACCTACTGTGAACTGAGGGTCCCTGTGTCCTAAGATACCTACTGTGAACTGAGGGTCCCTGTGTCCTAAGATACCTACTGTGAACTGAGGGTTCCTGTGTCATAAGATACCTACCGTCAACTGAGGCTCCCTGTGTCCCTGTGAACTGAGGGTCCCTGAGTCCTAAGATACCTACCGTCAACTGAGGGTCCCTGTGTCCTAAGATACCTACCGTCAACTGAGGGTCTCTGTGTCCTAAGATTCCTACTGTCAACTGTCAGGTTTGTGTCTTACGAGTATGAAACTAACGATTGTGATAAGACATTTTCAGGTGTACTACGATCTCATGGTTTCATTGTTCTCATGTTCACTAGGTTTCATTGTTTTTTTTGTTCACTAGGGTCTCATGGTTTCATTGTTCTCATGTTCACTTGGGTATCATGGCTTCATTGTTCTCATGTTCACTTGGGTATCATGGCTTCATTGTTCTCAAGTTCACTTGGGTATCATGGCTTCATTGTTCTCATGTTCACTTGTGTATCATGGCTTCATTCTCATGTTCACTTGGGTATCATGGCTTCATTGTTCTCAAGTTCACTTGGGTATCATGGCTTCATTGTTCTCATGTTCACTTGGGTATCATGGCTTCATTGTTCTCAAGTTCACTTGGGTATCATGGCTTCATTGTTCTCATGTTCACTTGGGTATCATGGCTTCATCGTTCTCATGTTCACTTGGGTGTCATGGCTTCATTGTTCTCATGTTCACTTGGGTATCATGGCTTCATTGTTCTCATGTTCACTTGGGTATCATGGCTTCATTGTTCTCAAGTTCACTTGTGTATCATGGCTTCATTGTTCTCATGTTCACTTGGGTATCATGGCTTCATTGTTCTCATGTTCACTTGGGTATCATGGCTTCATTGTTCTCATGTTCACTTGGGTATCATGGCTTCATTGTTCTCATGTTCACTTGGGTATCATGGCTTCATTGTTCTCATGTTCACTTGGGTATCATGGCTTCATTGTTCTCATGTTCACTTGGGTATCATGGCTTCATTGTTCTCATGTTCACTTGGGTATCATGGCTTCATTGTTCTCATGTTCACTTGGGTATCATGGCTTCATTGTTCTCATGTTCACTTGGGTATCATGGCTTCATTGTTCTCATGTTCACTTGGGTATCATGGCTTCATTGTTCTCATGTTCACTTGGGTATCATGGCTTCATTGTTCTCATGTTCACTTGGGTATCATGGCTTCATTGTTCTCATGTTCACTTGGGTATCATGGCTTCATTGTTCTCATGTTCACTTGGGTATCATGGCTTCATTGTTCTCATGTTCACTTGGGTATCATGGCTTCATTGTTCTCATGTTCACTTGGGTATCATGGCTTCATTGTTCTCATGGGTATCATGGCTTCATTGTTCTCATGTTCACTTGGGTATCATGGCTTCATTGTTCTCATGTTCACTTGGGTATCATGGCTTCATTGTTCTCATGTTCACTTGGGTATCATGGCTTCATTGTTCTCATGTTCACTTGGGTATCATGGCTTCATTGTTCTCATGTTCACTTGGGTATCATGGCTTCATTGTTCTCATGTTCACTTGGGTATCATGGCTTCATTGTTCTCATGTTCGCTAAGGTTTCATGAGTTCATTACACTAATGTTCTCTAGGATCTCATGGCTTTCATAGTCAGCATTTTAAGTTTAAAGAAATCAGCTCAGGGAGCTGATGACCATCATTATGCAGACAGCCTTCTTATGAAGGTTCTCAAAGATCAGTTCTGGGGCCCCAGAGAACTTACCCTCCCACTAGAGGGCCGGATATACAAGCAAAATAAAGTTTTACACTCACCAAATTGAATTAACAGTTTCACACAAAAATCTGAAAAAATTGTACAACATACGTAAAATGAATAAAAAGTCACAATTTCGCTTCTAACAGCGTTAAAAGTTTTATGGCGACGTTTCGGTCGACGTTGTGACGACAATGTTCCAGGACGGACCGAAAGGTCCTCACAAAATTCCTAAGTACGAACTTTTTGGTGTGAAGGACATAGTATGCGGTGCCCCATCTATTCCAACTAATGAATACTGAGGCACAAGACAGCAGTCACTCGGTGTACTTTCTTTCCTTCAAGAGTGCCTTCATGATGAAGGGTTCTTGATCCAAGGAAAAAGAGCTATCCTTCCCAGCTTCGTCTCAAATATGATTTGTCTCCCAATACAAGGTGAGGTATGACACAGCTTTTACTTTACTAAAAGCTCGCACAGTCAGGTTACTCACCATTTTAACATTCCGTTCCTAACTTAATCATTATTAACTTTCTACTGTCGTCAGTAATTCACTATTACGTGAATTATGATAGCAAAGCAAGTAAAACTACTGAAAGTGTGATTATCATAATTTAGCAATCCGTATCAATAATTTGTGTTATCAGCTGTGTCAGCAACTTTAAACTAAAAGGGGAAATATTCCCACCACGTATGTCGAAAGAGATGCTGGGTTCTTAGTTAGGCAAACACCCTGTTGGGAGAGTGGAACCCCTCCCAGAGAAGACCCTAGACACAAACACCTTGTTGGGAGGGTGAAACCCCTCGCAGAGAAGACCCTAGACACAAACACCTTGTTGGGAGAGTGAAACCCCTCCAAGAGAAGACCCTAGACACAAACACCTTGTTGGGAGAGTGAAACCGTCTCCAAGACCCTAGACACAAACACCTTGTTGGGAGGGTGAAACCCCTCGCAGAGAAGACCCTAGACACAAACACCTTGTTGGGAGAGTGAAACCGTCTCCAAGACCCTAGACACAAACACCTTGTTGGGAGAGTGAAACCGTCTCCAAGACCCTAGACACAAACACCTTGTTGGGAGAGTGAAAACCCTCCCAGAGAAGACCCTAGACACAAACACCTTGTTGGGAGAGTGAACCCCCTCCAAGAGAAGACCCTAGACACAAACATCTTGATGGGAGAGTGAAACCCCCTCCAAGAGAAGACCCTAGACACAAACACCTTGTTGGGAGAGTGAAACCCCTCCCAGAGAGGACCCTAGACACAAACACCTTGTTGGGAGAGTGAAACCCCTCCAAGAGAAGACCCTAGACACAAATACCTTGTTGGGAGAGTAAAACCCCCACCCAGAGAAGACCCTAGACGCAAACACCTTGTTGGGAGAGTGAAACCCCTCCCAGAGAAGACCCTAGACACAAACACCTTGTTGGGAGAGTGAAACCCCTCCCAGAGAAGACCCTAGACACAAACACCTTGTTGGGAGAGTGAACCCCCTCCAAGAGAAGACCCTAGACACAAACATCTTGATGGGAGAGTGAAACCCCCTCCAAGAGAAGACCCTAGACACAAACACCTTGTAGGGAGAGTGAAACCCCTCCCAGAGAGGACCCTAGACACAAACACCTTGTTGGGAGAGTGAAACCCCTCCAAGAGAAGACCCTAGACACAAATACCTTGTTGGGAGAGTAAAACCCCCTCCCAGAGAAGACCCTAGACGCAAACACCTTGTTGGGAGAGTGAAACCCCTCCCAGAGAAGACCCTAGACACAAACACCTTGTTGGGAGAGTGAAACCCCTCCCAGAGAAGACCCTAGACACAAACACCTTGTTGGGAGAGTGAAACCCCCTCCAAGACCCTAGACACAAACACCTTGTTGGGAGAGTGAAAACCCTCCCAGAGAAGACACTAGACACAAGCACCTTGTTGGGAGAGTGAACCCCCCTCCAAGACCCTAGACACAAACACCTTGTTGGGAGAGTGAAAACCCTCCCAGAGAAGACCCTAGACGCAAATACCTTGTTGGGAGAGTGAAACCCCTCCCAGAGAAGACCCTAGACACAAACACCCTGTTGGGAGAGTGAAACCCCCTCCCAGAGTAGACCCTAGACACAAATACCTTGTTGGGAGAGTGAAACCTCTCCCAGAGTAGACCCTAGACACAAACACCTTGTTGGGAGAGTGAAACCCCCTCCCAGAGAAAACCCTAGACACAAACACCTTGTTGGGAGAGTGGAACCCCCTCCCAGAGAAAACCCTAGACACAAACACCTTGTTGGGAGAGTGGAACCCCCTCCCAGAGAAGACCCTAGACACAAACACCTCCACCACATTAAGGATGACCCAGTAATAATAATAAAATTAATAATAAAAATAATGATAAAATCAATAATAATAAAATCAACAATTATAGTAACAAATCAATAATAATATTTCCTCACTCTTGTAGATAATTATTATATCTCTTCGGTGGAGGGCATAAGAGCATTGTCTGGAACACCATGCATGGCATCCTACACTCAGGCAACTTATCTTTCACAACATTAATATACAACCTAGTGTTTATTTCTTGCGCATGAAACATCTTGGATAAATTTATATCGCTGATATTCCTCTGGTAAATATATTTTCACCAGCCATATTTCATCGTCTGGCGTGGATTCCCACGCTTGCTTCTCGTATGTGAGATAGTGTTAAGATCGGGAGGTGTTAAGTCTTCTCCATAGATTTAGTACATTATACTGGAGTAACCCATATAACAAAGCAAAATATCTCATAGTATTTTAGTCTACGTAGAGCGAAAATATTTGCGATATTTCGTACTTTGTTCGTTATCCCATTCGTTGTACTCTTGCTGATCGATTTATTAATAATTCAACTTGCAACTGCAAACTGTGGGACCCACAGCCTCGGAGAAGTGGATGAAAAGGCTTCGAGGAAGAATACTTGGATTTCTTCTTGAAGCTCTTTGAATATTCCACGTTCCCTACCACCCCATTTTTTATTTTTTTAACCAATAGGTATATTTTATTACATAATATGGTACACAATATTTAAAAGATACATTGCTGGTACAAAGATGGCATATCCTTATATTTACTATTGATACATTTCTAGATCTAATCATTGAAGTTGTCATACAACAATAACAATAATAATAATAATAATAATAATAATAATAATAATATGCATAATGATATTTTTAATCAAAATATTGACAGCATTAGTGAATGCGCATTGGTTCGCGCCCTAGTGCCGGCGCTGAAGCGCTAGTTTTCGTAGGCTTATTTCGCATCTTATTACAAATGAATCTTCAAGTGTGTGGTCGAGACATGCAGTATAATATTAATGGGAAATCCAAGTATGACCCGGTGATGAATAAGATATATGTGCAACACTTGGATATGATGATGATAAAGACACACGTGTAATAGTTAGGTATCTTTATTTTTGAAACGTTTCACCTACACAGTAAGCTTCTTCGGTCAAATACAAAGGCAGCAGGTGTAGCATTAAATGAAGATGTAATCAGTCCATCAACCTTGGAGAAATAGTATTTGAGCCTGGAGAAGAGTTTAGCTCCTTTCTCAACACAATACTTGGATATCTTTATCACCGAAATGCTTCTCCTGCACAACACGAGGCTGTTGTACAAGTGAAGAATTTCGACAATAAAGATACCCAAGTGTTGTGCATGTGTCCTGATCATGTGTCAGTCTTGTATACCATCAATAATATATATGATCTAGTCTTAAGAATTAGGTGTGGAGCTGCTGGTGTTCGACATGGTAATCCCATACTTGTTACTTGTTGATTAGTGTTCCTGCTACAGTCCTAGTAAATTATGTAGCAGTGCTGGTGGAATGAAAAACACAATTCAAAGAGCGGAAGAGAGGCTGTTGAAGTAGTTTTTCAAGAAAAAATAAAAAAAGGTCGAGAAAATAGGCTGACTGGGAAGGTAGATAAACTATGGTGGATGTAATGAAGTGGAGGGTACTTCTAGAGAAGGTGGTATAGGAAGGTATGAAGCCCAGTTCATTTGGATTGGATGAGATTTTGAAGTTTAAGCCAAGTAATGTCTATTAAGGAATTCATTGTGAGATTTGTGAAATATGTATAATATTAACATACTTACCTCGCGTGTTGTTTTGCATATTTATATTGTACAGTCTGTCTTACTTCTTGCTCTGTACTCCCACGAAGATGTACATTAAATGAAATTCCTGATTTTTAAAAAATTCTTTGAAGGTTTAATGGCTAATTGAATGGTGTGGCACAATACCGTGGCTTGAAAATCACATAAAAAGCATCTCATCTTCTTATTCTTAACAATCTTGATATCCGTCAAATATACAGATGAATAGTAATCTAACGCCTCACATTTTTCTTTCTTCATATTCACCGCTGTGACTTTTTTCTTTTTGTGTTGTAGGTTCATTCGTAAGGAAAAAAAAAGCTGACAGGGACTTCGTCATATGATGACCTGTTAAACGGTGCCAGCACTGACTAGACCAGTGTAGGCTGTTCTGTCTTAAGTCTGCTGTAAGCCAATACACCATGGCATGTACATTCATTGTTTTTTGCCTACCATCCACAAAATATTAAATTTTCTTGGATCTCTCTCTCTTCTTCTATGTTCTGACCTTCAATTTTATTACTTTAAAATTGTTCTTCGCATTTAATTATGCTATATATTCCCTAATTTTATAAATTCAGGTTACTCCTTTGCGATAAACAAAAAACTTTTAAGTTTTCTTCTCCAACTTATAAAGTTACACTCAGCTTTTCCTGCATTTATCTTTTACAGATTCTTAATAACACCCATTGTCTTATGTGCATCAAGTTGCCATTTCATCAAACAAATGCACATCAAAACAATCCAGCATTTTTCTCGACACTAATACTCTAACCATTCTGTTCATCTTGTTCTCTTCAATACACTGGTAAACCAGACCATCCCTTTTTAGACTTAAAAAATCGAATGCTTGTCTTGCTGATTCCAAACAAATCTCTTTTTTTTATATCAAATAAGAGACTATAGCCTTCCCATAAACTGGTCTTTAGCCAAAGTCGGTCCTGATACTGGCTGCTTTCACTGAATATTGTATCGAGTAAACTGTATTACTTAGGTACTAGTACCACCCATCTAATCAACCTACACAAACAAACCATTTCAACAACCCTTTTTCCAATCCGATAGTTTCATCCAGTAACCAATCTAGTAAAACTACATTTTACCTATTCGCAGTGCGTCTACTATGATGAATAAACATTGCACATGAAATTCAGGTTTCCAGTCGAAAAAAGGTAGCTGGTATCTTAATAGAGCCATATTTCACGTTTTGCAGAATTTCTCAAGCCATATTTCTGCCCTGATAAAAATGGCATCAGGAGCTTTAATACGTTTTATCTGGCAGAGGTAGCAAGTAAACTGGCACCCATGGCGTGTCTGCTAATCTCACACACCACACTACGTGAAATATTCCTACATTTCCTTCATGTTCTCCCCGACCTCAGACGTCCCATGAAATTCTCTCGTGCAAAGACGTTTTAATTTTGCTGATGGATACACCGCAATATTTATCTGTTTACGATGCATTTATCAACGGGAAATTACGAAAATATTCTCAATGTAGGTTTCGTTGCTCCTTACTCTCTTGTTTAATTTATATTTTTTTGAGTATACATGAAGTACATGTTTATGAATCTACACGTATGTCAGGCATCTTATTTTATAGCCGGCGAAGAAAAAACTGTTAAGACCTAATTACTTATACATAACCATGGTTCGCGCCTCCCATCCATCCTTCTGTTTATTCATGCAACGAGGAATTTGAAACCAAACATTGACCAATTTTTCTCCAGCCTCTCCCATTCTCATCATTTCATTTTTTCCTTTCCTCATTTTTCTTTTTCACTTCCATTCACTCTCTATCCACTTTTTTCTTCCACTTGCCAGTTCCATCGTGCTGTCAGTTATGTCTGGATATGATTATTTCCCCTCATAATACTGCACAACCGCTGTGTTAACAAATTAACTTTTAATATATCCTTTACTCTCTTCTACTGCCCAAAGTTAATATTTCACATTTAAACTTCGACCTTATGTGACCGCTGAAGGCTGCTCGTTGAATCTTCACCTCCCTGCCCCTACCGGTAACATAATCCTCCAAGCAGGCAATTCCTTCCTGATTTCAGCATGGTATATACAGGGAAAAGTGTGTATCTCTCAGTGTATATGCACAATTTACTTGAATTACTATTTTAGGCATTAAAGTGCTAGTGCACAGGTAATATGCGGTCTTAATAATGCACGAGAAGTCTATAAACTTTACTCATTCACTTCCTAAAATCAGACAAATATATAGTGATCGTCAATCCGAATAATTTCTCTACTGGACAACACCAACACCCGCTCTATGACAATCTCCGTGCAAAACAGAGAAGCAACGGCAGAATGGATACATTACTAAAATTTCGTTTCGCTCGAAGATGAAGCGGGTTTATACAACATACATGGGAAACTTGGGAATATATAAGCAGAGTGAGGATCTTAATAAAATACAGGTGACAGAAGCATGTGAATATATGTAAAAATAAAGTCGCAGAGTTTGCCGAGCAAGAGAAGTTCGTTAACATGAAACATTGAGATACTAATAAAAATCTGTATTCAGAGGCCACATTTATACTAGTGCTGCAAAAAAGTTGTATATGTAAGTTTACACAAGTGGCTCACCAAATATGAGACACCTATGTATGTGTGAGGTGGACTTGAGTCACTGACTCCAGTACAGATGACAGCTGTTGCTACCACAGCAAAGGCTACACACACCTGTCTTTCTCCTGCATTAGTAGTTGCTTTTTACTAAGCAACAGAACCGGTCACAAAATTGAGACCCCACTTTAGGCGATTTATCCTGACGATTTATCCAGAATCTCGGTTAAAACCTTGACCTGTGAAAGACAATTCAACAAATCTTCAGTAATTACATATTCATTTGCAAAATGCGCCAAACCTGCACGAGTCAACGAGCTATAAGGCTGAGGGAAGCTATTCACAAAAGGAAGTAATTCAAAGGAATGAACTTGTGAGGTTACAAGGAAAGTCAGAGTTGGCAGAGCAAGACAATTTTGGTCAAAAAAATCAGTGAGTGCTGAATGGATAACCTTAAAATAAAGTAGGGCTAATGAAGGGGGTGGGAGGGGGAGGTATCACCATGAAACTTTTTTAATAAATGTCCAATTTCAAAGATTATTTAAGTTACGAAAGTGGTGACTAGCGCATACTGGAAGTTTCATGAAGTTTGTTCCAAAATAAGAATAGATAAAAAATAAAAAAAACAAATTATTTTTGGATAGGGCAACACATCGGTAAAATTTCTAACAAATTGGTAATGCGTAGGCTGTTCTAGTTTACTTTACATGAACAAGTGAAGGCTTAAGAAGTACTGTACATCGAGAATTGAACGATACATCATTATACTGTATCCCCAAAATTCTTAATTTTGTATGTTTTGTGCTTTTTTTTGGGTATTTTACAATAAATCATAAACAGTAAAACCTATTACAAATTACTCGATATATAGTTGTAAAATCATTATTCCTGAATAATGTCTGTAAAAATCCAAGCAATCTATTCATAAATAACGGAGAATCTTTTACTAATAGGAAAAAATCATTAGAATTCATCTATGAAAGTCTACAGACGTGTATCATCATTAGTCAGCAGCGAGAGAGACGCACTCGGGAGTAACTGAGCGGCGACCAGTTGTGCGGATCATATAGTAGCTTGAGGAAGATTCCATGTACTCTATTTTCTAAAAACTGAAACAAAACTAATATATGGAAAATGCAATATATATAATACCAGATGGCAATGCGTAAATTTGATATCAAATATGATTAAACTGTAAAAAATAATTAGAAAAATGGTATAAACAAACTGATTACACTAAAATATTGCTAGATTTATGCCTGATTTTTCAGAAAAAATTCTTATTTTTTTTTATTTTTTAACTTTTTTTTCTCATTACACACTCCCTCCCTGAAGGCGCCCAGACACTGAAAAACAAGAGGTATCTGACCATCAAGACTGACAACTTTCGTTTCGCCGAGGCACCGACCGCTTCTCCATGTTAACAATGTGCTAATCATGCGACCAATACACAGTCCTGCGAGAATGTTTCTCGAACGCAGCAGCGATGACAATAATAATAATAATAATATTAATAATGATAAATATTAACGATAAACGCACAATAATTGTTTAGGTCTGTTACCTAATTAAGTATACATTATGGAGTAAAGCTTAAATGGCATTGGATACATTCATATTGTACACTGATAATAATCATCATAATTTCACTGAAAACAAATATATACCGAGACAAATATAATTATACTAAACCATGACAGTTCAAACAAATAATAACAACATGTGGGCACAGCTGCAGAGGTTGGTATAATGTTTGTCCAGCACTGAGGGAACATGAATGTTTGTTTAGCACTGAGGGAACATGAATGTTTGTCCAGCACTGAGGGAACATGAATGTTTGTCCAGCACTGAGGGAACATGAATGTTTGTCCAGCACTGAGGGAACATGAATGTTTGTCCAGCACTGAGGGAATATTATTGGCAAAGTTGACAATGGAGACAAACTTTGTGTTGTTCCCCTGTGAGTGATACTCTGGTCGCCGTGACTGACTTGGCTACGTCTGATGGAGCGGAAAAAAAATTAATTCGTTTTCGCCAAAAATAAGGCAAATTCCGGAAGAACAGACCACTGGCTAAACTAACTGCTACTGCTGTAACAATGTTATGCTGCAATTAGAATCACTATATTTTTTTTAAATTAGAGAAGCTGCATCGCAAGGATATGTCATATTCACCATCTGAATACTAACAGCAAGTACTGGAGCTTTTCTTAACCAGAATATAACTTTCTGGTACCACCTTTTGTCTGGCTACGGCTAACAACAGTCTACTAATTCACAGGTAGGTATTTTTAGTGCTAGGTAAGCAGGGCCAGCAACCAGCAAGGGTGTATGGAAGCGTGTCCATGTTTTGCTGATGTGCTGGGAAACCGAGAAGAGAGCATGTTGATACAGAGTTGATGTAAGGAGGGGTAGATATTGCAGCCTCGGCTCCCACACCAGCCACTCCTTCCCCAGAATACCAACATGGTCAAGGGATCATTAGGTTTCACCCCATCCTACTAATAGAGCGTTGTATTTTCACTATAATTTAACACCGTGGAAAAAGCAACGCTGATACCAAGCCAGAAAGTTGGTTTGTTGTGCATACAAGTCTACCGCCTTCGCTGTCGCTCGAAATGCTCAGCATAAACAAGGCTTTTAACGTGTTAAATGTCATCCAGTCATATGGAAATAAAGTATTATTATTATTATTATTATTATTATTATTATTATTATTATTATTACTGCTGTTGTTGTTGCTCCCCGTTTCTATTTCAGAGAATATTTCTCGGTAAGAATTCTTTTATTTCATAAGTCAGACACGTGCAACAGTTAGGTATCTTTATTCCGAAACATTTCGCCTACACAGTAGGCTTCTTCAGTTGAATATAGAGAAGGCAGCAAAAGCAGTAGAGATATAAGGCGATGTAATCAGTCCATCACTCAAGACAAGTTTTGAGGTGGTCAGTCCCTAAGCATGAAGACGAGTTTTGGTCCATAGTCTAGAACACTGCTCCTCAGACCACTTCAAAACTACGTTTTCAAGGGTGATGGACTGATTACACTGTCTTAACATTTCCAGTGCTTCTGCTGCTTGATCTACATTCGACTTAAGAAGCCTACGAAACGTTCCGGAATAAAGATACTCAATGGCTGCATATGTGTTTTACTTATCAACTTTTATGTTACGCTATAAAAAAACCTTAAGAGAAACTGGATTAAACCCATAATGAAAAAAAATTGTTCTTAGGAAGGCAAAGCGGCAGATTTTTACTGATTTGATTCATATGGATCAGCTTCTACCACTGATGCATGAATCATCTGAAAAATAATAATCTATGAGCACGTGGGAAGAACTTCAAGAGTCTTGCACGGATGATTATCTTGCATGATGGATGATAACCTGGTGATGGCGGGCATCCATCACCATTTTTAAGAGAGATAACAAGACGGAAAACAAATGGTATAGTGACAGTACGAGGCGGAAAAAGACTCTTGTATACATTTGTTAAATGAAACACTTCGCCACCAGTGGCTTCTTCACTGCTAATGAAAGACTCAAAGAGCCACTAGTGGCGAAACGTTTTTTAATGCCCTGAACAGTAGAGACGTGTCTTTTCTGCCACATCCTGGAAGACAGGTCAGAGATTTATCTTCCCAAACATACGTCACACAGACCACAGTAGAACACAACCTCTTTAATGTAATGGACCTTATTTTGTTCGAATAAGTTACTCTAGAGATTTACCCCAGTGATGAACTCCGGAGAAGTGTCACACTTCTCAGTGGCCACAATCAGTGCAAAGAATGACTAATAACCTTACGTACTCTTTATGAACGATGTGATAGGGAAAAATGTTAGTGATGTTACTGATGTCAGTTATCAATACCGTCACTGGCTGCTGGTGATGTTACTGATGTCAGTTGACACCATTAATCATTCATCAACACAAAACACTGAAACTATAATTTTTACCGCAACACACAACACTAATAGAACTAACATAATATCAGTACTCGGAATAAAATACTGCGCAATACAGTACAATGCCGCACAATGCGCCCCGTAACACAATCCTGGGGAAACAACGTCACAATAGACACACTCGCCTACCAATAAGCACCAAATATTTGTTAACTAAATGGAATATCGTTGTTTATTTTAAGCATCAGAGGCACGTGGGTCGTTCATCGCCACAAGAGGTGGAGGTTGACGTCTCTGTTAAGCTCAGAGTGTTAGGATTAACACCGCGACGCGAGCGAACAAATTCCCAGACAAGATTTATTAATGGATTATGCTCAAGTAGCCTCGGGAAAACCAAGCTCTTCGCCATAAAACTTAAACTACTTTGAAGTATGGGTAAAAATGGAAGTAAAATTTTCCCTATTTCTTTTATGTTAAAACTTGCTACGTTCTCTGACGGAAAGAAATTCCTCGTTAAGTTTTAAAAAGTTTTAATGCAAGCTACTTTGCGGTCCAGACACTGGCCCGCTTAAGACTCGTGATATAAATTAATAAAATTATATATATATATATATATATATATATATATATATATATATATATATATATATATATATATATATATATATATATATATATATATCGTGTCGAATAAGTAAAACTTGTGATTTTGGCTTTAATACCAACGCACTTCTTGCCGAATAGAGCAAGCGAAAATTTGTGTATGTAATAATTTCGCACAAATCGTTATATTTCATTGTGTTTGTTTATAATTAAATTATTATAAACTTATCTAAAATATATTTAGTTGGATTAGGCTAAATTAAATTGAGCTTGTTATAATACGGTTAGGTAAGTTTTCTCAGGTTCTTTTGATGCAAAATCATTTATTTTTATTTTAACATAAATGAAAAAAATATATATCTTTAAATGTATAAGAGAAAATTTTAGAAAGGACCTAATTTTAAACGAGTTCTTGCTAACTGACCAGTTTTACCTATTCGGCACGACATATATATACACGCAATAATCACGAACAAACGATACAAGTTCCAAAAACAACCACAGAGAAAGCTGAAGGATAGCTCTAGGCCTTTCGTGTTGCAGTCAACACATCAGGAGAGTGCAGAGTTGCAGCGTAGTGGACACTTGTCGATGAATTAAGAAAACTCACATGAAAACCAAACACAGTGTAGACTGTAGATGTCATTCGCCATCTGTAGCACTACAGGAGAGTGACAGTCTAGGTTTATGCTGAGGTAATCGATATGTCACATTTATGTTGAGGGACGCGAGTTGGGGAACTAAACTTTGTCTGACGGTAAGTAGAGTAGCTGGACGCCAGACCTAATTCGACCCATATTTGACAAGTCTTTCTCAAAATCAACCCTATCGCTCACATACATGTCTAACATATGTTTGATTAACACAAACCAAGTAATCAGTTTTAGTAAACTTAATACATGCTAGGCAGGTCCAACCTGCAGAGCACGGGTCAGAAGGCGTTGTGCACTGATTTGTTATTATGGTTATAAAGAATTATTGTAACTAAACTGATGCAAAACTGGACGAGAATCGAACCCCAAGTTACGTGCGCACATGCGTGTCTGTCTTTGCCTATATACATTTACAGGGGTCGAGCTTCAGCTCCTAGTCCAGAATATTCGGTGGTCACTATTAGAATGTCTCCTGGCTTCGAGAGCCTTATCGTACACACACTCACACAAACACACACACACACACACACACACACACACACACACACACACACACACACACATACATATCCACACGTGTGTAAAATTCCTGCGCTCTACCAATGTAAAGTGGTTGAGCGCCAACGGTAAAGGCTCATATGAACAGATGTGTATGCTTGAAATACTTTACTCGGTTCTTCTGGCATAAAATTCTCAATCGGGAACTAATGAGAAACAACAAGACTGTCAACTAGACCTAAAATTGCAGTAGCTACTGTAAAGTCATTGAAATATTTTGTGGAGAATAAGTAAGAATATTTTGATGAATAAGAAGGGAAAGTAATTAAGTAATCTGATTTTCAGGAATATTTTCACTCACAAACGAAGAGTAGAAATTAATACTGGACCACATCCACTGCATTATGGCCAGATGTCTGAACCATAGTTCACCTCTTCAGAGGTTCCGTTTTACTAATTACTTACTAATCAAGGACTAGTTTATTACCTCTTGGGAACACTAATGGGTTCGGCCTTTCACATCAATTAGAAACTCTGACTTATGAAGAGCCAACCCATGTACATACCTACAATGACGATCTTGATCCACGTTTGGATGTAGAATTCGTTCAATTTGCAGATATTACAAAAATATTTAACAGTAAAAAAAAAATACGGTACGAGGAGAGCTCTCCTGAATCGGCTAACAGCAGACAATGACGTCAAAGGGGTATTTACAAATGTGGAAATAACACTGAGCGTATATCTTGGTAACTAATACCGACAAACTGGAGTAAAAAGACGAGCAAACACTAGAAACATTTATTTTAAAACGCTTCCGTCCTGGGATCTCTGATCAAGATCCCAGGACCGAAACTTTTTCAAATAAATATGTCCTAGTATTTGCTTACGTGTCTTTTTAAGTCGATATAACATGTATTGTGATTACTAATTGCAGTGGCGAACGATCAGTTTCAGTAACGTAGCATATCAAAAAACTAATCATAGCCAGAGCGTGACGCAAGAAGGGCTCACCTAGCTATGAGTAATGAGCTCGCTGCACGATATTTTGCATCAGCTTGATTTGGACCAACTCATTAACAACTTTGATCGTAAGGTGGTAAGTGTCTGCCTTTTAGACATAAACCTGAAGTGTTTCTGCAAGAAAATGTTACAATCTGATTTTCTGTTTATATGATTTCTATTTCATATGAACGATTTAGTTTATGGTTTGATATATGTATACATCAGTATGAGAGCTAAATATTTCATACCAAGAAATATCGTATTATATTAATAAAAATTGGCATGGAAAAACATTATGATTATTCTGAACCTGTGAAAATAGATTAGTAACTGCAGTCTTCTTGTTAGAGTTATATTTTGCTTAATTCTCATACACTGTAAATGATTTTACCTAGTCTGGAGCCTAAATCGCTCGTGGATTTACGGGCTTCTATCATCCTAAATATGGCCAGGCTTGCAAGATTTAATGCCATGGAAGACTGCAGAGCTTTCTTATGAGTACTTAACTAATCCTTTGTATCCTGTTATCCCAGTTCCCAAATTCCTTCACTATTCGCAACACTACGCTCCCTATATACACTTACATCCTCTCTCCCCCCAGGTACATGCATCTGTGTGAGACTTGGTAAAATCCACTGTGTTGGGGAAACGCTGTCAATAAAGGATCGCAATTTACTCAATGGTTTTTTATACCATTTGTCATCATCTTGTCAGACACTGCAGTAAAAATTCACCTTCATACATGAAAATACCTGAACCTTCTCATAGCTTTCTCAATCAGCAATACACAACTTTCTATATTTCTCGTAAAAGGACAAACATGCAACTAGTGTGTCATTTTATTGCCGCAACGTTTCTCTCTCCAGGGGTTTTATCAAGCCAATACTGCCTTAATGAACCTCATTGAGAGCGAAACGCTGAAGAAATATGATGTAACATTAGTTGCACATGCGTCTTCCACATGCGCCCTTTTACCTAACATATTATCGGAAATTTTACCAATACTGTTACAGCCTTCTACGTGACTGTATCCAAGAAATATTCTTAATCAAGATCCACTCCACCTCAAATCGTCGATCATTAACCTTCCTCCACGACAACATGAACCTATCATGAAGAATGTGCAGATGACCCGAACAATGCAAAAAAAGAACAACGCAATCCACGTGAAGGAATTTTCGTTCACGCCAGAACATTACAGATAATGTTCAACAGAAAATCAAGCTCACTGGGACACTTCAAGCCCTCTGCGATAACAGTCACTGGAAAAATTTTGAGAAGACCTGAAATTTTTCAAAATCTGTCATATCGCCCACTGTTTAGCACAAAAACCGAAGCTATCAGCTTAGGTCTCAAATCTGCTACAAACAAGAAACAAGAACTCCACTACATCGCTAAAACCTACGGACACTGACTTTCAGAAAGGCTGTTTCCATTGTCATAAGACATTAACAGCATAAGACACTAACATCAGCCACCACTACTGATAAAGGAAGTGGTGTCATTATCTTGAACACTAACGACTACGGGAACAAGATTCTCAATCTACTAAACGACCCAGATACCTACAGACCTCTAACAACAAGCCAAATGGGCAGCCTAACCAAAACTTTTCTACTCAAGAATCCCCACATTTTAAAGGACTCAGAAAACGGGAAGAAACTTCTACAAACCACCCCCAGTAACCTCAGACCTACCAGAATGTACGGCCTGAAGACTTACAAGACAGAAATTCCATCAAGACCCATTTCCTCTGGAATAAACACTACCCTCAACGATCAAGGATTCTAACAAAACACTTATATAATCTCTTGGGCACAATTAGTCGAGTACGTCTTAAACATACTGGTGATCTCAACAGCATCCGCAACATTATCATCAGAAACAAGAAACTCTTCGGCCTAGATGTGACATCCCTGTTCATCAAGATACCCATAACACAAGCACTCTATCTCCTGCGCCAAAAAACTGACCGACTTCCTCGACCTTCCTGTTCCAGTTAGCGATTTTATAAACGTTACTAAACTGTGTGTTGGTTTTACGTGTTTCTCATTTGAAAATTATTTTCAACAGAGACGCCGAAAGGTTCTCCACTGAGTGGTGTACGGGCGAATTAATACACGGAACATGTTGAACATGAGCGGTTTTCCTATTATTTCCTAAGTCACCTGGCGCCGTTATGTTGACAACATACTGATCATAACTCCTAAGTGACTCCTTGTCCCTGCACTCTAAGCTCAACAAAGTCCAACCCTCGATCCAATTTACGCTCGAATAAGTCAACGACACTCTTCCATTCCTTGATGGCGCATAAGACATGTGCAACACCTGGATACGTCTTCATAATGAATACGTATCCAGCCAGTGAATTCATCAATTTAGTACAGAAGTTATTTGAAGGTGTTGGAACTGGAGACAGATACTAAGGTGTTGCACATGTGTCTAATTCTTCAACTTGTCGGTATTATATACTACCGATGTTATATTATGCAAGTGAGACTGGGTGGAATTTAGACACCAGGATAACAGAACACATCAGGTCCGTAAGAGAAAGTTCTGCACCAGGTGTTTACAAGACACCTTGAGAGCAATATAGTATTGTTACTGGGTTACTGGGAATTCACTTGTGTTTATCAATAATTAAAGCAAAGTTGTTATAGTATTATTTACAAGAAAAGTATCGAACACATGAATTTGTTACTCTGTTAGGTTTAAAGCCTATCGACTGCGCGAGGTTCATTAATTCCCAAACGGGGGGATGAAAGCTAGCTCTCAAGTGTATATACACAGTGTTTCTGTATATACACCGAGATGTGCACACCTGCGTTGACTGTCCCACACACAATACACTTTTGTTGCATATACACCAAGATGTGCATTTTTGTATATACATTAGCATATACACATCTGTTGTGTATACCATGAAAACATTACACAAAATTCAAAATTTTTCAAAGACTATTTCAAAAAATGACGACCTTGAGATTTTTTTTATCGGATTCAATAATTTCTCAACAAGAAATTTATGTAAATTTTATCTTGTCATTTTTCTGCCAAGAATTTAAATGAAAATAGTGTAATTTTATAAGCAAAAAAATCACAGCAGATAAAAACAAACAAAAAAAAAAGGAACTTTGAGGACAGTTTGCCCATCAGGGAGACGCTGAGAAGAAAATATTTAACGTTGGGAGTTGTCCTCTACAAATATTTAAGGGACTAATCTCATTAACAGCATGTTGGAGTATTATTATAATAATAATAATATCGTTATTTACTACGAGTACATGGTATACAGTCCTAGCTGACATCAATGACATACTACTATATAGAAAGCCCCTAGTTATGCTGAGCATTTAGGACAAATTAGGTCCTTGTCCCAGGATGCGACGTACACCAGTCGACTAACTCCTAGGTACCCATTTTACTGATGGGTGAACATAGACATCCGGTGTAAAGAAACACGCCCAATGTTTCTACCCGCGCTGGGAATCGAACGAAGACCCTTGCCTTGTGAAGCGAAAGCTTTAGCGACCAGGCCACAGGGCACCGTTATTTCTCTTCGGTTACCCCGTTATTAATTGAAAAATGATATGGTGATACCGACAAGATATGGAACAAGACACTTATGTACAGTTCAGGACACTTATGTACAGTTAAGGACACTTATGTACAGTTAAGGACACTTATGTAGCCTTACGTACAGTTCCTGAACTATATACAAGTGTTTTCACACATCCCGTTATTACTATGATTGATTATTACATAAGCGAGGAGCACTGCGGCAGGTCTTATTGGCCCATGTTAGGCAGGTCCCTCTCAAACACAACTTTTCATAATCATAAGATAAGAGATGAGCACTGCTGCAGGACTACTGGCACATGTTAGGCAAGTGCTCAAACGCAAACCTTCATTCTCACGTATGAGCACAGAGAAGCTCACCGACCCTGGCGTAGGGAGGAGGAACTAAGTTCGCTCTGAGAAAGGTGAGAGTAGTTCTAAGTCACTGAGTCAAGAGCCCTTTTACAAGAATCTAGACTCCCCCATGGAGGGGAACTTCATTAATAAGACTCTTTTAATAAGCTAATAATACAAAATCTTGTGGATAGTTAGTGTTAGAGATGTAAACAAGTGTTAGTGTATTATTATCTTACTGTACCTTGAAAATTTATTTTTGTTATGAAAGTTGAACAATACGCAGATTCTCCGTCCCCATAACCAGCACTCACTCCGCCATCAACCAACATCCCCGCCCCTACCATCACACTACAACTTCCCCACAAAACGGGTTTAGCGTTTCGCTTTTTATATAATAACGGGAACCAACTAAGAATATAAAAAAAGGAGGAACACTGCAACAGACCCACTAGCCCATACACTAAAAAAAAAATATTTCTCCACCTTGTTACGCTGTTCAATTGAAAAGTAAGAAGCGAGGTCAGGAGCTGGAGCTCTCTTCCTGCAACCACAGGAAACCTTGCTATATAAACTATGGGCAAAAATTTGGGTGAATCAGTAACATGTACATGTTAGAGAAAACAAGGTTAAAGCTACAACAGTCGTACGGGGACTGTTTACCAACAATTTAAGAAATCTGACAAATTTAGTTAATGAATAAGAAACATGTGTGACACTTGGGTAATAATATTTGCTTATCCTCGGCAAATAAGGTTAATTAGGTATTGTACATGTATCTTATTTATGAGCTTATTGGCACTGACTACCGTGAGTAATATGACACGGAAATTATCAAATAACCTGCACTTAAGAAACGAAACTCATGACGACGTTACGATCCGTCCTGGACCATTGTCAAGTGCAGCTGACGGACCACAACGGCGCCCTCAAGATCACGATCAAGAGAGTATAGGTAAGACCCTTGTGGGGTAAGCGGGAGAGTGGGGATGCTGGAAGAGTAGGTTGGTGAGAGGAAGGTTACGAGTAGAAGAGACAACAGATACTCGAAGGTAGATTGGTGGAGTACCTGCTGAAGCAGCTTCATTAACTACTAACAAAGTTATGCTAAATATTTATGGTTGGATGGTTGTCTCGTTCATGTACTTGTCGGTTACTGAACCGACAAGCAGATGACTCGGACAACTCTTGAACACCTAGATATCTTCACTGTGGA
The DNA here is from genome assembly GCF_038502225.1 of Cherax quadricarinatus. Classification (NCBI taxonomy): domain Eukaryota; kingdom Metazoa; phylum Arthropoda; class Malacostraca; order Decapoda; family Parastacidae; genus Cherax; species Cherax quadricarinatus. The sequence goes on along the minus strand of NC_091350.1, from coordinate 17,629,087 downwards.
AATATTTCCCCAACCATTGGCTTTATCAATCCAATACAGAAACTTAATACCAATTAACTATGTAAATAACTGGTTCATAAAACCGACAGGATGATAAATTAGATACTTGTGGAATAGTTGGGGATCTTCACTGTGGAAACGTTTCGCCAGTGGCTGGCGAAACGTTTCCACAATAAAGATACCCAAGTGTTCTACAAGTGTCTATTTCATCACCAATTAAATATATTAATCACGTAATGTTCACAATGATTTTCACAGAAATTCCAAACACGAATACACAATGCTACTCTGGCAGAGGTGTATCTCTACCTTGACAAACTGACTTTAAAAGCACGACAAACACATGACGCTGTGCAATAAATCACATTTCATGTTACGTAATGACTGTATCAACGAAAGCATTAGCAAAGACTTAATATAATGACATCATTGAGAGGCAGCTAATAATCGTTCAGCTGGAGCACGAGCGAGAGATGTACCCGGCTATGTCCTATATATTCCTTTGTAATGGAGTAGTGAACGAGGGAGAGGCGCCATCATTGCTGCAGTGTTGAACATTATTTCTTCATAACACCATTACTAAACTACATCAATGTTGTAAAAATGACAAGAGATCGCCCTTAGTAAAATGTTATATCTACTCGGGTAAAAGTATTGAGAGGAGAGGAAGCAAGGAAGGTGCGGATACGGGAGGAAGAAAAGAGAGAGAGAGAGAGAGAGAGAGAGAGAGAGAGAGAGAGAGAGAGAGAGAGAGAGAGAGAGAGAGAGAGGGGGGGGGGGGGGGGGAGGGGGGGGGAGAGAGAAAAACACGGCACTCTTATCTCGGGTGAACAGAAAGGAAAAAAAATGTTCATTGACTAGCTATGAATGCTGTCATTAATGTAAGAGCCTCTTGTAATGTACCATCCAGTTGGTAGGAATGGTGTTCCCAGCTACATTAATGTTGTTACGGACACCAACATTCAGTTGGCAGGAACTATGTTCCTTGCTACATTAATGTTGTTACTGACACCAACATCCAGTTGGCAAAACTGTGTTCTTTTGCTAAACCTGTGTATTAATCATGCCTCTACCACCCCAATGTCGAGGTCGTTCCACTGCCTAACCACTCTAAGGCTGAAGAAATAATACTCGGCATCCCTGTGACTCATTTCCAACTTCCTGATGTGCCCAAGATATTCCATGAGATTGTGTTTTGTATTGTAATCTTTAATATGACACGTAAGTATCAGTGTTTAAGGTGCTTGATGTACTCTCCCACCTCGCTACCTACACTACGTGGTTTTATCACAGTACTCATGCAGCTCTGAATTATATAAAAGGATAATAGACGTAAAAAGAGAGGAAAAGGAACAATACATACATACACTTAGGACATAATTAATGAAGATATTTCGGTCCAGGGAACTTGGTCACTTCGTGAATATGATGTATCTGAAGCGATGACGGTCCCAGGACCAAAATATCTAAAGCAAAGGTGTCCCTAAGTGAATACATTCGTGACCATTTCCCTCAAGCTGCTAGGCACTCATTTTCCTTTTCACTATTAGCAGGAATATGAGGGAAATCTTACTAATGTTCTTATTTTTAACTAATTTCTTATTGGTATATAAAAATATCGAACTAGAAAATTAAGTTTATAATGATAAAGAAAAGAAATCCAGGTATTTCAGTGTAACCCATAGCTATGAAAATTACACAGAAAACTCTATCAAATATTCTGAAGCATTCAGATAAATTAAAAGCAAATTTTATAAATAATAAAAAGGCACAATAACTGGAACACAAAAAATCAGCATATCGGAGAAAGAAACTGATGATGTTTCGGTCCGACTTGGCCCATTAAGTAGTCAGTGTGACCAGTTAATTGTGCAAGTCGTACCGAAGCGTCGTGAAAAGTTTCTTTCTCCTATGTGGGCGTTATCTGTGTAGCAAATTTTATGCAACGATCTTTGTATAGCACCACAGTGTGTAGAGGTAGGCACAGATTCAGATTCTCCATTTGCTTGAAAGCATTAACAGTTACCTTTCACAGAGGGTATATAGAATAACGGGCAGGGAACTTGTTTAAAACAATCACCAATTCCAATACCTGTTATGGCTGGAAATAGTACTAGATTTTAATTGCTAGTGACCTCATGTCCAGCTCAAGAGTGGCAATATTCTTCAACAATAACGATACAACAGTACGGAACAATACGACAATAACATCCCATATAGCGGCAACGGCAATGGCTGTAAATATCCAAACTGCAGCAACGGTAACCGTAGTTAAATATAACTACAGCAGCTTTGGAAGATGTCTGGTGGTAGTCAAGTCTAATGACCGACATTGCAGGTATAGGTTAGGTTAAGTATGGTTTGTCATGAAACAGGACAAGCGTTTCCTGAGGTGGGTCTTTATCATATGATGACCTGCCGCTGGAGCTTGTGATCATCTAACCAAGACCTTCCGATGGCTTACTGGTCCACCCCTTTAAAAATTTGGATTATAAGTATTGTAGTATAGCATAAATACAATTAAATAACTATAACAGTAAAAAAGTTCATTTCAGCAACTACAAATTTAATGACCAGTAACAGTGCCAAGGGTCATAAAATCCGTAGGTTTAATGACCTGAAGCAGAATATAAGTACATAAAATTTGTAGTTTTAATGGCCTACAGCAGAGGCAAAAGTCATAAAATCTGCAGTTTTAATGACCCGTATATAATACAGTTTTAATAACGTGCAGGTGAAGTAGAGGTCATAATATTTGTGGCTTTAATCAGTACAGCTGCGATTACTGCAAATCTTGGCGGCTTCTAAGCAATTTTAACTATAATAACTATAATGGTGTTGTTTCTGAAATGTTGAATGACAGTATGACACATACGGTCAGTGCATCCTTCACTCAGTACTAAATAAATAATCGACACCCGCAAGGATAATAATAGACTGGATAACTAGAACCCTGAAAACACAAAAGCCAAGCTAATTCTGATATTCGTCAAGTTACTCGTTATCTCTTGGCTGGAATACTGCTGCTGACAATTACAGAAAAGTTGAAGACGCTAAACATTAATTAAAAGCTGCATATATATTACACACAAAAAGCAGGATAGCCATCATAACAGTAAGTGTCGAAGAGCAAGTGCCAGGCAGGTGTTGAGCATCAAGTGCCACGTAGATGCTGACTACTCACATTATCAAGGAACAATCATTGTTCCTTGATAATGTGAGTAGTCACGAAAGCGCTTGGAATTTCTCTATTTCTCTCTCTCTCTCTCTCTCTCTATATATATATATATATATATATATATATATATATATATATAATATATATATATATATATATATATATATATATATATATGTCGTGCCGAATATGTAAAACTGGTCAATTAGCAAGAACTCGTTCAAAAAGTGATTTCTAAAATTTTCTCTTATACGTTTAAAGATATATTTTTTCATTAATGTTGATATAAAAATTTATAATTTTGCACCAAAAGAATCTTAGAAAACTTACCTAACCTTATTATAACAAGCATAATTTACTTTAGCCTAATCCAACTAAATATATTTTAGATTTGTTTACAATAATTTAATACTAAACAAACACAACGAAATATATTTTTTTCGTTAGGTTCAGAATGATTTGGGCGAAATTATTGCATACACAAATTTTCACTTGTCCTATATGGCAAGATGAGCGTTGCTATTTAAGCCAAGATCGCAAGTTCTACCTATTCGGCACGACATTTTACACACACACACATATATATATATATATATATATATATATATATATATATATATATATATATATATATATATATATATATATATCTGCAAAACAAAACAACCACTGTGAAAGAATAGAGAAATTCCAAGCGCTTTCGTGACTACTCACATTATCAAGGAACAATGATTGTTCCTTGATAATGTGAGCAGTCACGAAAGCGCTTGGAATTTCTCTATTCTTTCACAGTGGTTGTTTTGCATAGTCTGAAATCACCTGTTTATTGCATATATATATATATATATATATATATATATATATATATATATATATATATATATATATATATATATATATATATATATATATATATAACACATCGGCCGATTCCCACCAAGGCAGAGTGGCCCGAAAAAGAAAAACTTTAATCATTCACTCCATCACTGTCTTACCAGAGGGGCGCTTTACACTACAGTTATAAAACTGCAACATTAACACCCCTCCTTCAGAGTGCAGACACTGTACTTCCCATCTCCAGGACTCAAGTCCGGCCTGCCGGTTTCCCTGATTCCCTTCATAAATATTACTTTGCTCACACTCCAACAGTACGTCAAGTATTAAAAACCATTTGTCTTCATTCACTCCTATCAAATACGCTCAAGCATACTTGCTGGAAGTCCAAGCCTCTAGCACACAAAACCTCCTTTACCCCCTCCCTCCAACCCTTCCTAGGCCGACCTCTATCCCGCCATCCCTCCACAACAGATTTATACACTCTCTAAGTCATTCTGTTTTGTTCCATTCTCTCTACATGTCCGAACCACCTCAACATGCCCTCCTCAGCCCTCTGGATAATAATTTTGGTAATCCTACACCTCCTAATTTCCAAACTACGAATTCTCTGCATTATATTCACACCACACATTGCCCTCAGACATGACATCTCCACTGCCTCCAGCCTCCTCCTCGTTGCAACATTCATCACCCAAACAAGAATGTTGGTACAACTATACTCTCATACATTCCCTTCTTTGCTTCCACGGACAAAGTTCTTTGTCTCCACAGACTCCTAAGTGCACCACTCACCCTTTTCCCCTCATCAATTCTATGACTCACCTCATCCTTCATAGACCCATCTGGTGACACGTTCACTCCTAAACATGTGAATACATTCACCTCCCCCATACTCTCTCCCTCCAATCTGATATCCAATCTTTCGTCACCTAATCTTGTTATCCTCATCGCCTTACTCTTTCCTATATTCACTTTTAATTTTCTTCTTTTACATACCCTACCAAATTCATCCACCAACCTCTGCAACTTCTCTTCAGAATCTCCCAAAAGCACAGTATCATCAGCAAAGAGCAATTGTGACAACTCCCACTTTGTGTTTGATTCTTTATCTTTTAATTCCACACCTCTTGCCAAGACCCTCGCATTCACTTCTCTTACAACCCCATCTATAAATATATTGAACCACGGTGACATCACACATCCTTGTCTAAGGCTTACTTTTACTGGGAAATAATCTCTCTCTCTCCTACATACTCTAACCTGAGCCTCACTATCCTCATAAAAACTCTTCACTGCTTTCAGTAGCCTACCGCCTATACCATACAATTGCAACATTTGCCACATTGCCCCCCTATCCACCCAGTCATATGCCTTTTCCAAATCCATAAATGCCACAAAAACCTCTTTATCCTTATTTAAATACTGTTCACCTATATGTTTCACTGTAAACACTTGGTCTACACACCCCCTACCTTTCCTAAAGCCTCCTTGTTCATCTATCCTACTCTCCGTCTTACTCTTAATTCTTTCAATAATAACTCTACCATACACTTTACCAGGTATACTCAACAGACTTATCCCCTATAATTTTTGCACTCTCTTTTGTCCCCTTTGCCTTTATACAAAGGAACTATGCATGCTCTCTGCCAATCCCCAGGTACCTTACCCTCTTCCATACATTTATTAAATAATAGCACCAACCACTCCAAAACTATATCCCCACCTGCTTTTAACATTTCTATCTTTATCCCATCAATCTCAGCTGCCTTACCCCCTTTCATTCTACCCACTGCCTCACAAACTTCCCCCACACTCACAAGTGGCTCTTCCTCACTACTACAAGATGTTATTCCTCCTTCCAGCTTCCCTATCTTCATCAACATTTAACAATTCCTCAAAATATTCCCTCCATCTTCCCAATACCTCTAACTCTTCATTTAATAACTCTCCTATTTTTAACTGACAAATCCATTTGTTCTCTAGGCTTCCTCAACTTATTAATCTCACCCCGAAACTTTTTCTTATTTTCAACAAAATTTGTTGATAACATCTCACCCACTCTCTCATTTGCTCTCTTTTTATATTGCTTCCCCATTTTCTTAACCTCTCTTTTTCTCTACATATACTCTTCCCTCCTTGCATCACTTCTAATTGAAAAAACCTCTCATATGCTAACCTTTTCTCCCTTACTACTCACTTAACATCATTCCACCAATTGCTCTTCTTCCCTCCCGCACTCATTTTCCTGTAACTACAAACTTCTGCTGAACACTCTAACACACATTCTTAAACCTACCCCATACAGCTTCGACCCCATTGCCTATACTCTCACTAGCCCATCTATCCTCCAATAGTTGTTTATGTCTTACCCTAACTGCCTCCTCCTCTTTAGTCTTTACACCTTCACCTCTCTCTTACTTGCTGCTTCTATTTTCCTTGTATCCCATCTACCTTTTACTCTCAGTGTAGCTACAACTAGAAAGTGATCTGATATATCTGTGGCCCCTCTATAAACATGTACATCCTAAAGTCTACTCAACAAAATTTTATCTACCAATACATAGTCCAACAAACTACTGTCATTATGCCCTACATCATATCTTGTATACAGTAGACCGTTATTTAGCACGAGTTTATTTGGCACGATTTGGGTATAGCACAATTGAAGAATTGCGGCACAAATTTATGTAACACGTCGTTTGATGAATTTAACACGGTTCAGTTTGTGGGAAGGAAACAAAAAAACTTCCCTTTCCTCAAGCGGCCGCCTTGTTGTGGTTCAGCTGGGGAGACCTCCCGCCGTCCCCAGCCACCCCCCGACACCACCCCACCATCACTTGACTGACTTAGTGAATGACTTGACTGACTTATTGAATCACTTGATTGAATGACAAAGTCAGACACTCCAGTACAACCATCAACTTCAGTACCAGAACCTCTACCATCCACCTCAGCCCAGTAGGGCCACAACATAACTCTCCACTCTCTTCACAATCATCCACAAACACCAACATCCACAATTTAAGGTAAAAAATACTATTATTTCTGTTACATTTGTAGTTTTAAGCTGTAAAAACAACATAATACATCATAACAATGAACTACAATTACATTTTCACTTTTATTTTTGTAAGATGTGGAGGCCTAAAAAAAGTTGTTTGGCTTTTTTGGGGCTCTCAGTAGCGTAATCCTATTTATACCGTAAGTTCTTCAGTTCATGTAACACGGTTTTACCTAACACGGTGTTTTCAGGAACGTAACTACCGTGTTAAATGACGGTCTACTGTACTTATTTACCCCCTTTTTCTTGAAATACGTATTACCTATAACTAAACCCCTTTCTATACAAAGTTCAATCAAAGGGCTCACATTATCATTTACACCTGGCACCCCAAACTTACATACCACACCTTCTCTAAATGTTTCTCCTACTTTAGCATTTAGGTCCCCTACCACAATTACTCTCCCACTTGGTTCAAAGTTTCCTATACATTCCCTTAATATCTCCCAAAATCTCTCTCCTCTACGCTCCTCTCTTCTCCAGGTGCTTACACGTTTATTATGACCCACTTTTCACATCCGACCCTTACATTAATCCACATAATCCTTGAATTTGCACATTTATATTCCTCCTTCTTCCATAATTGATCCTTCAATATTATTGCTACCCCTTCCTTAGCTCTCTCACAGATACTCCTGACATAATCCCATTTAT
>NC_091350.1:17611357-17618857 GCF_038502225.1 Cherax quadricarinatus | reverse complement strand
AGCGAGAACTGTGCCTTGTGGAACAGAGCTTTTCACCGTAGCTGCCTCGGACTTTACTCTGTTGACGACTACTCTCTCTGTTCTGTTAGTGAGGAAATTATAGATCCATCGACCGACTTTTCCTGTTATTCCTTTAGCACGCATTTTGTGCGCTATTACGCCATGGTCACACTTGTCGAAGGCTTTTGCAAAGTCTGTATATATTACATCTGCATTCTTTTTATCTTCTAGTGCATTTAGGACCTTGTCGTAGTGATCCAATAGTTGAGACAGACAGGAGCGACCTGTTCTAAACCCATGTTGCCCTGGGTTGTGTAACTGATGGGTTTCTAGATGGGTGGTGATCTTGCTTCTTAGGACCCTTTCAAAGATTTTTATGATATGGGATGTTAGTGCTATCGGTCTGTAGTTCTTTGCTGTTGCTTTACTGCCCCCTTTGTGGAGTGGGGCTATGTCTGTTGTTTTTAGTAACTGTGGGAAGACCCCCGTGTCCATGCTCCCTCTCCATAGGATGGAAAAGGCTCGTGATAGGGGCTTCTTGCAGTTCTTGACGAACACGGAGTTCCATGAGTCTGGCCATGGGGCAGAGTGCATGGGCATGTCATTTATCGCCTGTTCGAAGTCATTTGGCGATAGGATAACATCGGATAGGCTTGTGTTAACAAAATTTTGTGGCTCTCTCATAAAAAATTCATTTTGATCTTCGACTCTCAGTCTGGTTAGCGGCTTGGGACTTGAGTAGCTCACTCATTTCCTTGCTGTCATCTGTGTAGGACCCATCTTGTTTAAGTAGGGGCCCAATACTGGATGTTGTTCTCGACTTTGATTTGGCATAGGAGAAGAAATACTTTGGGTTTCTTTCGATTTCATTTATGGCTTTTAGTTCTTCCCGCGATTCCTGACTCCTATAAGATTCCTTTAGCTTTTAGTTCGATGCTTGCTATTTCTCTGACCAGTGTCTCCCTACGCATTTCAGATATATTGACCTCTTTTAGCCGCTCTGTTATTCTTTTCCGTCGCCTGTAAAGGGAGCGCCTGCCTCTTTCTATTTTACATCTACTCCTCCTTTTTCTTAGAGGAATAAGCCTTGTGCATACATCGAGTGCCACCCAGTTAATCTGTTCTAGGCATACGTTGGGGTCTGTGTTGCTTAGTATATCTTCCCAGCTTATATCGGATAGGAATTGGTTTACTTGGTCCCACTTTATGTTTTTGTTATTGAAGTTGAATTTGGTGAATGCTCCCTCGTGACTAGTCTCATTATGTCGGTCTGGGGCTCCACGCATACATGTCTGAACCTCAATTATGTTGTGATCTGAGTATATTGTTTTTGATATGGTGACATTTCTTATCAGATCATCATTGTTAGTGAAGATGAGGTCTAGTGTATTCTCCAGTCTAGTAGGCTCTATTATTTGCTGGTTTAAATTGAATTTTGTGCAGAGATTTAAAAGCTCGTGTGAGTGTGAGTTTTCATTAGAGTTGCCTCCTGGTGTTATTACTGCAACAATATTATTTGCTATATTCCTCCATTTTAGGTGCGTTAAGTTGAAATCCCCCAGGAGCAAGATGTTGGGTGCAGGAGCTGGAAGATTTTCCAGACAGTGGTCAATTTTTAACAGCTGTTCCTGGAATTGCTGGGATGTTGCATCCGGAGGCTTGTAGACTACCACAATGACTAGGTTTTGGTTCTCGACCATTACTGCTAAAACTTCCACTACATCATTTGAGGCATTTAGCAGTTCTGTGCAAATAAGTGACTCTGCAATGTACAGGCCAACCCCCCCCCCCTTTTGCCTGTTCACTCTGTCACATCTGTATAGGTTGTAACCTGGGATCCATATTTTGTTGTCCAAGTGATCCTTTATGTGGGTCTCAGTGAAAGCCGCGAACATTGCCTTTGCCTCTGCAAGCAGTCCACGGAAGAAAGGTATTTTGTTGTTTGTTGCTGGCTTTAGACCCTGTATATTTGCTAAGAAGAATGTCATCGGACTGGTGGTATTGTTGGTACTGGGGGGGGGGGGATTTTTTCTCTGGCATTAGTATCTGAATCTGTATGTATAATATATATATAATATAATATATATATAAATTTATATATATATATATATATATATATATATATATATATATATATATATATATATATATATATATATATAATATAATATGTATATAATATATTTATTTTTTTAAACCATACCATATTCCTCTTCAGCCGGGCGACAAAAGCCTTCTGAACACAGACTTCCTAAGTGCAGCCACCACTTTTCCCTCATCGTTTCTATGATTCACCATTTTCATAAGATCTATCACACCACTTCAGTATTCGAATATATTCACCTTCCTCCATATTTTCCTTCCAATCTCGATATTCGATTCATCACCTAATCTTTTATCTCATAATCTATTTTCCTGTATTCACCTTCACCTTCTTTCTTTTGCACATTCTTTCCACTATCCATCACCTTCGTACCGAATTTCACAGTGTCAATAGCAGTGAGTTAGTTGCGACAACTTCACTTCAGTGTGATTTCATCTTTATCTCCACGCCTTCTGTGTTAAGACTCCGCATTTCATTTTTCTTACAACCCTATTCATAGTCATATTAACAACATTTGCACATCACACATCTCTGTCTAAGGCCTATTTACTGGGAAATACTCTTTCTACAGTTGTCTCTGGCTCATACTCTCGCAAAACTCACGCTGCACCTGCTTCCTACATACACTTCAGAATATCTGTTTACATTGTTCTCTCTTATTCACCTCCTGTCATGCTGCCCTTCAAACCTACAATGCCACAAAGACTCTTTAGCCCAGTCTAAACATTGTTCACTATATAGCCACAAATACCCGGTCCACACACCTCTGCCTTTCTAAAGCTTCCTCCTTGTTCATCTGGCTATCTCATTCTCTCGTTCATTTCAATTCTTTCAATAATAACTTACATACACTTTACCGGTATACAGCAGACGATGTCCTCTATACTTTTGCACTTTTTATCTCTCTTTGCCTTTGCTGGGCTAGTGAATTAGTGCATAGTTTCTGCCGTTTAGTACTACTCTCTTCCATAGTTATTTATTAAATAATTGCATTAACAACTTCAAAATTATTCACTCGCTTAACATTTGTCTTATCTCATCAACTCGGTCAGCCTACTCTTTCATTACTTCATTGTTTTTCACGAATTTACCACACTGTTAATTGAGCCACTACAAGACGTTATCTTCTCAGTCTATACACGAACATAGCTTCTCATTTTCATCAATATTTAATACCAAAATATTTCGTCATTTCAATCCTCCATTTACTGCCCTCTCTTCCTATTTTTAATCGACAACCATCATTTTCAGGCTTTCTTAACTCAGTTGTTCTTCCAAAAATCTTTCTGCTTTCAACAATTCAAGGATAACATTTTCACTAATTTTCCGTTTTACATTAGCTTCACTTTCAATTTCGCCTTCTTTCATACCTTCATTTCTCTACTTCGTAAAATTTTTCGAGCAGTTAACTTTTCTCTCATTACTTAAATGATATATCATCATAGCCCCATCATCGCTCTCTTCTCTTCTGTAATCATTGCGCGAACACAACACTGCCATTTTAACCCATCTTCATACCACAGCCATGCTTCATAGCTTGCTCATTTCACAGCTGCTATTCGCTTCCCACTGCCTCCAGTTTATAAACCTTCACCTTCTTCTCGACAAACTTACGCCTCCAGAGTTTACCTGCTATTTCAAAAGTTAAGGCTAGAAGTGATCTGATATACGTGTCTTCTATGTCATGTATATCTCGAAGTGCCCAGCCAACAGTTGGTTCACATGGGTCTGCATCAAATTACTGTCAGGCTGTTTCGGTCATATTTGCATATTATTTATCTCTTCTTTTCAGTGTATTACCTATATTCAAACCCTATGAAGAAAGCCTGAACAGTGTTTCATTATCATTTATACTTGATACCTTCAAATTAAGCTCATTACTACTCTTTCTCAAAAGCTTTTCTTCCTACTTAAAGAGCTTTCAACATACCATTTTCACTGTTCAAATTCTTCCCATAAGACTACTTTCAATACTCCTTCTCATATTCTCTTCATACATTTATTACGACTATTTCTTGCATCTAACCTACTTAACCAATATATTCTGAATTTTCACACATTTTATATTCTTTTTCTTCATAACTGACATTTAACATTAGTTGCTGTTCTTTCAGCGCCCAATTTCCAGATGGATCCCATTTATTCACCGAAATTTTCTGTTTTCTCAGTTTTACTGCTTAAAGAAGATTATTCTATATATATATATATATATATATATATATATATATATATATATATATATATTATATATATTTTATATTTATATATATTATACATATATATATTATATATATATTTTATATATATATATATATATATATATATATATATATATATATATACATATACATATATATATATATATATATATATATATATATATATATATATATATATATATATATATATATATATATGGGAGCAATGGGCTAGTAACCCCTTCTCATGTACATATTTACGAAATATATATATATATATATATATATATATATATATATATATATATATATATATATATATATATATATATATATATATATATATATATATATATATATATATATATATATATATATATAAATATACATATATAATATATATAATATATATATAATATATATATATATAATATATATATATTTAATAGGAGGTTGGTAGACAGCAACCACCCAGGGAAGTACTACCGTCCTGCCAGATGACTGTGAAACAAAAACCTGTAACTGTTTTGCATGATGGTAGGATTGCTGGTTTTCTTTTTCTGTCTCATAAACACGCTAGATAACAGGGATATCTTGCTACTCCTACTTACACTTTGGTCACACTTCACAGACACGCACAGGCATATATATATATACATACATCTAGGTTTTTCTCCTTATTCTAAATAGCTCTTGTTCTTTTTTATTTCTTCTATTGTCCATGGGGAAGTGGAAAAGAATCTTTCCTCCGTAAGCCATGCGTGTCGTATGAGGCGACTAAAATGCCGGGAGCAATGGGCTAGTAAGCCCTTCTCCTGTATACATTTACTAAAAAAGAGAAGAAGAAAAACTTTATAAAACTGGGTTGTTTAAATGTGCGTGGATGTAGTGCGGATGACAAGAAACAGATGATTGCTGATCAGTTATGGAAGGAGAAAAGAGAATATGAATGTGTAAATTCAAGAATTATGTGGATTAAAGTAAAGGTTGGATGCGAGAAGTGGGTCATAATAAGCGTGTATGCACCTGGAGAAGAGAGGAATGCAGAGGAGAGAGAGAGATTTTGGGAGATGTTAAGTGAATGTGTAGGAGCCTTTGAACCAAGTGAGAGAGTAATTGTGGTAGGGGACCTGAATGCTAAAGTAGGAGAAACTTTTAGAGAGGGTGTGGTAGGTAAGTTTGGGGTGCCAGGTGTAAATGATAATGGGAGCCCTTTGATTGAACTTTGTATAGAAAGGGGTTTAGTTATAGGTAATACATATTTTAAGAAAAAGAGGATAAATAAGTATACAAGATATGATGTAGGGCGAAATGACAGTAGTTTGTTGGATTATGTATTGGTAGATAAAAGACTGTTGAGTAGACTTCAGGATGTACATGTTTATAGAGGGGCCACAGATATATCAGATCACTTTCTAGTTGTAGCTACACTGAGAGTAAAAGGTAGATGGGATACAAGGAGAATAGAAGCATCAGGGAAGAGAGAGGTGAAGGTTTATAAACTAAAAGAGGAGGCAGTTAGGGTAAGATATAAACAGCTATTGGAGGATAGATGGGCTAATGAGAGCATAGGCAATGGGGTCGAAGAGGTATGGGGTAGGATTAAAAATGTAGTGTTAGAGTGTTCAGCAGAAGTTTGTGGTTACAGGAAAGTGGGTGCAGGAGGGAAGAGGAGCGATTGGTGGAATGATGATGTAAAGAGAGTAGTAAGGGAGAAAAAGTTAGCATATGAGAAGTTTTTACAAAGTAGAAGTGATGCAAGGAGGGAAGAGTATATGGAGAAAAAGAGAGAGGTTAAGAGAGTGGTGAAGCAATGTAAAAAGAGAGCAAATGAGAGAGTGGGTGAGATGTTATCAACAAATTTTGTTGAAAATAAGAAAAAGTTTTGGAGTGAGATTAACAAGTTAAGAAAGCCTAGAGAACAAATGGATTTGTCAGTTAAAAATAGGAGAGGAGAGTTATTAAATGGAGAGTTAGAGGTATTGGGAAGATGGAGGGAATATTTTGAGGAATTGTTAAATGTTGATGAAGATAGGGAAGCTGTGATTTCGTGTATAGGGCAAGGAGGAATAACATCTTGTAGGAGTGAGGAAGAGCCAGTTGTGAGTGTGGGGGAAGTTCGTGAGGCAGTAGGTAAAATGAAAGGGGGTAAGGCAGCCGGGATTGATGGGATAAAGATAGAAATGTTAAAAGCAGGTGGGGATATAGTTTTGGAGTGGTTGGTGCAATTATTTAATAAATGTATGGAAGAGGGTAAGGTACCTAGGGATTCGCAGAGAGCATGCATAGTTCCTTTGTATAAAGGCAAAGGGGATAAAAGAGAGTGCAAAAATTATAGGGGGATAAGTCTGTTGAGTGTACCTGGTAAAGTGTATGGTAGAGTTATAATTGAAAGAATTAAGAGTAAGACGGAGAATAGGATAGCAGATGAACAAGGAGGCTTTAGGAAAGGTAGGGGGTGTGTGGACCAGGTGTTTACAGTGAAACATATAAGTGAACAGTATTTAGATAAGGCTAAAGAGGTCTTTGTGGCATTTATGGATTTGGAAAAGGCGTATGACAGGGTGGATAGGGGGGCAATGTGGCAGATGTTGCAAGTGTATGGTGTAGGAGGTAGGTTACTGAAAGCAGTGAAGAGTTTTTACGAGGATAGTGAGGCTCAAGTTAGAGTATGTAGGAAATAGGGAAATTTTTTCCCAGTAAAAGTGGGCCTTAGACAAGGATGTGTGATGTCACCGTGGTTGTTTAATATATTTATAGATGGGGTTGTAAGAGAAGTAAATGCGAGGGTCTTGGCAAGAGGCGTGGAGTTAAAAGATAAAGAATCACACACAAAGTGGGAGTTGTCACAGCTGCTCTTTGCTGATGACACTGTGCTCTTGGGAGGTTCTGAAGAGAAGTTGCAGAGATTGGTGGATGAATTTGGTAGGGTGTGCAAAAGAAGAAAATTAAAGGTGAATACAGGAAAGAGTAAGGTTATGAGGATAACAAAAAGATTAGGTGATGAAAGATTGAATATCAGATTGGAGGGAGAGAGTATGGAGGAGGTGAACGTATTCAGATATTTGGGAGTGGACGTGTCAGCGGATGGGTCTATGAAAGATGAGGTGAATCATAGAATTGATGAGGGAAAAAGAGTGAGTGGTGCACTTAGGAGTCTGTGGAGACAAAGAACTTTGTCCTTGGAGGCAAAGAGGG
>NC_091350.1:17568857-17601357 GCF_038502225.1 Cherax quadricarinatus | reverse complement strand
TGGAAGGGACGCTAAGGAATATGTGTTAAAGTTTGTACAGTAAAGCAGTTGCTGACAAAAAGTAAAAGAGTGATTGTAAGTCAAAGGCAGCGTCGTCTGCAAGAAGGGAAGATAAGGTAAGAGCAGTAATGTGGTGGCATCATTAGAGGTAAATTCTGTGAGCTGGTTGGTAAACCGGGTAATCCACAAGAAAGTGAAGAACCGAAATAAGGACCCGACAAACCTCATGAGATACCCTTGGGTAAGGCGAGTATGGCCGATGCAGAGACGGGAGAGCGCAGTCTCCAGAGTACGGCAATGGTGGTAAGAAGATGGCCACAAACCTAAAAACGGTTTAATAGAGTGCAATTTGTCATGGTGCATTTCCAACAACAGTTGTTGCCAATGGCCGCAAAGACGGGCAGAAATGACTGTAAAATAATCCCTGAACAAATACCTCTATAGGAAACCGGAAGATGTACTGCTGACTGCGCAGCAGTATCTGCCTGTTCATTGCCCTGCATACCAAAGTGTCCAGGGACCCAACAGAAAACGATGTCTGTTTTTGCTAGCCACACGGTGCAACCATAGTTGAATACAAAGGACCAATAGATGAGGGGAATCAACTTGTTTAATGGCTGAGGGAATTTGAAATGATCACAAACGTCGAAGGAGACATGTATGTAATAGGAGAAGCACTATGAGGATGGCATACAACTCGGGGGTAAAAATACTACCCTAGTCCAACAAATGACCTCGGACAACATCGTGACCCCAACACCGTCAGAAGATTTAGAAGCATCTGTATAAACAGTGACAGCATGAGCATGTGACCAAAATTGATCAAGAAAGAGAGCAAGAAGCTTTGGCGCACGGCAGTAAGGGAGAACAGACACGAACTGTCGGAACCTCCCAAGGGGAAAGGGACAAGGCAGAAGCTAAATGAACATACAAGGGAGGCAACTGGAGAGAAGACGAGAGTGAGTGAAGACGAAGAGAAAATGATCGGAGTAAGCAGGGGTGCCGAACAAATAAGGGGCTTCTAGTAAATATCTGACACCAACCTACACATCAAAGGAACACGAAAGTCATGAGAGCGGCAAGGTAACGAAGGCAATGAGCATCACGACAATCAGCTAAGGAGCATTCGCCTCAGCATAGAGGCTTTCAACAGGGGATGAACGAAAGGAACCAAGGCATGAACGTAGACCCTGATGATGAAGGGGATCTAACTTAGGAAGAGTTGTAGAAGCCGCAGAATATAATTGGTCGCCCTAATCCAGCTTGGACAAGACTAGGGCGGAATGCAAACGGAGGAGAGTCCGGCGATCTGCTCCCCATGAACGATGTGCAAGAATTTTAAGGAGACTCAGCCGACCATGGCAAACTGCCTTCAAAGAGGAAATGTGAGGTTTCCATGTCAACCGGCGATCGAAGAGAAGGCCAAGAAACTTAACCGTATCACATTCTGGAATACATGAGCCGTATAAATACAATTGAATATCTTGGACAAGAGGACGTCTAGTGAAAGTAATGAAATGGGGCTTCGTACTAGAAAATTTAAATCCATGAGAAGCGACCCAATGGGAAAATCGGTCAATCGCATCCTGAAGGGAGGCCACTACCAGGTGACAGTCAGCGCCTGCGTAAGCGATAGTTAAGTCGTCCACATCATGTGACGACCAAATATGCGATGGAAGAACGGAAGGCAGGTCATTTATAGCCAAGGGAAAAAGGGTAGTGTTAAGGACACAACCTTGTGGGACTCCCTCGACCTGAACAAAGTCTGAAGAAAGCGAGGCGCCAACACGGACACGAAAATGTTTGTCAGATAAGAAAGCAGCAAGGAAGGTTGGTAGATTACCAGGAGGCCTAAGGAGTGGGCCTGGGCTAAGATGTTATACCTTCAAAGGGTGTCATATGCCTTCTTGAGATCAAAAAAGACTGCTAGGACAGTGTGTTTATTAGCAAAAGGATTTCGCACACATATATCGAAGTGGAGCAAGGGGTCCAAAGTAGAGCAGCTCTTTCGAAAGCCATTTTGGCGAGAAAAAAAAAAAAAACACCGTGAGTTTTCAAATACCATATCAGACATCTATTCACCAATCGTTCCATCACCTTGCAGACTACACTGGTCAGAGCAATGGGACGACAGTGTGAGGTATCAAGCCCCAAGGTGCCTGGTTTGTGAAACGGTAGTACAATGGCAGATCTCCATTGTTGAGGGAGAACCCCTCGTGTCCCAATATGATT
The DNA here is from genome assembly GCF_038502225.1 of Cherax quadricarinatus. NCBI lineage: Eukaryota > Metazoa > Arthropoda > Malacostraca > Decapoda > Parastacidae > Cherax > Cherax quadricarinatus. The sequence goes on along the minus strand of NC_091350.1, from coordinate 17,599,125 downwards.
GAAAAGATGCAAAAGGACTGTAAGGGCTGTAGAATGCAGATGCTGTAGCATATTGAAATGAATATTATCAGGCCAAGCTGCCGATGACTGGCAAGCAGAAAGCATAGACTAACTCCACGAGAGTGAAAGGTACATTATACGGATACAATCCATTAGAAGAGAAATCCATGGGCAACTGCTCAATGGTAGACTTAGACGCGAGAAACGAGGGACAGAGGTGGCGCTCTTCGGAGACAGAGACAAGGTAGTTCCCGACTTCCTTGGCAACTTCAAGAGGTTCCGCAACACTAACATCAGCAACCCGGAAAACCGGAGCTGGGTCCGGAGCGTACTGGCCACACAACTTCCGTACCTTCTTCCAAACTGCACACATAGGGGAAGTCAAGGGAAGGGTAGAAATGTACTCTTGCCAACAAGTACATTTAGCATCATGTATGACACAGCAATAATGGACGCAATATCAATAACGGACCCACACAGCAATTTTCAAATGCACTGCACGAGCACACGCAGGAGACCACCAATGCAAGCGTGTCTGAGAATGCCTGCCTGAGGTATGAGGAATATAACTTGATGCTGCACCAGCTCTTCAATAGAGGGTGAAGAAGAGTCCTCACGAAAAGCAGTAAGATGAGAGTATAAGTCCCAATTCACTTGTCCAAACTGCCAAAGGGGGCTACGAGGCAGTCAGGAATATGTAGTAGAAGAAATAAGAATAGGAAAGTGATCACTGTCGTGCAAATCCAGGATAACAGACCAAGCATAATCAATTACGATTGACGAGGAGCAGATAGAAAGATCACTGCAATAGAGACTGAGTGAGAGTCAAAATGGGTGGGAGCACCCGTATTTAAAACAAGATGAGAAGTGAATAGAGTTTGTACTGATCACCACGATAGTCACAGTGGGACCCTCCCCAAAGATGATGGTGAGTGTTAAAATCACCTAACAACAAGATGGGCGGCGACAAAAGAGATCAAGAATGCAATATCTGAGATACAAAATGCATGGGAAGGGAAGAGATATAGAGAACAAACTGTATACCATCTGTGCAAATATGGGCTGCAATATAATGCAGCAGAGAACGAACAAAAACCTGTTGATACAGTATACCAACGCGCACAAGAAGCACACTCTCATTAAATGATTCATCAGGAAACGAATCAGAAGAATGCAACAGCACATAGCCCAAAATGGGACGAATAACAGCTGAACGAATTTTGGGCTCTTGTAACCCGACACATATTGGAAAAAACTGGGAGAGCAACACCTGAAGCTCTCTCCGATTACCCGAGGCCACGAATATTCCATTGTAAATAAGTCATTATTCACAGAGAGGTACACCAATAATAAGAAACGATAAAATCTATTGGAAAGTAGGGTCACTGAAGTCAATGTGTGGAGGCAATGGAAAGCTTGTAAGCAAGGAGGAATTGAAATGCTATGAAGGCAAAAGATTGCTGCGAGGGCTGTGAAAAATAAGAAGGGGTAGGAGATGCGCTGGTGTTCATCAAGGGTTTCGTCTCCACAATTCTGTCGGAGATAGCGTCAAGTGTCTCAGCGGACAAGGAAGTTGCCGCAAGCAGATATCAGGGAGACTATGGAAGGAACTGAAGAGGTCTGAGAGGGGAGAGGAGTATGAACCTGGAGAGATGTGTCGGTGGGGACAGAAGAGTCCTGCGGTGGAACTGGAGAGGAAGGAGGCTGGAAGGTGACTGGGGAAGAAGTCTGGGGGAAACCAAGAGAACTGGAGACCACACGAGGGAAATGAACCTCCAACTTCATGTGAGAGTTAGAAAGGGGGTGAGAACTAAGCACCGAGGCCAAAAAGGAAAACTGTTGGGGAAATGCAAGCACCTGAGGAATGCGAAGAGACTTGGGCTTATGAGACAGGTTCAACTTCGCAGGTGATAGGCGCGAAGAAGATGCAGACGTGCGAGGCCTTGCAGACTGAGAAACTAGTGGGCGAGAAGAAGTAGAGGTAAGAATAAGTAAGGAGGTAGGGGTTTCAGAGGGTAAAACCCGCAAAAGAGATGGGGGTGACCCCCGAAGACACGACACTAGAGGAGCTGGTAGGCGAGGGGATCGCCAAGGCTGGAGGTCTCCTAGCTACTCGAGAATAAGGAACACGAAGAAAATTTCCCTGAAAGTGGACAGCCATAGCATAAGGCCTTTGCTCTCCTTAAGACAATGTATTTCTCGTTCATTAAGATAGCCCTGACATCCGCAGGAAAAAAGAACAATGAAGTTCATTGCAACTGAGACAAGTGGGCGGGAGGGAGACTCAAGATGTATCGGCATGGTCCATGGCACCAGGCACTGCCGCAGATCTGCAGTATTTAGGGGGGTGTCCGAAGCGCCAGCAATTTCGATACTGTTGGGGAGCAGGGACCACTTTACAGAGCTCTAGGCGATGGCCAGCGATATAAACGGAGTGATTCACAGCAGTCAAATGTTAAGCGGGTGATGTTAGTGGGAAAGTGCCTCTACCTGTGAGCGGGCAGGACATATGTATCCACTTTGGGAATTGAAAGGTCCTGAAGGGCTAGTTTCTCCAAATAGCATCATCACAAGAGAGAAAAATCACACTTTACAATGGTATGCAGTAAAACTATTGTACAACTGCAAGAACTGAGAGTAGCGTGCTTGTGAACTGTGACAGGAATGTTATCAATGGAAGTAAGATGGGAAAGATCATGAGCTTGTTCTAGATTCTGAACTGTAACGATGCAAACACTGCTTTGAAGAGCATGAAAAGATATATTTTGGCCAACGTGTCGTAAAAGAGCTTTACCAATACTGTGGTCTGAAAGATAATCATTTGGAGATGTCAGCTGTAGGGAAAAGAATTTAGTCCATTGCGTACTTGTAAACAAGGTGTGTAAAGGAAGTGGGTATCGTGTAGGTCATTTCTGGGTGGAATGAACAGACATTGAAGAACCGTCGTCAGCAAATGGTCTGGAACACTTAGGCAGAGTTCCGCAGGTGGCCCTACCTGAGGTACGTGGGCAATCTGAAAACCGTCGTACCGTATTCGGGGAAGCCAGATGCATAGTTAAAGGTGTGCAGGAGGCAGAGGCACTAGAAGAAATGGGAGGAGATTCAGCACCTGGAGCAGGCGATGAAGCATCACCAGCAGAAGGTACAGTGGTATGGGAAAAGTTTGGAGAATGGTCAATAATGAAGCCGGGTCAAAGACTCCATGGTGATGGTACTTCTTTCTATTATTTTAAAGAAAAAATAAGAAAGAAGGAAAGGAAAAAAAAGAGGGACAGAGGAGGGATAGTCAATAGAAGACATGAAAGGGTCGCAAGTTCCTCCCTTTCATCCGAGAGGACCTGGAGACCGCGAGTAGTGCAGATTCAGCGAGGAACCCGTGCCATACCTTACCCTTCACACCAGCGCTCCGGGATAGCAACCTCACATCTACTGAAGCACCTCTGGGAGAAAAGAGAGGGCGGTCGGAAACCCACCACAAAGCACACCTCCTTTGGCTGCCACCTCCCAGAACCGACAGGCAGCCTCTGGAGATACACCCATCACCTGCAGAACACCCTGCTCACCTCTCGGAAATCCGGAAGGGGGCAGGGCGCCTCCAGATAATCCAGATTCCATGGCAAACTACACCACATCCCAGGAACCTCACGGCACACTTCCCCCTATCTAGAAACCGTAATGCCAGAGGGGAGGACCCCAGAGGTTACAAACGGAATGGGAAAAAGAGAGGGTTGGGAGGGGGAGGAAAGGGAAAGAAGGGAGCATGGGGTGGATGGAATAGGGAAGGGAGGATTGAGTGGTAATTAGGTCTGGTCTGAGGAAGGAGACCAAAGGGTCTAATTCCTTAGATCAAGAGCCTCGTCGCCACGTCAAGGAGCCCCCCTTGAAGAGGAACACAAATCGTACTATTGTATCATCCTTTGGAAACGATACTAATTTTTTCAGTGTCATCCACATCAACATTACCCAGGTCTATCAGTAGACCACATGCAACAACATGTTTAGCGAGAACATATTTCAGTTACCCCATTATGAAAGAATTAAAACCCGAAACAAAGTTTAAAACGAATTTAGCTAAACTGCAAACTGCCTCTCTGTACTAAAAGAAAACTAACTGGGAGAAATTCGTGGGCAGGCTAGGACAAACACTTCCTATTTCGGAGACGGTGATGAAGAGGGACGAGTGAGCAACTGACACTCGTGATTTATAGATTGCTGGGTCTGCTGGAGGGGGGCAAGGTGTGTTAGAGGAAGTGAAGGACAGGACCTGGTCGAAGGCAGAGATGTGGAGGGTAACGAGACACGAAAGTGACAGTCAGGGACAAGTGATGGTGAATGAGTCAGGGAGGAGTGACGATGAAAGTGGCTGTAAAAGAAAACATAGCTTATTATAACTGATATATAAACGTGTATTTTTTTTTTTTTTTGAATGAGCCTTTCTATTTCTGTTCTCAGCGCCATCTGCTCTACACTTCTTCTATTATCTTTATTTTCCACCTCTATTTTCGAGTCGCTAACCTCTTTATTAAAAATTTTCCTCCTCCATTTTTACTTGGCGCCTCCTCGTGTTTGCAGTCACTTCACTTATAACTTGGCTCTCCACAACCTGAAGTATTCCAGTCTCTTCTGTTTTGAAATTATTTTAAGTTCGGCTTAGCTTATTTAATACACTGATGCAATTATACCTCAGAGCTCGTTACATCGCAGCGTAACTCTGCTGTATCCCAGGCCTTGCCTGTCTTGGGAGAGTGATCTAGTTTTAATGTATTGTTTTATTTTAGCCCATCGGCTGAAGCTGGCCACCCTCGGCCAGACAGATTGACTGATATTGAACTATTGCCAGTGGGGACTGGCGCTTATTGGTCCATGGCTGTTACCCTCGCCCACTAGTTGTCAAGAGATATGGAATCCATCCTGTCGCTCTACCCTCAGATACTACTTTGAGAAAAAAAAAACCTTCTTTAAGATCTCTTACCTCAATCTACACGTCGCAATCATTACTCGCATGTTTTGATAATCTGAACATCACCGGATACCCTCGAGTCCATCTACATCTAACTCCGTCTCTAGAGCGGGAGCATCCCATCTTAGACTATGGTAATACAGGGGTAGAGTATACCGACATTATGTAAATAAGACAATCATAACATCAAAGGCATACAATACTGACACGTTGAGGAATTAGACGCGTGTGCAACATATTGGTATCTTTATAATAAAGATAGCCAGCTGTTTTACATGCATATAGTTCTTCATCAATACACAATGCTGATTATGGCATTTATTGTGAACACATTTCGTTCACTGGGAACTCACAAATCCTTGGCGGGCGAAGAGTCCTCACAATAAAATGTCATAACCCGTACTGTGTCTCAAGAACAATGTGCTGCTAGGTGTACTAATTCCTTCATGTTTATTTTTGTGTTGGTTTACTTTGTCTCCTCAAGGTTTGTAATACTTTTCTTTAGACAATGGCAATCCTGCATTTTTCACTAATTTTATATAGCATTTTCTTTTGAGAGTGGATAGATGTAATAACGGATTCAAAATTTCTATCATATTTGATTGTCTTCCTCTGATTGTAAACTTTTTATTTTTACAATTTTTTTCATAATGAAGAATGAAGATTACGTTTTCCTTGAGAGAGAGAGAGACGAGACATTTATTGAGCGAATCCCGTTGAGGGAGGTTACCTGATGCTGGTGAAGGGCTCTTGATCAAAGGAACTTGCAAAGGACCTGACTGCCTCTCCATCCCCAGGCTCTATATGACTACCGCGGTTTTAGCACTTTCTCCCATGATCAAAATAAAAACTGAGCAACTGGAAAGGAAGCAGACATGAAGAAGACATGAAGAAGTGCACAAAAGCGAGAGATATTGGAAAATGCTTACTGATGCAAAGGAGATAGACGAAGGGAAAAAAAATCCGATAGAAAAATACTTAGAACAAATTGGGTTGAGACAAAGAAGAGCTTGGAGGAAGATGCGAAGGAAAGTCTTACATTAATGGTAAACAATACCGACAGGTTGACCACCGTCTCCAGTAATATATATATATATATATATATATATATATATATATATATATATATATATATATATTATTTGAAAAAACAGCCATTGGTTGGCATATCGTCTTCATAAAGATATATTAGGTTAAAGGTTATTCTGCGAACCTTATTACAACATAAATACATGAAGAAAGTTAGCCAGATATTGCATGTGTATCTTATTCATTAAAGTTTGTTTAGTTGATACAGCAGCGTACTGCCGAAAGCAATGTAAAAAAAAGAAAGAAATAGCAAGGTTTTACCGTGACGTTTCACTCGGTACACAGAGCGGAACGTTGCCTGTCTGTCTTCAAAAAAGTGAGTAGTGAGTTAGTAGTGAGTGTACTCACCTAACTGTGGTTGCGGGGGTCGAATCACAGCTCCTGGCCCCACCTCTTCAACTGGCTGCTACTCAGTCACTCTTCCCGCTCCGTGAGCTTCATCATACCTCTTCTTAACGCTATGTATTGATCCTACCTCCACTACATCACTACCCAGGCAATTTCACTTCCTGACAACTCTGGGACTGAAGAAATACTTCCTAACATCCCTGTGATTCATATGAGTCTTCAACTTCCAACTATGACCCCTTGTTGCTGTGTCCCATCTCTGGAACATCCTGTCTCTGTCCACCTTGTTATCATATCCCCCTATCTCTCCCGTCTTCCAGTGTCGTCAGGTCGATTTCCCTTAACCTCTCCTCGTAGGACATACCCCTTAGCTCTTGGACTAGTCTTGTTACAAACCTTTGCACCTTCTCTAGTTTCCTTACATGCTTGGCTAGGTGAGGGGTTCCAAACTGGCGCTGCATATTCCAATATGGGCCTAACGTACACGGTGTACAGGGTCCTGAATGAGTCCTTATTTAGATGTCGAAATGCTGTTCTTGGGTTTGCCAGGTGCTCGTATGCTGCAGCAGTTATTTGGTTGATGTGAGCCTCATGAAATATGCCCGGTGTTAGACACACACGAAGCTACTTGAGTGAAGTTTGTAGGCTCTGGCCCCCTAGACTGTACTCCGTCTGTGGCCTTCTTTGCCTTTCCCCAATCTTCATGACTTTGCATTTGGTGGAGTTGAACTCCAGGAGCCAGTTGCTGGACCAGGTCTGCAGTCTGTCCAGATCCCTCTGTAGTTCTGCCTGGTCCTCGTCCGATTTAATTCTTCTCATCAACTTGACATCACCTGAAAATAGGGACACTTCGGATTCCATTCCTTCTGTTATGTCGTTCACAAATACCAGAAACAGCACCGGTCTAAGGACTGATCCTTGTGGCACCCCACTCGTTACAGACGCCCACTCTGACACCTCGCCACGTACCATGACTCGCTGTTGTCTTCCTGACAGGTATTCCCTGATTCATTGTAGTGCCTTCCCTGTTATCCCTGCTTGGTCCTCCAGCTTCCGTACTTATCTCTTGTGTGGAACTGTGTCAAACGCCTTCTTACAGTTCAAGGAAATGCAATCTACCCACCCCTCTCTCTCTTGTCTTACAGCCGTCACCCTGTCATAGAACTCCAGTAGGTTTGTTACACAGGATTTCCCGTCCCTGAAACCCCTGCTGGTTGTCGTTGATAAGCTCATTCCTTTCTAGGTGCTCCACCACTCTTTTGATAATTTTCTCCATGACATTGCATACTATACATACTTCCGGTAGTCGTCCTGTTTCGATAGATGTGTTGGAGATAGTTGTTAGTGGTACACAAAGTGCCTCTGGTCCTTCTCTCAGGACTCATAGAGAGATGTTATCCGGCCCTATCGCCTTTGAGGTAACTAGCTCGCTTAACAGCCTCTTCACTTTTTCCTCGGTTGTATGTATTGTGTCCAACACCTGATGGTGTACCCCACCTCTCTGCCTTTCTGGAGGCCCTTCTGTCTCCTCTGTCAACACTTCTTTGAATCTCATGTTGAGCTCCTCACATACTTCGTGGTCGTTTTTTGTGACCTCCCCTCCTTCCTTCCTCAGCCTGATTACCTGCTGCGTGTACTCACCTAATTGTGGTTGCAAGGGTCGAGACTCAGCTCCTGGCCCCGCCTCTTCACTGACCGCTACTGGGTCCTCCCTCTCCCTGCTCCATGAGCTTTATCATACCTCGTCTTAAAACTCCGTATGGTTCCTGCCTCCACTACATCCCTTGCCAGACTATTCCACTTCCTAACAACTCTGTAGCTGAAGAAATACTTCCTAACATCCCTTTGACTCATCTGAGTCTTCGGCTTCCAATTGTGTGTGTGTGTGTGTGTGTGTGTGTGTGTGTGTGTGTGTGTGTGTGTGTGTGTGTGTGAGAGAGAGAGAGAGAGAGAACTGAGATAAAGATACATGGTGTTGTAGAAGTGACAGTCAAGCCTAAGACGGAAGATTCTTGTTACAGATGTGCCATCCAGCCATACCTGACTCAACCACAACCACACCACCACACATGTGAACCACATAGGAACGGCTATAGAGATAAGAACTATTAGGGTACCGGAAGGAAAGTATGTTGAATGTTAGTAGAAGTTTGTAAGATTTACCTGCCATCTTATATGTCCATGTTGCAGAAAACTAACTATAATATGGCAGAGTGCAAAACATTTAACACACTTCCGTTCAAATTCATATGAGAGAAGGGGGAAGTACTACCGTGGAAGGTTATCTACTTATCTATTGCCTGGTAGTAGTCACCGGGAGGGGGAGGGTATACCTGGAGTATACCTGGAGAGTGTTTCGGAGGTCAACGCTCTCACGGCCCGGTCTATGACCAGGCCCCACGGTGGATCAGGGCCTGATCAATCAGGCTGTTACTGCTGGCCGCACGCAAACCGACGTACGAACCACAGCCTGGCTCTTTATCAGAGGTACTGGAGCTAAGGTCCTCTTCCCTGGGTCGAACTTGACTACTTCTCATTCCCCAGGCGCTGTATGACACCTACGACTTTAGTGCTTCCCTATGAGTATTATATATATTATGGTCAGCGTGAGGGCGAAACCTCGCTACACTGCCAACATTCCCTCCTCATTTAATCATCACGTCCTATATTATAACAAATTAGCAAAGATGTTAAACCCATGTGAGTTAATTAGCACAAGGGGTGGTGTAGGTTCGATGGATTTTTAACACGGAGGGTTAGCCAGCGAGGATAATCAAAGAAAGTCAGTGCGCCATCGAGAACTATCTCTTGTTTTCATTTAGGTCCATCAACATTGTCCCCTAGGATGCGACCCACACCAGTCGGCGAACACCCGGGTACCTACTTGCTAGGTGAACGGGGACAGCAGTTGTGAGGAAACACGCTCAATGTTTCCACCTGGCATGGGACTGAACCACGGTCACTCAGTGTGTGAGGCGAGAGCGTTGCTTACGAGGCCACGGGACACTTCATGGAGTGTCTATCTCCATTACCCCTGAGCCCTAACCTCTATAAAAATAAAATATGTCGCAGGAATTGCCCAAGTGCCAGCACCAGCTATCCAGTTATCACACTGATAGCCGCGTCCTATCTAAGTGCCAAGTGCAGCTAACAATGGTTATCTACCTGCCAAACGTGCTAAATGCAGCTACCAACAGCTATCTACCTGCCAAATGCAGCTACCAACGGATATCTACCTGCCAAATGCAACTACCAACAGCTATTTACCTGCCCAATACAGCTACCAACAGCTATCTACCTGCCAAATGCAGCTACCAACAGCTATCTACCTGCCAAATGCAGCTACCAACAGGTATTTACCTGCCAAGTTGAGTTGAGGTTCATCGAATGAAACTTTTCACTAATAAACGCTTGTACTACAACGCGTTTCTTTTTTCTTTTCACTACAGTCTAAGAAATTTGTTTAAATAATTCTCTTGTTCCACAGTTTTTCTAAAGTCAAACATGATACACATTGATGTATGTATCACAAAGAAATTAATTAAAAACTGAATGAAATTTGGAAAAAAATCAGTAAAATATATCAATTAAAAGCTGTCTCTAGGATGGTAGAAATAGCAAAATCGTCGACGAAAAGTCTTTATTTCTCAACCAGAATCTAATTTAGAAACTCGAAAGTGAAAGTTACCTGTGCAAGGCCTTTGATCTCTTATGATCCTGACCTCTTGACACCGTCTGACCCTGACCTTTAAAACCCTATGACGTCATAGTTTTATCGTTTTCCTAAACTATAAACTATTTATTAATATGAACGCTGACAAAGAAAAAATATATCATTATCCTCTACCGATGGTATAAACAACAGAACAAAAAATAGCCAGGAGAAGGTACATTTGAAATTATTTTTCACACTGACAAACATCTTACGCCTCAGCTTCATACTGATTCATTCTATGGAGATGAACGCTTATCAAGGTCGAGGGACTAACCACCTCATATTTACCTCTTCACTGCTTCTGCTATCTCCACTATATAAGTCGCTTTTGTATTAGACCGTAGAATCCTGCAATACAAGCCAAAGCTCTAGAAAATAACTGGTGCAGTTAGTTAGTTAGTTAGTTAAAGATTAGCCGGTATTCTTCCGGCCCGGGCCTTGTCCAAGTGGTGGCCCGGCCTTGGCTCCCTCTTTAGGGAGTGTCTGAGACCTAAGTCTCCCATGGGAGGAGGCACAAGTACCTCCTCATCTTTGGGACCAACTGTCCCCAGGCCTAGCCACAAGCTAGGCCTCTCTGGTCTGTCATCCCCGCCCCAAGGGGGCTAATGGGAATGACAGTCTTATGAGCTAAAGGCTCTGGCTCAGGCACCTACCCTACCCTAGAAGGGTTAGGTATGGTGTCGATGAACTGGTGCACATGTGTTATTCATCTATATCTAACCTGAGTCTATTTTAGTGACACTTGCAATTCTCTTATGGAAGTGTAACATTTTGCTGAAACATAATGTGTAATTTAATCGTTGAATTGTGTACTCGTTATTAATGAAATTTATAACTTGTGGTGTACATGTGCAACTGTACACACTTACAAAAATTATTAGAAGGGAAAAGTTGTTAAATGGAGTAATTTAACTTGGATGGACCTCTTAGGTTTATTGTTATCCTGCCAGTGTGGTCATAACAACCAACTCTGTCGTATATCCGTTATACAACATAATGTCTTTCCTTCTCTCATCTTTTTCCTACTCATTTCCTTCCATTCCTCCTTCTCTCACTATTCTCATCTAATCCTACTCCTCTCATTTCCCTCCATGCATCCTCCTCTCATTATTCTCATCTCAACCTACTTCTCTCATCATTATCTTTCCAACACTCTCCTCCTCAGCAAATAAAGATGTTTAATGAAACACAACGCTTGCCACAACACTGAAATGCAACTCATTCTGCCGAGTGCTGGAAAAGACCTACTTTAATTTCCTTTGTGTTACTTTTTTCTCGGCCGCTAGAGGGCAACACAGATCACATCCACCTTCCCATATCGTTTTGAAAAACTTATTTTAAAAGGAAAGAGTAAATTAAACATACATTTCCCGTAGCTATACAATGTATGTCGGATGTCTAACAAGTTATTTAAAAAAAAAAATATATATTAAGAATATCACAAACATTGAGATACAAGACTAAAATATATATATATATATATATATATATATATATATATATATATATATATATATATATATATATATACGCATTTACGATGCTCTTTTTTACATAGATGTATCAACCACCTATTGCTACACTAACTTTTTATCTGACATGCAATCATACCGGGTCACGTAAGGTTCGTCAAGAAACAAGACAAGTGTTTCCTGACGCTTGGTCTTAGACAGATGATGACCCGCCGCTGGAGTCCCTCTGCTAGCTTACCGGTTCACCCTTTTAAAAATTATGGTCATAGTCACAACCATTTTTTTATTTCAATCATAAAATAAATTATCAGTGTATCTTTTAGACTCTGTGTATCCTTTTGCATAACAAAGCATATATTTGTATGTATATGTATAAAGGATGGAGTGGTAGAAGTTGAATATTCCAAGAGCCGCAAGGAAACTTTTCATTATTTTCCCGCAGACTCTTTAGTATCATATAGAACACACCGTGTATACATGCATTATTAGACTGCTTAACTTGGAATCCCTCTATATGGTGTTACCGGAACACAAAGGACAAACTTGCATAATTTTTATACGATCATAACACCTGTGTCTACATACCTGTACGCTGCCCAGGTACGACTTCACAACTTACCTGCAACAAAAAGAGAAATTCATTAATATTTATGTGTTCAACTTGCAAATGTGTAAACATTGAGAAATATTATATATAAACTGTGCAGTGTATTAATATATTTTTAGTATTACTTTCTTAGAAATATATCTTGATCTAACATAACCTAATTTTTAAATTCCTAGGATTCATCGATACCGTGCCCAGCCCTTCTAGGGCAGGGTAGGTGCCTGAGCCCGAGTTTGCAGCTCACAAGACTGTCATTCCCCATAGCCCCCTTGGGGTGGGGATGGCAGACCAGAGAGGCCTAGCTTCTCCCTACGAGCCCCGTGAGGGCGGGGAATGTAGCTAGGCCTGGGACAGTTGGTCCCAAAGATGAGGGGGTACTTGTGCCTCCTCCCATGGGAGACTTAGGTCTCAGACACTCCCTAGACAGGGAGCCAAGGCCGGGCCGCCACATGGAAAAGGCCCGGGCCAGGAGAATATCGGCGAATCTTCAATAATAATTAAATTCCTGGCACACTAAACTTACAGGAAGAAAATTCACAATATCATGATCGCTGGAACAGATCACAGCAATCACACATATAGAAATATATTTGGTAGGTGTTTCGACTTCTCCAGTACTATTTCGAACAATCACAAACTCACAAATAGGAATAAATCTGAAGGACGTTTCGCTTCGTTCTGTACTGTTACCAAATCTTGAGTGCGTGGTAATATTGGTGAATGCAAAAGGTCAGGGTAATGGGAGATGAGGTGGATAACGTTAGGTCAAGTCATGCGTGTGTGTGTGAAGGTATGTACTGAGAGGAGCAAGCATACAGAGATAAAGCCAAGGCCAATACTCATGTCACCGATGTTATATACAGACACTGATTACCTAAGACGGCATTTATGAATGTTCGAAGAGATAGATAATCTTGGATGATGACCAATTTATGGAATAGCTGAAGTTCAAACATGACAACAAATACTGTTGTTAACAAAGCAGATACTTCATTTGTGCTTGCTAAGGAAACGACCAATATCAACTACACATTTGAAAGAATCAGAGGGGCAACAATTCCTCTGGTAATGCACCATTCACAATATTTTTTTTTTTTAATTAAAACATAGCATCTGCGTGATACGGATTTTCTTTTTAGTTCACCAGCAAAGAAGCAATGCCCATTTTCTACCGTGTAATAACACCAGTTTTCTTTCTTCTTTACTGGGGATACTATGTTGATATGTTTCTCTACCTCATGTGACCCTACGTTGTATTTGATGGCATTATTATTATAAGTATAAAATATTTTATTATCTATTACCTCTTCATAGCTCTATTTTTCTGATCAATATTATTGCTATCTTACGTTTCAGCATCTGCTAGCAGATTATATTTTTATATATATTCAGATCCACATAGCGACTGGGAAATATTGAATAATATGGTTTGATCTGAGGTAAGGGGAAGTGAGGGGAATCCCAGTTAATTGGATTAAGAGCCCTTTACTAGCATCAAGGGACCAGACCCCTTGGGCCCTGGTGAGAGAGAGATGAACTTCTAATGTGATTCGGTAGCTTGGTAAGGATTAATTAACCAGAACACAATAGTCAGAATCGTCAACATTTTCAAATTTATCAAACATATGTAAGCAAAATTTACATTTATAAGGATTATCTGGAATTAAAATGTTTTGAACCAAAATTAAAAAAAAAAAAAAAAAAAAAAAAATCAGTGGCTAAGAGTGCCGACACCTGACCTTAATTATCAAGGCTGAAGACATAGATGATTTTCTTAAGTGATATCACACTTACATCACTAATTAGCAATGAAAGTTTACTTAATTAAACTAACCAACACCAAGTGTTAAAGTCAGTTATAGCCATTAAAGTTTCAACATACTGAAGCCATGGTAATACAATGGTAGAGTACATACAGTATGTACATACCACACACTGTGGATTATGGCATTTTATTGTGAAGACGTGTCGTTCACCAGTGACTAGTGAACGAAACGTCTTCACAAAATGTTATATTCTGCACTGTGTCTTAACTACACACGGAAGCCATATTGACAGGAGTAATGTCACATTACCGCGAAATATTAGGTAGAAATCGAGGGAAAAAACTTTGATACGGAACTTCGTAACTTATACCAACTAGTGGTTTAAAAAAGACAGGTAAAATAACACTTCTTCATATTTATCAAAAGTTTCAATCCTGTGATCTTCATCACTTCAAGGTCCCAGGTCACAAACGTTTTTTAATAAATATGTCCTTATGTTATTCATATGTCTTTTTAAATAAAAAATAATAACCATGTATTCTTAGCCTCGCTCACAACAAGTAAGGATTTTCCATATTTTTTGCCACGTTTTGTTTAAATTTATTACTTAAGAATGATCTGCTATACTTCTTGAGTAATGAGTGAAACATGTGCACAACACTTAAGACGTGAGTCTTACTCATTAACTTGACAGTAAAGATAGCTAATGGTTGGGTAAGATACTTGTTTAACAGAATGGTATTTTTACTGGCGAAACGTTTCGCCTATTCAGCAGTCTTCTTCAGCCGAAATACGGAGACAGCAAGAGTTGATATGTAGGTATGATACTTTTGTTGTCTCCTGTTTACTTCCACTGATTAAGATGATGATAAGTAGGTGAAGTGGTTCGTCAGTGAAGACACTAAACTCTCGAACAGGTCTTACTCGTGTAGTGGACGGTATTGTATACCATTAATATAATGACATTCAAGTTGATATGGTCATAAGGAATGCGTCTACTCGACTGCATATAAAAATTAAGGCCGAGTATATTTATAAATAAAAAAAATGAAACGCAATAAAGTGATCCTCATCATATTAGATGCTAAAATATTTAAGACACTACGTGGGATTCTCCCTACGGAGTAACCTTATTGAAACACTTACCTGAAACCATCTATAGATCTATGCAACAAAAATCAATTTACAAGGTTTGGGTGTATAGTCACTGTATACAGATAGATTCAAACATGTCTTACTCCTGAAGTAGACTTGTGTAACACCTGGGTATTTTTATTTGAAAAAGTTTCGTCAATTAGTGGCTTCTTCAGTTTAATTACAAAGATGATATATGAAGGCAGCAGAAGATGAGATAATCTGTTTCTCAGCACCTTAGTCCTGAGGGTACTGAACACCAGCTTCTAGGCTGGGGGACTGATTACCTCATCTCCTACCGTCTAATGTGTATAGTTTTGCAAGGCTGATGGACTTATTACCTAATCTTCTACCGTCTCTAAATATTATCTCTGCAATAAATAAAAAAACACTGGTTGGCGAAACGTCTTCAAATAAAGATACCAAGGTGTTGCACATATGTCTAATTCATCTTGTGGGTATTTCATACCTTTATATTAATGACATGCAACTGGTAGCAACAGCTACTAACGTGTAAACCAAAACAACCCTACGTTTGAATGAGGTGTATCAACATAGTTTACTCTAGTCCCTATTTTAGTTACTGAAGTGGTCTTGACTATTGGTGAATACGTTATGTGCAGCCTTAATGACTCTTATATACAAGACATGCTTTTAAACCCCATTAACCAATGTCGACAGAATGTAATTTTCAAGAGACAATATGCATGACAGTATTGTACTGAACTCTTTTCGCTCTATCCTCAGAGAAACGTAGTACCAATAAAAGTCTGTTCTGCATATTGTTTCGTTATAACCTTATGTCTTTCAACAAGAGCTGGAGCCTGACCCTATGGTGGTAGTTGTGACATTTACGAAACACACTGACCGAGCAGGTCACTCAGCAAAAATCCACAGCAAACTATATACAACATGCAATAAAAGCAAGAATAAAATTAACAAACAAAAGCAGCGAATACTCAACACAAATACTATTATATCAGCTTATAATAACCAGCATCAGTTAAATATCTCGTTAAATTTTAAGTGCCAAAAACGCTCTCCTAAAAGTCTCGCCTGGCCTCTTGGTCTACGTTCAGCCGCCCTGAGGGATACAGAAATTTCCTTTACTCAACAAAACCTGTGGTAGATATACCCTGGGTGGTAAATGTGGGGGAATTTTTTAATAATTTACCTGACAACTGCAGAGACGAACACATGGGAAGAAAATATAACTGGGAGTACTTTTTTTCTGGGCTTTACACTAAGCCTTTATACATCAGTACAAGTATGAAATACAGTATAATGTAATGTTTTTTACTGTCTCCAGGTAAGTTCGTTTGTGACATTGCTATTGTTTATTATATTATTTGGGAACGTTTCGTCGAAGTTGTAAATGGTATGATCTTGTGGAAAAATAGACATAAATACATTATAATCCGATCCCTTACTGACTACGTTTCGCACACACAGTGGGAGAAACGTAGTCAATAAAGAATAGCATTATACTGCATGAGTGTCTATTTTTCCATCGTGTCGGTATTTTATACCATTTACCTCTGTTATGATCTCATTTTCACCACTCTTGGCGAAACGTTTTCTTGAATAATTGTCTTGAGCTGAACCTAAGTATCATCATCCAAAGCTTTCTTAAGCTACTGGAGACTTTGGAAACCTTGTATAACCAAACTTTATTTCTATCAAATATATTATCAAAACTACGTATTGTTTTTGTTTACATAAAGAGCATGCGTTACAAAATTAACATTATGATCTAATAATCCTTGTAAATTGTCTGCCTCTAAGGACAATGCACACACAAAGCAATACATACGTACTAGATTTAATTTAACAAATATGCGATACACATTACACAAGTACATATAAAAATTTTAGCAATCATGTGGTGTGGTTACTGTATGTATGTACATAGAGACTTAGGGAATCACGTGGTGTATATGGCTTCCTATACACAAAAATATACAGAGGTTTCAATTTACGTGGTAAAATTTATCTTCATTCAAAGGCATATACATGAGCTTAAATAATAATTTTGTGTACTTGTCTTCCTATATAAAAGTCTATTCATAAGGTTAAATAATGTGACGTACTTGTCCTCCTATGCTGAAATACAATGAACGGGAACATTAGTGTGGTTTACTTACCCTCCTGTGCATGTACCTACAGATATAGAGGCCAGCAATGGTCCACTCCATGGCTAGTGTTGTGTTGCAGAGCTGAACTTTCTGAGTCTTGCTGAGATTCGGCCACATCGCAATGTTGGGATCACGTTCAGCACACAGTACTGGACTCAAGAGTGGTACATGCTGATTGTTTTCTTCAGTGAAGCAGTGCGTGTAGCTGTTGTGACTGGAACAAAATTCCTCACTGTCCAAGACAGTCAACTCAACTGACATTACCGCGTCATGTGAGCATGACCAATTTCCGTTGTTTATATATTGCAGTGACTGAATATTATTATTGTTGTTTTTACAGAACATGCCGGTGACTAATTTATGCCAGATGTAAGTCAAGTCTTCCAGTATATGACACAACATTTCCACACCACCCCCTCTGACTAACCATCAGACTTATATTTGACAATATGCTGACAAGGAAGAAACTCGTGCACTTTCTATTAAATTGAGCCCCGCGTTTTCACAGCCATTATTGCTCTAGAGCACTTCACCGAAACAAATGTTTCTGAAAAACGATTCCCTAATGTAATATTTGTACTTAAGAAAATTAATGGCAATGCTGTCACCGGAGGTATATTTTTATATAAAATTGGGAATACGGGAGTGTGTGTACATGTACATCCAAGAATTTTTATACGTAAGAGGAAGAATTTATTATCAGTTATGTATCAAGAATAACCCGGCGAGGGAGAGCAGCATCACCACTGATTTGTAAACCAAACTGAATTAGTATTAATGATTTTTTTAAATAACATATACGAGCAGCAACGTTACAGACGAATACAAAGACATGGGCGGCGGCGGCAGCAGCCAACTGAGAGGCACTGTAGAAAATTCATATTTCTTCTCCGGGAAGAAGACACAGCTGTATACATCAAACACAACCATGGGAAGCATCAAGACAATTCTTGCCATGGCAGCAGCAGCAGGGGACGACGACGGTGTCGATGATAACCACCATCCATCTTTAAACTATCATGTCAGACACCTCAAAGGTCACTTGCAAATCTTTCCTTAGAATCAATGATTCAGTGATCAGAGCGATGCAAATTAGATGCTAATACTGGAGTTGGAACACTCACACTAAAGAGCATCTCCACTCCTTCCCACTTTACTGCTGAATTTAGATATGACGGGAAATATAGTGGTGGTGGCTGGCTAGTGATGTGTGGTTATGGTTGTCTAGTGATGTGTGGATGTGGTGGTGATGAGCGGAGAACACTGGAGAAGTGGTAATGTGTGTTTATAAAACACACATTACCACTTCTCCAATGTCATAAACCCACTAACGAGAAGCGACTGAAGGACGTGAAAACCTACATTTGACACCTCGTCCATCGACAGAGCTTGTTATAAACTTCTTGAATATATCAGGTACAGAAGTAAGTAGACGTAGGTAGGTAGATAAATAGGTAGGTAGGTATGTGGGTGGGGGTGTGGTTTGTTTTTTGTGCGTGTGTTTGTGACAGAGACAGACTCAAATACATAATAGTGTATATTAATCCCTACCTTAAAGATAAACAAGTGGCCTGAAACCTTGATAATCCTTGTGTAGCGACTATACTAATTTAATCACTGAGCACCCCTACGGTTCTGGCGCTTTCCCATGACTACAAAATTATTTGATGATTTTTATTCTACAGGCTATTTCTGCCACAGAGCTGAGAGGCTTACTGTGTTTTTTCTCAAAACTTCCTCGGCAGATTATTGACTTTTATATATATGATGATTGTTGTGAATCCTGATTTGATATCAAAGCGAAACTATTTATAGAATTCAAGTAATATAACTACATGATATCCAACTACTCACGGACACAAATACAGGTGTATACATCAATAATCAATATAAACAGTTTGTATTTTGTGGACAGCCAGAAACGCAAGAGCACACACACACACAAATAAATATCTTTGGACAGTCTGAAATAAAGGTGTATTTATTCAAGAATCAAAATATTTATTACGCTGTGAACTGCCAGAAATGCGGATGCATGGATATGTAATGGATATTTGTGTAGACATAAACAATGTAAAATATTGTAATTCCATCTCAGGAGATGGAAATATACAGTATTTTTTTTTTTACATTGTGTTGTCTTCATGTGGGTGTGCTTCAGTCCATCAGAATATCCAGTACATTAAGCTGAGTACAAATGACAAAGATGGATACAGAAATAATAGGAAACTCTCATAATTCCTTTCACTTTGCCACCTCTGTCTTTTCTAGCTAACGACACATCTTTCAACTTATTACCTTTCGTGTCTCTTCTGGTTAATAACTGATAGGTCTACATACAACCACAATGGAGTAGGATGCGAGGAGAGAGACATGACTGATAAACACTCAGACGAACTTTTTTCTTAACACTCCGGTCGTCTCCCACTGAGGTGGGGTGACTCTACAAGGAAGACAATACCTTTACTATCACTCATTCCATTACTATTTGCTAGAAACCGAACGACATTACAGTTCAGGCTACAATCCAAACCTCAACCTCTCCACACTTCCGTCAGTGTAGGCACTATTCTCCACTTCATAAATGTTATCATGCTTACACTCCAAAGCATATAAACCACTTGCCTCCACTTCTACTGAACACGATCACAAAAGCCTGTTGAATGCTCAAACCCCTAGCACTCAAAACCTCCTTTACCCCTTCCCTCCAACCTTTTCTACGACGACTCCTATCCCTCCTTCCCTCCTCAGATTTATACACCCTGCTAGTCGTCCTACATTTCTTCATACTCTCTAAATGTCCAAACCACTTCAACAACTCCTCGACCATCTGAATAATACTTTTGGTAGCTCCACATTTCCTCCTAATTTCTTTTTCTGGGTGGTAAGTGGAAAGAAGCAGACGAAGAGCAAATAAAAGACAAAACTTAACACAGTTCTTGGTCCAGAGGGGTCAGGAATCAGTCAAGTTGGTTGACAATAGGTAACAAGACGCAAGGCCAGAAGTTACATATCGATCCCTGCAAAAACAGCTAAATAATGAGTAAGTCATGTGCAGCATCTAGGTATCTTTATTTAGAGATTTCGCATGTGCAGCACGCTTTAACAATCTGTTACACGGGAATGAAGACAGATCATTTTATACCAGATCCAGTAGACAGGGAAATGTGTACCAGTCGAAGACATTGTCAGAAGTAGGCGGGGCCCACTAGCTGAAGTATGTCAAGTCCATGAGGTGAGCTAGAGATTTAGAAATGAATATTGTTTGTACCAAGATTACATCGTGTTGCTGTTAGAAAAATACTTCACAGGTGATACGTCTAAATAAAGATGTCCAGGTGTTGTACCTGTCTTATTTATCAACTTGAATACCCTTGATCTAATTCAATAACTATGTACAACTATTCGAGCAACCTACGCATTCGAGGGTACACACACACACACACACACACACACACACACACACACACACACACCTGAGGAATGCAAGACAACAAATGTAGTCCCAATTTTTAAAAAAAGGAGACAGACATGAAGCACTAAACTACAGACCAGTGTCACTGACATGTATAGTATGCAAAGTCATGGAGAAGAGTATCAGGAGAAGAGTGGTGGAACACCTAGAAAGGAATGATCTCATCAGCAGCAGCCAACATAGTTTCAAGGACGGGAAATCCTGTGTCACAAACCTACTGGAGTTCTATGACAGGGGGACAGCAGTAAGACAAGAGAGAGAGGGGTGGGTAGGTTGCATTTTCTTGGACTGTAAGAAGGCGTTTGACACAGTTCCACACAAGAGATTAGAGCAAAAACTGGAGGACCAAGCAGGGATAACAGGAAAGGCACTACAATGGATCAGGGAATACTTGTCAGGAAGACAGCAGTGAGTCATGGTACGTGGCGAGGTGTCAGAGTGGGCGTTTGGGACTAGCGGGGTCCCACAGGGGTCAGCCCTAGGACCAGTGCTGTTTCTGGTATTTGTGAACAACATGACGGAAGGAATAGACTCCGAAATGTCCCTGTTTGCAGATGACGTGAAGTTGATGAGAAGAATTCATTCGGTCGAAGACCAGGCAAAACTACAAAGGGATCTGGACAGGTTGCAAACCTGGTCCAGCAATTGGGTCCTGGAGTTCAACCCCACCAAGTGCAAAGACATGAAGAAGACCGCAGACGGAGTACAGTCTAGGGGAGCCAGAGACTACAAACCTCACTCAAGGAAAAAGATCCTGGGGTGAGCATAACACCAGGCACATCTCCTGAGGAACACATCAACCAAATAACTGCTGCAGCATATGGGCGCCTAGGAAACCTCAGAACAGCATCCCGACATCTAAATAAGGATTCGTTCAGAACCCTGTACACCGTGTACGTTAGGACCATATCAGAGTATGCGGCACCAGTTTGGAACCCACACCTAGCCAAGCACGTAAAAAAAAACTAGAGAAAGTACAAAGGTTTGCAACAAGACTAGTCTCAGAGCTAAAGGGTATGTCCTACGAGGAGAGGATAAGGAAAATCAGCCTGACGACACTGGAGGACAGGAGAGATAGGGGGGATATGATAACGACATATAAAATACCGAGAGAAATTGACAAGGTGGACAAAGACAGGATGTTCCAGAGATGGGACACAGCAACAAGGGGACACAGTTGGAAGTTTAAGACACAGATGAATCACAGGGATGTTAGGAAGTATTTCTTCAGCCACAGAGTAGTCAGGCAGTGGAATAGTTTGGGAAGCGATGTAGTGGAGGCAGGATCCATACACAGCTTTAAGCAGAGGTATGATAAAGCTCATGGTTCAGGGAGTGACCTAGTAGCGACCAGTGAAGATGCGGGGCCCAGAGCTGGGACTCAACCCCTGCAACCTCAACTAGCCCTCTCTCTCTCTGAGTGCAACAGGGTGTCAGGTGAAGGTTGTCTGCCACAGCAGTGTGTAGTACTGCCTCCCAGCGCACCAGTCTCGCTCTCACTTCAGTATTTTAAAAAACAAGCAACTTTTATTTCAATACTAAATTCACTACCAGCCTCAGGTAAAGTTGGAATTTAAAAAAAAATGTTAAGGCAAAACTGAACAAATAGAATTAAAAATAGCTTTAAGAGAAAGTTAAATAATATTTTAAAACATTTAAAGTAAAATACTTCACCATTAAGAAAAAATATATATTATAAAATTAAAATTTTTGATAAATTATGAAAATAGATATGCATAGTGGCTACAATAAATTCAGTTTAAGTAAACACAATCTTTTTTTTACATTAAGTTCTCATCATAATATAATAAATGTTAATAGAATACAATACATCGACACCATGCCTAACCCTTCTAGGGTAGGGTAGGTGCCTGAGCCCGAGCTTACAGCTCACAAAACTGTCATTCCCATTAGCCCTCTTGGGGCGGGGATGGCAGACCAGAGAGGCCTAGCTTGTGGCTAGGCCTGGGGACAGTTGGTCCCAAAGATGAGGAGGTACTTGTGCTTCCTCCCATGGCAGACTTTGGTCTGAGTTACTCCCGCAAAAGGAAGCCAAGGCTGGGCCACCACTTGGAAAAGATCCGAGCCGGGTGAGTTCCGGCGAATCAAGAAGAAGAATACAATAGGACATTGACACCATGACCAGCCTTTCTAGGGCAGGGTAGGTGCCTGAGCCAGACCTTCCAGCTCACAATACTGCCATTCCCATTAGCTCCCCTGGGGCGGGGATGGCAGACCAGAGAGGCCTAGCTTCTCCCTGCGAGCCCAGTGAGGGCGGGGAATGTGGCTAGGTCTGGGGACAGTTGGTCCTAACGATGATCAGGTACTTGTACCTCCTCCCATGGTAGACATTAGTCTGAGATACTCCCGAGAAAGGGAGCCAAGACCGGGCCACCACTTGGAAAAGGCCCGGGCCGGGAGAGTACCGGCGAATCAAGAAGAAGAATACAAAAAACAAAAGGTTATAACTATGACCATGATTTTTAAAGGGGTGGACCGGTAAGCCAGCGGAAGGCCTCGGTCAGATGACCAAAAGCTCCAACGGTGGGTCATCATCTAAGACCCGCGTCAGGAAAAACTTGTCCTGTTTCCTGACAAACCTTACCTAACCTAACCTAATACAAGTTTATACTAGACATTAAATAACAACAATCGGTAACAGTATGCAGATAATGGCATTTTACTGAAAAGACGTTTCGACCACAAGGGACATTGCATGCCACTGATTTCAGGTAAGCGAAACATCTTTTCAACAAAAATGCCAAAAGGCGATTACTGTCTTATTAATATACTTGTCAGTATATAATGCCACTGATAAACTATGGGAGAATTTACGTTATAAAGATATTTAGTTGTCAGTTGTCACATTCACCAGTGGACGGGGAGTGAGTTGTATACACACTGACAGGTGTCTCAGAGTATATATGCTGAGAGTTTCCTCATTCCTATTTTAATTATTAAAGTATTCTTCAGCGGTGGCGAACAGGTTACATAAAGCCTTAACCCTCGTATAGATGACAGGATATAAGCAAAATTAACCAAACAATTAATGAACAAATTATTCTCTAAGGAATATTGTATGTTTATCGTCAACATCGTCCTTGTTTACATAATTTGGTTATTGGCGGTTAAATATAAGCAAATTTAAGGTAACGTCAAAGTGTCATGGCCTAATTTACAGTAACTAAAATTTACTGGGCCAAGTGATTTGGCTGAAACAATCTCGTGGGGTTGATCGTGCAGAGACAGACGCAATGTTATGCCATATTAAAGGTACTTGCTGATTGGAGGACTGGTTGCCTAACAACACTCGTCACGCCAAAGGAATCTTATGACAATTCTCTTATCTTCATCCAATAAACAAGGAGAACAATACAACAACAACTTTTTCCTTTCACATCCAGGAAACACTGAACATTACGCTCATATTCCCAAAAAATTATTTTTCGCCATGTACTTGCTTGCTTATTCCTTAGAGTATTCACTATACAGATTTTCGCTTACATTATTTAAGAGTATTTTTCACCATATAGGTTCTTGCTTACATTTCTTAAAGAAGTATTTTTCACCATGTACGTTCTAAGTTCAGTCACATTACACAGTTAAATTAATACATAATTGTCTATTAATATTTTTTTTTATTTTATACACTGCCTAGAGCATTACAGTATGTGTATTACATGTTTCTATACTTATCTAAATTACATAGATCAGTTACAATACAAGGGTTATCTATAATGCATGGACCAAGTGCAACACAGTTGTCTATAATTCGTGGCTCTATAAAGATTAGCTATATACTACCTAGTTCTGCTATAGTATACAATTGTGTTATAGGAAAGGGTTCAATATAAACTCGACAGTTACAATATTTTAACTCAACAAAAATTAATCAGAAGAGGAAATGCAACGCTGTGACTGTTAATAAACTAATGTTCCTGGTTCCTGACGAGGCAAGGTTAGAGGTATGCCTGTTCTCTATGACCCTTAACATCTGGAGTAGTTAGTCATTTTGGATCAAAATGCTGTGCTACGGAGAAAGTGAAGAAACAACGTTTGGAACAAGCTTTTACTGGAACAACTCTTTGCTCTGTGTAAAGATTTATTAAGTCATGTCATGATAATGTTTTTCAAAATCGAAACGTTGTCCCAATATAAATTTTCCTAATGTCTCTCTTTTAGGTGAGCCAATAAACCAGCAGCTTCAGCAGCAAAATTTAAAAAAAAAATAAAACTTTTCAGATAGTATTGATATATATTTAACTGGTGTTCTAAGCAAAAGTAACAATTATCATCTTATGCAACCCAGAAAAAAATATGAACCAAGAACAGAAACAAGAAATATGTTATTTAGACGTGACATGTCTCTTAAACGTTCCGATACACACGATCTTTCAGTTAGTACAAGAGAAACTCCCATCTTTGCTTATCCCTTACATTGCGACCACTTCAACAAATTCACTGACCTATGAGCTAAAATATTCTACAGTGAGGCGTCACTGAATGCCAGTGCTTTCAGTCATACGTAATAAAATGTTCTTGCTACGATACTCTGGTGAGGCCTTATCATGTCACCCATTTCAACATTTTCAAACACAGATACGGGAGGAAAGGTACGGGGGTGAGAATTTCATAAATTAGAACGTTTTAAGGTTCGTGAGTGAGGGGAGTACATCATGTACATTGTCTAGGGGAGAGGGTTGAGGGGAATGCATTGTGTACAACGTAAGGAAAAGGTGGGATGGCTGTGTGAGCAATGAACACGTTTCAATGTGACGACATTGCATGATCATAAGGCACTGTTTCATATACAGCAGTCCTATATGATTGATAACTTCATGACTCACGAAATCGTAATGATACGATTGTAAACAAAGCATACCAAGGGCGGGGTTAGAACCCGCGATCTGAGAGTCTTAAAACTCCAGACCAACTTTCATGTTGGCGTTTTACCCGAGGAAAGTAGAAAATCAAAATGGCTGTGAAAACTCGTATAAATGTTTGGATAAGCCGAGGATATGATACAACAAATGATGGGCGGAATTAAATGCACCTGACTGGCTTCGAGGGATCATTTACCCTTCACAGCTCATCCTAGACACACGTCCTGTAATGTACAAATCAGTGGAAGTGGTCAGATTTTACTTTTTGCCGCCAAAATGGCTAGTTCAGTAAGCATCCTATATCCACCCCGTGGACGGTACCCCAAGAAAATATATGGGTACAGAAAAGGCATAGGAAGTGGGCCCCCAAAACGGGTTAACAAGTTTTGCAATTTGTTCCATCTACTGCAAGTAAATTTAGCATATTTGCAAAAATGTCTGGTATCTTAGTTTAATTAAAGAGATACTCTGACATACCACTCAGGTGTTAATTGGAAATAGATTCAACTAGGAATATAAACTGTATGATCAAAACTCAACAGCTGATGAAAAGAAGAATCTGTGGTTAGACAATAGATTAACCAGATCATGTAAATACAGTAGAGAAAAACTTATAAATAGCTATACAATTTCAGAGTAATTTTGAAGTATATAACAGAAAGATGCTAAAATGTGTTAAAAACTGTGAATAGCAAATAATAGAGAAAGTTAAAAGAGAAGCAAGAAAATGGACTCGAGAATTAAGAACATGTCCTATATAAAGAAAGTTAAAAGCGTATCTTAAACATATTTTTAGTCTATTTAAAAATATGATAAAATTAATCTAATAAAACTGACCTAAGATAAAAAAAAAGACCTAAATTATCAAACAGACTAAAGTTATAAAAAAGCATATGTACATAAAAGTTGTATAACAAAAGAATATAATTTAAAACTAGCAACCACACTGTGGTTAGTAATTTTAAATTACTACTAACCACACTAGTTAGTAGTTTTAAATTACTACTAACCACACTGTGGTTAGTAGTTTTAAATTACTACTAACCACACTGTGGTTAGTAGTTTTAAATTATATTTTTTTGTTATACAACTTGGATGTATCAAGAGATCGTCTTTACATTCAGTATACTTTTTATAACTTAAGTTCGTTTTATAATTTAGGTCGCTTTATACCTTAGGTTTGTTATATAATTTAGGCCGCTTTATACCTTAGGTTCGTTATATAATTTAGGTCGTATTTCTACCTTAGGTTCGTTTTATAATTCAGGTCGTTTTTATCATAGATTCGTTTTATAACTTTGATTCATTTTATCCTATCTAATAGACTAAAACCATGTTGAAATTTGCTCAGTAGGTGGAAACGTGCAGTGAAAGTATCCGAAACACACACACACATTATATATATATATATATATATATATATATATATATATATATATATATATATATATGTCGTGCCGAATAGGCAGAATTTGCGATCTTGGCTTAAATAGCAACGTTCATCTTGCCATATAGGACAAGTGAAAATTTGTGTATGCAATAATTTCGCCAAAACCATTCTGAACCTAACGAAAAAAATATATTTAACTGTGTTTGTTTAGTATTAAATTATTGTAAACAAATCTAAAATATATTTAGTTGGGTTAGGCTAAAATAAATTGTTCTTGTTATAATAAGGTTAGGTAAGTTTTCTAAGTTCCTTTTGGTGCAAAATTATAAATTTTTACATTAACATTAATGAAAAAAATATATCTTTAAACGTATAAGAGAAAATTTTAGAGATGACTTAATTTTAAATGAGTTCTTGCTAATTGACCAGTTTTACATATTCGGCACGACATATATATATATATATATATATATATGTCGTGCCGAATATGTAAAACTGGTCAATTAGCAAGAACTCAATTAAAATTAAGACCTTTATAAAATTTTCTCTTATACGTTTAAAGATATATTTTTTTCATTAATGTTAGTGTAAAAATTTTTAATTTTGCTCCAAAGGAATCTTAGAAAACTTCCCTAACCTTGTTATAAAAAGAACAATTTATTTTAGCCTAACCCAACTAAATATATTTTAGATTTGTTTACAATAATTTAAACTAAACAAACGCAGTGAAATATATTTTTTTCGTTAGGTTCAGAATGATTTTGGCGAAATTATTGCATACACAAATTTTCGCTTGTCCTATATGGCAAGATGAGCGTTGCTATTTAAGCCAAGATCGCAAGTTCTGCCTATTCGGCACGACATATATATAGTAGTAGGTTGGTAGACAGCAACCACCCAGAGAAGTACTACCGTCCTGCCAGATGACTGTGAAACAAAAACCTGTAACTGTTTTGCATGATGGTAGGATTGCTGGTTTCTTTTTCTGTCTCATAAACACGCTAAGATAACAGGGATATCTTGCTACTCCTACTTACACTTTGGTCACACTTCACAGACACGCACATGCATATATATATATACATACATCTAGGTTTTTCTCTTTTTTCTAAATAGCTCTTGTTCTTTTTTATTTCTTCTATTGTCCATGGGGAAGTGGAAAAGAATCTTTCCTCCGTAAGCCATGCGTGTCGTATGAGGCGACTAAAATGCCGGGAGCAATGGGCTAGTAACCCCTTCTCCTGTATACAATTACTAAAAAAGAGAAGAAGAAAAACTTTATAAAACTGGGTTGCTTAAATGTGCGTGGATGTAGTGCGGATGACAAGAAACAGATGATTGCTGATGTTATGAATGAAAAGAAGTTGGATGTCCTGGCCCTAAGCGAAACAAAGCTGAAGGGGGTAGGAGAGTTTCAGTGGGGGGAAATAAATGGGATTAAATCTGGAGTATCTGAGAGAGTTAGAGCAAAGGAAGGGGTAGCAGTAATGTTAAATGATCAGTTATGGAAGGAGAAAAGAGAATATGAATGTGTAAATTCAAGAATTATGTGGATTAAAGTAAAGGTTGGATGCGAGAAGTGGGTCATAATAAGCGTGTATGCACCTGGAGAAGAGAGGAATGCAGAGGAGAGAGAGAGATTTTGGGAGATGTTAAGTGAATGTATAGGAGCCTTTGAACCAAGTGAGAGAG
Organism: Cherax quadricarinatus; assembly: GCF_038502225.1. Lineage (NCBI taxonomy): Eukaryota > Metazoa > Arthropoda > Malacostraca > Decapoda > Parastacidae > Cherax > Cherax quadricarinatus. Next base: position 17,570,459 of record NC_091350.1, on the reverse strand, counting down.
TAATTGTGGTAGGGGACTTGAATGCTAAAGTAGGAGAAACTTTTAGAGAGGGTGTGGTAGGTAAGTTTGGGGTGCCAGGTGTAAATGATAATGGGAGCCCTTTGATTGAACTTTGTATAGAAAGGGGTTTAGTTATAGGTAATACATATTTTAAGAAAAAGAGGATAAATAAGTATACACGATATGATGTAGGGCGAAATGACAGTAGTTTGTTGGATTATGTATTGGTAGATAAAAGACTGTTGAGTAGACTTCAGGATGTACATGTTTATAGAGGGGCCACAGATATATCAGATCACTTTCTAGTTGTAGCTATACTGAGAGTAAAAGGTAGATGGGATACAAGGAGAATAGAAGCATCAGGGAAGAGAGAGGTGAAGGTTTATAAACTAAAAGAGGAGGCAGTTAGGGTAAGATATAAACAGCTATTGGAGGATAGATGGGCTAATGAGAGCATAGGCAATGGGGTCGAAGAGGTATGGGGTAGGTTTAAAAATGTAGTGTTAGAGTGTTCAGCAGAAGTTTGTGGTTACAGGAAAGTGGGTGCAGGAGGGAAGAGGAGCGATTGGTGGAATGATGATGTAAAGAGAGTAGTAAGGGAGAAAAAGTTAGCATATGAGAAGTTTTTACAAAGTAGAAGTGATGCAAGGAGGGAAGAGTATATGGAGAAAAAGAGAGAAGTTAAGAGAGTGGTGAAGCAATGTAAAAAGAGAGCAAATGAGAGAGTGGGTGAGATGTTATCAACAAATTTTGTTGAAAATAAGAAAAAGTTTTGGAGTGAGATTAACAAGTTAAGAAAGCCTAGAGAACAAATGGATTTGTCAGTTAAAAATAGGAGAGGAGAGTTATTAAATGGAGAGTTAGAGGTATTGGGAAGATGGAAGGAATATTTTGAGGAATTGTTAAATGTTGATGAAGATAGGGAAGCTGTGATTTCGTGTATAGGGCAAGGAGGAATAACATCTTGTAGGAGTGAGGAAGAGCCAGTTGTGAGTGTGGGGGAAGTTCGTGAGGCAGTAGGTAAAATGAAAGGGGGTAAGGCAGCCGGGATTGATGGGATAAAGATAGAAATGTTAAAAGCAGGTGGGGATATAGTTTTGGAGTGGTTGGTGCAATTATTTAATAAATGTATGGAAGAGGGTAAGGTACCTAGGGATTGGCAGAGAGCATGCATAGTTCCTTTGTATAAAGGCAAAGGGGATAAAAGAGAGTGCAAAAATTATAGGGGGATAAGTCTGTTGAGTGTACCTGGTAAAGTGTATGGTAGAGTTATAATTGAAAGAATTAAGAGTAAGACGGAGAATAGGATAGCAGATGAACAAGGAGGCTTTAGGAAAGGTAGGGGGTGTGTGGACCAGGTGTTTACAGTGAAACATATAAGTGAACAGTATTTAGATAAGGCTAAAGAGGTCTTTGTGGCATTTATGGATTTGGAAAAGGCGTATGACAGGGTGGATAGGGGGGCAATGTGGCAGATGTTGCAAGTGTATGGTGTAGGAGGTAGGTTACTGAAAGCAGTGAAGAGTTTTTACGAGGATAGTGAGGCTCAAGTTAGAGTATGTAGGAAAGAGGGAAATTTTTTCCCAGTAAAAGTAGGCCTTA
>NC_091350.1:17476357-17563857 GCF_038502225.1 Cherax quadricarinatus | reverse complement strand
ACCATGAGAAGAGAGGTCCAAGGAACTGATAGGGACAAACTGTTTGAACTTCCAGGACCACGATCAAGGGAGGACAGGCGGAAGCTGAAGACACGCGTGAGCCACAAGAATGTAAGGAAGTATTTAAGTCTCAGGGGTGGTTGAAAGGTGGAATGACTTGGATGAGGCAAACTCAATACACAGCTTCCGAGTAGATATGATATGACCCAAGAGGCCACAAATCAGTGATGCCGATCAAGGTGGTCTAGGAGGCGGAGTAAGACCCCCGCAAACACAAATCGGTGAATACAAACACACACACACACAAGCATCACTAAAATTGTCTACCAAAAATAATTAACAATAAATTAAGATATAACAAAACAATACAAACAATTCCAACGTAAAAACTGTATACATTTTCTAAGATTTTATCAATTTCGATATTAATATCGAAGAAATACTGACTGAAGTGGTAAGGTTGGAGTTAATCTGGTTTAAAAGTAAGCAAATAATTCACCAAATTAAGAGTAATGAAAATTCAGTAAATTAGCTGAGATATATTAAAAAAAAATTGGAAGAGTTTCAAAATTTAAATTTTGAATATCTTCCCCCAAAAAGCAAATAGTAAGTAATGAAATAAAGAATAAAGAGAATTGGGAAAACCAGAAAATAGAAGCTGAAATATGCAAATACATACTTCAGAAACAGATTTCCTCGAGGGAATCTAAGATAAATAAGGAACAAAATACCTACGCCGTGGTAAATAAGGAACAAAATACCTACGCCGTGATAAATAAGGAACAACATATCTACGCCGTGGTAAATAAGGAACAAAATACTTACGCCGTTTAAACATCTTCATTTAATAGCTAAACATCTTAATTCATCATCGAAACGTTACAGCATATCAAACTCAATCATCAGTGTTAAAACAAGGCCAATTACCTAGTACAATAGCTGGTCCATATTTTAAATAAAAAATTACTGATAAGTCATTCAAATATTACGAAGGTACACAAACCTAATTATGTTACAATAGCCAACCTGACATAAATAAAGGTATCAACTTACAAAGTATATCAGTGTGTGAACAACTAACAAGAGGTGAGGCTTCATGCTAAAGATATAGAGAGTTTCGGAGATGATGGCACCCAGTCTCTTTGATGTTGCTGTTAGTTACATTCCTTGAGAATATGACTGAGGGATCACGAAATCGCTAGAAATTGTATTACCACTCACTGTAGTTATATTACAAGATATAACTTGTTTCTCTTAATGTTATGGTAACAATACCTAATATCTACAAATGGATAATCTCTCACAGCCAGAGCCTCAAGAGCGTACCATAACGCCTGGAGTGTCATAATACTTGTGTGTGTGTGCTATATAATCAATCTTTGGGCTGGGGACGCACGCCTGCCCAATACTGAAGTGCAGCGTCAGCAGGAGACGCAGGAGTAAACACGGTCTGGCACACGTCTCTCACCACTCACACCTCCCTTCCTCAACACCATCCACCATTTCTTACATTTAATGCAGCTATGACATATTCCATCCCGTTTCAAAAGTTTGTTTATTGTGCAACAGTGATAAGATCATAAGTGGCTCAAATCAGGGAACGGGTGGGGCTTGAAACATGGCGAGTGACTAACAGACCAGTTTTCTATCAAATATTTGTACATGGGCGGATGTGGGTGTAAGGTGAACCTACCTAACATAGATCAACAGAAGCGCACAAATAAGGAACAAAATACCTACGCCGTGGTAAATAAGGAACAAAATACCTACACAAATATTGGGTAATGAGATCCTCTACTGTTAATAAAAAGTTCCATCGTGTCGATTTTTTATACCATTTCTCAGAGACTGGTTTTTTTTTAGGTCCTGATCCACCGGGAGGCCTGGTCATGGATCGGGACGGGGGGCGATGACCCCCGAAACACCCTCCAGGTAGGCAGGTGAACTCCACAGACCAGTAGATCTGCTGTAGTGCTTCACTATTCTCATGAAGAAATAGACTTATTAAAACTTAACGTACGTTACTTCAGCAAAAGTTGATTATTCATGTCCGTCCATCAATCAGTCTATCCTCGTATATTTCTCTACTTTCCATTCAACTACCTGTATTTTTATTTTCCATCCACTGTCACACCATAAGGAAATTAAGTCCAGAATTTATTGTTCCCTATTTTTTCTCGTCCACCTCGTTGCTAGACGTATGTCGACCGTTTTTTTTATTACGTTTATTTGCGATTTAATATACGTTTTTATAGGTTTATTTAGCCTAACCTAACTAAGCCCAACCTCATTTAAATTAACCTAACCAAATAAAAACAAAGACGGGGGGAAAAATAGGAAGCGTTAAGAAACTGACGTTGAGCACAACGTCAGAAAATTTACTTACTAAAATTGTTTTTTCCCCTTCAATCCACTGGACCATCCATTTTTTTCCTCTCCGTTTCTCCGCCTTTCCATCCGTTCTTCCATGTGTCTCAACTTCTACTAATCTATCAAATTGTCCCTCTGTCTTTTCTCCTGTACACTGGTCCGTTCCTCTGTCCCTCCTGTACATTTTCTTGCCCGTCTATCCCTCTATCCTCTAGCTCTTCCACTGCAAATTGTTAGGTTCCACTCTACTGTATATCTGTACCTAAGTCGGCTCGTTCTTGTGCCCGTCCTTCATTCTTTCAGTCATCCTCCTCTCCAATCCCTAAATTCTTCAGTGGGAAATAACACCACCATTTGCTCTTCCATCCACCCGGTTTATCGCCTGTCCATCACTCTGTCCCTTCATTAAACCGTTCTTCCGCCCGCCCATCGTCCGTCTGTGCGGTCTTCACTCTGCGTGCGTACCGTCCCACTCTTTCCTCGAGTGCGTGATATAATAATAATAAAAAATAATAATAATAATAATAATCTTTATTTCTAGAAGTACATGATATAACTTATACAGATCTAGCTGACATCAGTGACATATTATATAGACAGCCCCTTGTTATGCAGAGCATTTCGGGCAACTTTGGCTAATTTTGTCCTCAGGATGCGATCCACATCAGTCGACTAACACCCAGGTACCTACTTACTGCTAGGTGAACAGGGACAGCAGGTGTCTTAGGGAAGCACTCAAAGTTTCCACCTGTACCGGGGATCGAAACAGTGACACTCAAATGTGTGAGCCGAGTGCGTAGTTGTTTTAGATAGGCAGATGATTCCGCTCTTACACTGAATGACACAATTACCTGATGTTTTTCTCAAGTACTTATGAGCCGCGGCCCGGCCACAAGATTCTTCATATTACAGTCGTTTATTGAGCATTTAAAAGTTGTTTACTGCATCCTTGCCCGCACGCAGAATATTTAATAAATGTGCAATTTAAGAGAAACTCTCCACATCAAATTAATTCTAACGAATAAGACAAGCGAAAATTTGTATATGCAATAATTTCGCAAAAATCATTCTGAACCTAAGGAAAAAAATATATTTCATTGTGTTTATTATTAAATTACTGTAAACTTATCTAAACTATATTTAGTTGGATTAGGCTGAATTAAATTACGCTTGTTATAGTAAGGTTAGGTAAGTTTTCTAAGGTTCTTTTCGTACAAAATTATTAACAGTACATAAATAACGAATTTATATTACAAATTTCCTGTCCATCGCTTAAACTTCCCTTTAGGTGTTGGTTTCCAAAGACAAAGCTGACATTCCTTTAAGACCAATAATTTCTACCAGAGGCAGTGTATTGTAAAGCATTCCTCATGGGTAGCATCCTTGTTTCCCACCCCGTGCTTAGGTTCATTCCACGTTCACACTTAGTAAATTCAGAGAACTTAATTTGTAAATATAAAATGTAATCTGCATAACAGAATAATGGTTAGTTTCGTTGTTGATAGTTTGTCCATTCGAGTTTCTGTTATTGACGAAATTAAATTTTTGAGAAATTCGCTGAAAGGGTTCCCAATCTTCCTGTAACGTACGAAACACTGTGTTTCCCAGATAAATTCTCGCGTGAAGAGTTTTTTTTACAGCTAACATATTTATGGTTTAACTAGAGAGTGAACTTCTTACCACTATCGTTGATTGCTGCAGCTCACTTGGCTGCGATATATTAATGTATGCACTGTTCTTCTGGCATCTGTTTGTGTATTTTTACAGGTCTTAGAGTATATTACAGAATATTATAATTCTTGAGTAGAAACATTAGGTTGAAAGTGGAATGAGGAAAATAACCAACAGCCGTTTTTGAATGATCTTGTATGTATAAGTTTTAGAGATGTTTATTTTTAAGGTATACAGAAAACATACACATTCGGATAGTTACCTGAACGTTGTTTTTTTCTCATTACACAAACAAAACCGGAGCAGTTATTTCGGACTTATTTATTAGGGCGTACTGAGTATATAATTTGCAGTTCTAAGAACAGGATGATTATATTTACATTTTGAAGTCATGTTATAATAAGAACTTTATAAACCGCTCAATTACCGGGCAGAGGTAACTTTTTAGGAGGTAAAGAACAGAAAAAAAACTTACCAACTAGACATTTAATTCTTCCTTACCCTGACGAACTTAAATCTGCAAACGAAAGTCACTCATAATGATGTAAACACTGCTTTCAGCAGTTCAAATACAATTAAGACTCATTTAAAAAGGTTTTCGGAAGATACCCAGATGAACTCTGGCATGCACATGACTCCATGCACCGACTGTGATAAGTGTTATATTGGAGGAAAACTAATGATTATACACGTCGACTGTATCAATATACAGTGAACGTACTGGGGACAATAATCATGTTGCATTTTGGCACATCAAAGTTAATTTCAATTATGATACAGGATTAAGAAGATGCAACAATACACAGCGGTTGAAGATTAGGGAATCTGTTATAATAAGGAAGATTATGGAATCTGTTATAATAAGGAGTAACAGGCAATCTACTGTAATAAGAAAGATTAGGGAATCTGTTATAATAAGGAATATCAGGAAATCTGTTATAATAAGCAGTGTTCCAAATTTCAATACTGCAAACGAGAACGCTGAGCTTGTCTTAAACAAGTTTCTTCTTATATTTGGCAAACCGTTAAGGAAGGTAACTGACCAACGAATGGTAAGTCCGAGACCATTGTAAACGTTAGGTTAATCATCCTAAGTAGTTTTAACATTTACTGAGCACTTTGACCGCTTAAACCACTCACTACTCAGATATATAAAAAATATATACAAGATAATAAAAACAAGGCGACAGTCCGTTCCTTGCGAATTTGATTAATATAACTATATTAATTCGGAAATGAAAAACGTGATAAAATACTCATTTAGCAAGAGAGTTGTAGGTAGAGCACGCTGGAAGGTGAAGTCACAGTAAGTCTACTGCAGTTTTGCTTTCTCATGTGCACCTGATTTGCCTGAATAAATAGGGCCTTCCTTGTAACTGGTTTAGTATCGCTTGAGGAGGGTTCCTGGTTAGAAGGAAAGCATTCAAGGCATTTCTGTACTGCTCGAAGTGTATGGGTGGTATATGTGTGTGTGTGTGAATATATATATATATATATATATATATATATATATATACATATATATATATATATATATATATATATATATATATATATATATATATATATATATTTTATCACACTGACCGATTCCCACCAAGGCAGGGTGTCCCGAAAAAGAAAAACTTTCACCATCATTCACTCCATCACTGTCTTGCCAGAAGGGTGCTTTACACTACAGTTTTTAAACTGCAACATTAACACCCCTCCTTCAGAGTGCAGGCACTGTACTTCCCATCTCCAGGACTCAAGTCCGGCCTGCCGGTTTCCCTGAATCCCTTCGTAAATGTTACTTTGCTCACACTCCAACAGCACGTCAAGTATTAAAAACCATTTGTCTCCATTCACTCCTATCAAACACGCTCACGCATGCCTGCTGGAAGTCCAAGCCCCTCGCACACAAAACCTCCTTTACCCCCTCCCTCCAACCTTTCCTAGGCCGACCCCTACCCCGCCTTCCTTCCACTACAGACTGATACACTCTTGAAGTCATTCTGTTTCGCTCCATTCTCTCTACATGTCCGAACCACCTCAACAACCCTTCCTCAGCCCTCTGGACAACAGTTTTGGTAATCCCGCACCTCCTCCTAACTTCCAAACTACGAATTCTCTGCATTATATTCACACCACACATTGCTCTCAGACATGACATCTCCACTGCCTCCAGCCTTCTCCTCGCTGCAACATTCATCACCCATGCTTCACACCCATGTAAGAGCGTTGGTAAAACTATACTCTTATACATTCCCCTCTTTGCCTCCAAGGACAAAGTTCTTTGTCTCCACAGACTCCCAAGTGCACCACTCACTCTTTTTCCCTCATCAATTCTATGATTCACCTCATCTTTCATAGACCCATCTGCTGACACGTCCACTCCCAAATATCTGAATACGTTCACCTCCTCCATACTCTCTCCCTCCAATCTGATATTCAATCTTTCATCACCTAATCTTTTTGTTATCCTCATAACCTTACTCTTTCCTGTATTCACCTTTAATTTTCTTCTTTTGCACACCCTACCAAATTCATCTACCAATCTCTGCAACTTCTCTTCAGAATCTCCCAAGAGCACAGTGTCATCAGCAAAGAGCAGCTGTGACAACTCCCACTTTGTGTGTGATTCTTTATCTTTTAACTCCACGCCTCTTGCCAAGACCCTCGCATTTACTTCTCTTACAACCCCATCTATAAATATATTAAACAACCACGGTGACATCACACATCCTTGTCTAAGGCCTACTTTTACTGGGAAAAAATTTCCCTCTTTCCTACATACTCTAACTTGAGCCTCACTATCCTCGTAAAAACTCTTCAATGCTTTCAGTAACCTACCTCCTACACCATACACCTGCAACAAGGAATCTTATAGACACATCCATCAGCATTTTGGGGGGAATTCTTTATCAAAAGTTTTTTTACTGTATCAAGATTTTGAATACAAATTTAATATTAAAAGTCTTAAGAAGAGAAGGCATATCAACCAAGTTTTCATGGTAAGGGAGAACCAACATATTTTTAGTTGAATAAGGCTGGTTGTCCCTTTTTGGATTGTAAAAAGTATTTCTAGCAACTTTAAAAGATTTATCAATTACATTTCTTGGGTATTTTAAATCATTACCTATTTCATAAATTTTGGATATTTCCTCATCTATGAACTCAGGACTACAAATTCGTAAAGCTCTCAAAAACATTGATGAGAAAACAGACAGTTTAACTCTATCTTGATGCGAGGAATAATAGTGGACATAGGAAGAGTTATTTGTAGGTTTTCTGTAAATTTTAAATTTGAATTCATTATTACCCTTAATAATTAAAACATCTAGAAAAGGCAATGAGTTATTTTCTTCAAACTCAACAGTAAAGTTTATAGAATGGGCTAAGCTATTTAATTTTCCAAGGAAATGGTGTATATCTACATTTTTGGGCATAAGACACAAAATATCATCAATATATCTGAACCATTTAGCTCTATTAGGGAGGAGTGTGTTAAGTAACCTTGTTTCAAAAAATTCCATGTATAGGTTACTAAGAACATGGAATTTTTTGAAACAAGGTTGCTTAACACAATCCTCCCTAATAGAGCTAAATGGTTCAGATATGTTGATGATATTTTGTGTCTTATGCCCAAAAATGTAGATATACACCATTTCCTTGGAAAATTAAATAGCTTAGCCCATTCTATAAACTTTACTGTTGAGTTTGAAGAAAATAACTCATTGCCTTTTCTAGATGTTTTAATTATTAAGGGTAATAATGAATTCAAATTTAAAATTTACAGAAAACCTACAAATAACTCTTCCTATGTCCACTATTATTCCTCGCATCAAGATAGAGTCAAACTGTCTGTTTTCTCATCAATGTTTTTGAGAGCTTTACGAATTTGTAGTCCTGAGTTCATAGATGAGGAAATATCCAAAATTTATGAAATACGTAATGATTTAAAATACCCAAGAAATGTAATTGATAAATCTTTTAAAGTTGCTAGAAATACTTTTTACAATCCAAAAAGGGACAACCAGCCTTATTCAACTAAAAATATGTTGGTTCTCCCTTACCATGAAAACTTAGATGATATGCCTTCTCTTCTTAAGACTTTTAATATTAAAGTTGTATTCAAAAATCTTGATACAGTAAAAAAAACTTTTGATAAAGAATTCCCCCCAAAATGCTGATGGATGTGTCTATAAGATTCCTTGTAAAATTTGCGATGAAGTTTATTACGGTCAAACTGGTAAAAATCTCGAACTAAGATTAAAACAACATAAATATAGCATTAGAACTGGACAAGATTCCAATGCTCTATTTATTCATGTAAGAGATTTTAACCATCCAATTGATTTTCAAAAAGTTGAGAAAGTAGTATCAAGCAAGTCCATGGTCGACAGGAATATAATTGAATCTTGTTTCATAAAAAGCAGTTTTGGCAATAATATGAATATTTCCTTTGGTTTATATAAATTAGATCCATTTATAATTAATAGAATTTGGGAAGAATTTAATACACTGGACAAATAATTTTTAAATTTTCTTGGGTAGAATAGTTTGTGGGGTGAGTTGTGCGAAGGACCTATCCAAGTTGGGTCGGCGCGCGTCAGGTGTTTAACCGTTGTGGGATCTGATAGTGAGGTGTTGGCCAGACCCCTTATATAGCTTCCTTGGATGCTTTACTTTCATAGTTCCTTGATAATGTGAGTAGTCACGAAAGCGCTTGGAATTTCTCTATTCTTTCAGAGTGGTTTTGCATATTCTAAAATCACCTGTTTACTGTGATCTTATTGCATATATATATATATATATATATATATATATATATATATATATATATATATATATATATATATATATATATATATATATATACACACACACACACACACCTACCAGGATTATCATGAACAGGCTGCTGTGTGAATATCTGCTGCTCATGTTGGAAAGGTCTAGAAGACTCTACATTTCCTCTCTCCCTTCAGAATGAAGAAAAGTATTGTGTATGTGAATTCAGTGAGGAAACATAACAGTCACCTATGGGTAGGAGAGGTCGGTGAGGGGAGGCCTCATGGAGGGGGGGGCGGAGGTTGAGGGGTAATACTGTGTACCCCCCCCTTTCCCTTTTCCCAAAAAGGCGTGCATACACCGGGTGCTCGTGTTACGAAAATGGAGTGTTTGTTCACCGTGTGTATAGTGTATATAGTGTATAGTGCATAGTATGTGCTTAGCATGTGCATGGTATGCACATAGCATGTGTAGTGTATAGTGGTGTTCGTTTATAGTGGGGGCTGTGCACAGAGTATAGTGGTGTATAGTGACGTATCTGAGAGGGAGTGAGTGCCCCACTCTGCCTCCCCCACACATCTTCCACACCTCCCTTTCCTCCACAGCCCACCACAAGGACAGGAGACCTCTCTCCTCCCCCCCACAACCACCATGAACCACATGTGGTATGTGCCATGCGCCATTTTCCCTTCAGCCCGGGTTTACCACACAGTTTGAGGTATGGCAGATGATGCAGGTAGCCAGCCACAAAGCCAAGGAAACAGTGCACCCAACAATGAAGGAGGCACATGTCAGGTGTGTGGAGGGTTTCGAGCATGCAACAGGGATGGCCTTATCCGTGCACACCATGGGTGTGCGGGATCACATATGCCCCCAGCAGAGAGTAGCCCACACCCTCCACAGGTAGATGACAATTCCAATGGCAACCTCCTCACTTGCAATAACCTTCTGCTGGCATTCAAATCCACTGCTAGCAGTACCCTATCCCACATCCCTAAAGCGGCTCACCCATATGCAGCAGGGAAATTTACAGACCTTCTTAAGCAGGTGAATGGAGGTTCCACCATCTTAGAAGGCCGAGGCACCATCTAAGCATGGGGCAACCTACTGAAAGACGAGGCAAACTGCTAACGGCATAAGTCATCAAGGCAGTGCGCAACTACCCAAGAATGGATAATTGTGTCCCTCTGCCCCATCATCGCAGGAATCACAGAGGTAGACCCAAGAAAAGTTCCGTTGAAAACGAGAAAATTTGAGCACAGGTTAGCAAAAAAATCGAAGTAACACAGTAGGAGCAATCTGAATAATTACAAGTGATGACACTGTAGCCCCCAAAGATGAGACCACAGCCCAAGCACTAAGAGACAAGCATCCAACCAGGGACACCATAGCCATCAACAACAACCCTGAGGAAGGCCCCATCACTGAACAATTAATTTTGCCAGAATCAGAAGTCTATAAGGCGATTGTGTCATTTCCAGCAAGATCTGCAGGATGTTACACTGGAATTCGACCACAACACCTCAACGAGATGGTAAATCCAGTACTAGGTACATCTGCATCAATTCTTCTAACCGAGTTAACAACTTTCGTCAATAACTGCCTGGCTGGGCGAATCCCAGAAGAAATTAAACCTTTCTTTTTTGGAGCCTCACTATGTGCTTTGAAGAAGAAGGATGGGGGAATCAGACCCATTGCTGTTGGTAACACTCTTCGCCGTCTCGTTGCCAAAGCTGCAGTAAGAACATTCGCCTAGAAGCTGCCAGTTTACTCCAGCCGCACCAACTGGGCTTTGGGGTCTCTCAAGGCAGTGACGCCGCAGCTCATGCGGCAAGGGCCTACATCAGGGACGTGCCAGAAGACAAGGCCGTTGTCAAACTTGATTTTAGAAATGCCTTTAATATGGTGAAGAGAGATGTCGTCTTGTCGGCCGTTCGGGATCGGTTCCCCAGCCTTTTCCCCTTCATTTCAGCCGGCTACAGCAAACCCTCAATTGTTTTGTTTGGAGAACATGTAATTCTCTCATCATAAGAACATAAGAACGAAGGAACACGGCAGCAGGCCTACTGGCCCATGCGAGGCAGGTCCAAGTCTCCTACCGGCTTAAGCCAATGCACCCAACCTAGTCAGGTCAGGCCACATTGACTTAAGGGAGGAACACGGCAACCGACCTGGTAGCACAAGCTATCAGGTCCAACTCACACCCACCCACATCCACTCATGTATTTATCCAACCTATTTTTAAAGCTACACAACGTTCTGGCCTCTATAACTGTACTTGGGAGTTTGTTCCACTCATCCACAACTCTATTACCAAACCAGTACTTTCCTATATCCTTCCTGAATCTGATTTTTTCCAACTTAAAACTATTGCTGCGAGTCCTGTCTAGGTTAGATATTTTCAGCACATTATTTACATCCCCTTTATTCATTCCTGTCTTCCATTTATACACCTCAATCATATCCCCCCTAATTCTACGTCTTTCTAGAGAGTGCAGATTCAGGGCCCTTAGTCTATCCTTATAGGGAAGGTTTCTGATACATGAGATCAACTTTGTCATCCTCCTTTGTACATTTTCCAGAGCATTTATATCCATTCTGTAATACGGTGACCAAAACTGTGCAGCATAATCTAAATGAGGCCTAACCAAGGATGCATAGAGCTGAAGAACAACCTGAGGACTCCTATTATGCACTGTTGTCTTGGTTTCAGATTACTGCTAACCAGAACTCCTAAATCTTTTTCGCAATCCGTAATATTAAGATCTACATTATTTAGTTTATATGTGGCATGGTTATTGTCCTGTCCAACATTTAGAACTTTGCATTTGTCTGTATTAAACTGCATCTGCCACTTCTCCGACCACTGCATCAGTCTATTCAAATCTTCCTGGAGTGCTCTAATGTCCTCGTCAGAATTAATTCGACGGCCTATTTTGGTGTCATCGGCAAACTTGCTGATGTCTCTCTTTATGCCCTTATCTATGTCGTTTATGTAGATTGTGAACAGCAGGGGGCCCAACACTGACCCCTGTGGAACACCGCTCGTGACGCTTCCCCACTCTGATTTCTCCCCATTTATGCAAACTCTCTGCTGCCTATTTGTCAACCATGCCTCAATCCAGGAAAAAAATTCTCCTCCTCTTCCATGTGCCTTAATTTTCCTCAATAGTCTCTGATGTGGGACCCTGTCAAAAGCCTTACTGAAGTCCATATACACAATATCATATTCATTACCATGATCTACCTCCTCAAATACCTTAGTGAAAAAAGTTAATAAATTCGTAAGGCAGGAACGCCCCTTTGTAAAACCATGCTGAGATTCGTTGATTAATTTATGCTTTTCAAGGTGGCTACGAACTGCCTCGGCAATTATTGATTCCATAAATTTTCCCACTATGGAGGTTAGGCTTATTGGTCTATAGTTCGAAGCTAAGGACCTGTCACCTTCTTTGAAAATAGATATCACATTTGCCATTTTCCACTTATCTGGCACCATGCCAGTTTGTAGTGATATGTTGAAAAGATTAGCCAAAGGTTTGCTAAGCTCCTCTTTACATTCCTTTAGAACCCTTGCATACAGTTTATCAGGGCCTGGGGATTTGTTAGGTTTTAATTTATCTATTTGCCTAAGGACCATGTCACTTGTGACCCTAATCGTGCACAGTTTATTATCGTCCTGTTCTACATAATTTATAATTTCTGGAATATCGCTGGTATCCTCCTGTGTAAAAACTGAGAGGAAGTATGTGTTAAAAATTCTACACATTTCCTTATCACTGTCAGTGAGCTGACCCGAGGAACTTTTGAGTGGGCATATCTTGTCCCTGATCTTACTTCTGTATACCTGAAAGAATCCTTTTGGGTTAGTCTTCGATTCTCTTGCAACTTTAACCTCATAATCTCTTTTTGCTTTTCAAATTCCCTTTTTTATCTGAATATATCGATTTATTAATTGCCCCTCTCCTCTTTTGATTTGCCTATATATGCCTCTCTTCTGACCAATCAGATATTTTAATCTATTGTTCATCCATTTAGGATCATTTTTGTTTGATCTGATTTCCCTATTTGGAACATAATTTGACTGAGCAGCTAGAACTATGCCCTGGAAAGCGTCATATCGGCAACCATCACCACCTACTTGACCCTTAGTCAGGTCATTCCAGTTCAGCCCACCTAAGTAATTTTTCAGTCCTATGAAATCAGCCAAGCGAAGGTCAGAGACAGAGACTTGATTGCCATTATTAGGGGAATTCCATGATATATTAAAACTGAGTGATTTGTGATCACTTTCCCCAAGCTCATCATTAACCTCAAGATTATTAATTAGTGTTTCCCTACTGGCAAGAGCCAAGTCAAGGAGGTTATTTCCCCTAGTTGGCTCTGTCACAAACTGTTTTAAAAAAACAATCCTGGATCGTATCAAGAAATTCACCTGACTCTAAATTTCCTGTCAAATTGCTCCAGTCAATCTGTCTATAGTTAAAATCTCCCATTAGCACAACATTTTCGTATGTAGATGCCTTACGAATTTCGTCCCATAGAAGTTTACTGCACTCCCTATCAAGATTTGGGGCCCTGTAAATCACACCCAAAATTAGTTTTTCTCGGCCCTCGAGAAGCTGTAACCAAACAAATTCAGTGGCTGACGCTTCTAATTTTAAATCTTGTCTAACACAATTTAAATTGTCTCTGACATACATCGCTACTCCACCACCCTTCCTGTTGACCCTGTCAGTGTGGAATAATTTATAGCCTTGTATGTGACATTCAGAGGGCATCTCTCTATCTTTCAGATTGAGCCAGGTCTCTGTTATAGCAATAATATATGTTTCCTGCACTTGCAATTAATCTTAGCTCATCTATCTTATTTCTTACACTCCTGCTATTAGTATAGTAAACCTTAAGGGAGCTAGTCCCTTGCTGCCCTCTGCTGTCCCCCTTTGTTTGCTGACCTGATCTATTGTCTTTATTTATAACTTCATGCTGAATGCCTTTTATACATTTACTGTTTCCAACCCTAGTGTTGCAACCTGCTTGTTTCCCACACACACCCATACCTCTATCTTCTATCAGTTTAAAATCATAGGCATTTCACTAATGGCCTTCTCAATTGAGTTTGCAAGTGCTACCACCCCATCCCTTGCATACATATCATGTTTGCCATAAAAGTTGTTCCAGGTGTCAATGAATGGGATTGCAAGTTCCTTGCAGTATCTGTCTAGTCAGCAATTTACACCAATTGCTCTAGACAACCATTCATTTCCTACTCCCCTTCTAGGCAAGATGCTACATATGATTGGGACCCCTCCCTTAGACTTAATGAAATCTATAGCTGATCTGTACTTATCTAGCAGCTCTTCTCTCCTACCCTTCCCAATATCATTTCCACCAGCACTGAGACAGATAATGGGCTTGTTCCCATTACCTGACATGATATTATCCAGCCTGTTAACTATGTCCCCAACACCAGCTCCAGGGAAGCACACTCTATCTCTCATCTTCTTATTCCTATTACAAAAAGCACGGTCAATATATCTTACCAGAGAGTCACCAACCACAAGAATGCGCTTACCTCTGTTAGCAGGGGCAGTAGTACCCTTACCTTCACTGGCCACTGAAGTACATTCATCTTGAAGAACAGAGAAGCGATTTCCTACTTTCAGATCTTCACTCTTAACTTTCCTTATTCTGATTCTCCTCCCATTACCGGGAACCACTCGCCACTTGTAGCAGGTGCTGGACTGCACCTCACTGCTAGAAGCCTCATTCCCCACAACTCCAGCCACCTCACACTCTCTCCCAGACCCACTGAGGTGGACCTTCAGCCTCCTAATCTCCTCCTGGAGAAGCAAGACCTCCTCCTTCAACTCTCCAACCTCAATTTTTAAAACACTGCAGAAGCAAGCCATACTTTGTATTATTATTATAATCAAAAAGAAGCGCTTAGCCACAAGGGCTATACAGCGCACCATACTTTGTAACCGTCCATGCTAATCCCCAAAGCAGCTCAGGGTCTGTGACCTCACGTGACGACTGACCACTGACGACAGAGGGTGTTCAGCAGGGTGACCCACTCCCTCCACTTCTCTTCTGTTTGGCAGTAAGATAACTAACTTCCAACCTATGTAACATCTGGTACCTAGATGATGGCACTCTGGCAGGTACTGAAGAGTCCCTGTTAGAGGACCTACAACTGGTGAAAACACAGGGAGAAGACTAGGGACTCATCCTCAATCCCTCCAAGTGTGAAATCATCACAGCGAACCAGGAAATAATCAGTGCCATGTGAAGAATCGTCCCGGAAGTCTCTTCAACCACTCCGTCCAACAGTGCCCTCTTGAGAGCACCGCTGGGTCACCAGGCCATCGACACTGTCCTCAAAGAAAAATTGAATGACCTGATGAGAATGGAGGAGAGAATAAGCGATCTTGATGCCCATGATGCTTTGTATCTCCTCACAAGGAGTCTTACTATGCCAAGACTCACTTCCTGAGATGTGCCCCCCTCTTTTGACAACCCAACACTCGACGAATATGACGCACACCTGAGATCAACCTTTAAGAAGGCCCTGAACCTGTAACTAGAGGATCAGTAATGGGATCAGGCAACCCTCCTAGCACGACTGGGAGGTATAGGGGTGTGCAAAGCAACGCATGTAGCTTTACCTGCTTTTCTGTCTTCGTGTTTGGTTTCCAGTGCACTAGCCAAGAAGATTGTCCCTGAACGCTTGAGAGACGTGGTAGGAGCTCAAGACCCCAGGTTTACTGAAGCAGCGATGCGGTGGGACACCCTTGCAGACTCCTCCCAAACAGCACAGTCCCACTAGGACGAACCGATCATGGAAAAAATCGCCAACACAATGCTCACCAACGCTTCAGGAAAGGACAAAGCTCATTTCCTGGCGGTGAAGGCACCAAAATCAGGAGATTTCCTTCTAGCTGTTCCCAATTCCTCCCTTGGCACTCGACTCGACCCACAGGCCATTCGGATTGGTGTTGCTCTTCGCCTAGCCGCCCCCATCCTCACCGAACATAGGTGAATTTGCGGCAGGGCGACAGCTGATCAATTCGGACTTCATGGTCTCGTGTGTCACACAGCAGAAGGGAAGTATGCCAGACATGAGGTCAATGACATCGTAAAGAGAAGCCTCGCCACAGCCCGTTGCCCATCTCAACGGGAACCCCAAGTGCAGACGTCTGACGGAAGTCAAAAGCGTCCTGATGGAGCCACTATGCTACCCTGGAAGAATGGAAAGCAGATTGCCTGGGACTACACCTGTGCTGCCACATTGGCAGACACAT
Organism: Cherax quadricarinatus; assembly: GCF_038502225.1. Classification (NCBI taxonomy): domain Eukaryota; kingdom Metazoa; phylum Arthropoda; class Malacostraca; order Decapoda; family Parastacidae; genus Cherax; species Cherax quadricarinatus. The sequence continues at coordinate 17,547,739 of NC_091350.1, read as the reverse complement.
ATTTGCCATACTTCACAGCTGAAGGGGGGTGGAGCTGCCAGCCACAGGGAGACCCAGAAGATCCACAAATATGAAAACTTTCCCTGTTGATATAACTTCATCCCAATAGGGTCGGAGACCCTTGAAGCACGCGGCAAGTGTGCTCTGAAGTTCCTCAAAGAGCAGGGTGAAAAGCTCATCAGAGAAACCAAGGACTACAGGGTGACTAGCTTCCTTTTTCAGAGACTCAGTGTCGCGATCCTGAGAGGAAATGTCTGCAGCATTCTTGGCACGCGGCCCACCGCCGGGGAGCTGGACGAAGTATTCGAGATGTAGCTCTGAGTTATCTAGGTTGTTTTACTTTCTATTGTATTTTTGTGAATGTTTTGTCAATGTATTTTGTCTTTCAATATATTAATTATAGGGGGTGGTAGGAGAAAATTCTCAAACAGCTTCAGGTAGAAACATCGAGTTTTCCCTGAAGCAAGTTTATTCTTTTCTCTGAGGATGAGGGTCCACAGGACAATTCTAGAGGTGGTACCTCCCTTCCTCCCTCCCTCCCTGCCTTGGTGGGAATCGGCCAGTGTGATAATAAAAATAAAATAATAATAATTGAAGAAGGAAATTGTACAAAAATACGAGGGAGTGGTTGACACATCATCAGTGTGGCTCTGGGAGATTCTGAAGAGAAGTTGCAGAGATTGGTGGATGAATTTGGTAGGGTGTGCAAAAGAAGAAAATTAAAGGTGAATACAGGAAAGAGTAAGGTTATGAGCATAACAAAAAGATTAGGTGATAAAAGATTGGATATCAGATTGGAGGGAGAGAGTATGGATGAGGTGAATGTATTCAGATATTTGGGAGTGGACGTGTCAGCAGATGGGTCTATGAAAGATGAGGTGAATCATAGAATTGATGAGGGGAAAAGGGTGAGTGTTGCACTTAGGAGTCTGTGGAGACAAAGAACTTTGTCCTTGGAGGCAAAGAGGGGAATGTATGAGAGTATAGTTTTACCAACGCTCTTATATGGGTGTGAAGCATGGGTGATGAATGTTGCAGCGAGGAGAAGGCTGGAGGCAGTGGAGATGTCATGTCTGAGGGCAATGTGTGGTGTGAATATAATACAGAGAATTCGTAGTTTGGAAGTTAGGAGGAGGTGCGGGATTACCAAAACTGTTGTCCAGAGGGCTGAGGAAGGGTTGTTGAGGTGGTTCGGACATGTAGAGAGAATGGAGCTAAACAGAGTGACTTCAAGAGTGTATCAGTCTGTAGTGGAAGGAAGGCGGGGTAGGGGTCGGCCTAGGAAAGGTTGGAGGGAGGGGGTAAAGGAGGTTTTGTGTGCGAGGGGCTTGGACTTCCAGCAGGCATGCGTGAGCGTGTTTGATAGGAGTGACTGGAGACAAATGGTTTTTAATACTTGACGTGCTGTTGGAGTGTGAGCAAAGTAACATTTATGAAGGGGTTCAGGGAAACCGGCAGGCCGGACTTGAGTCCTGGAGATGGGAAGTACAGTGCCTGCTCTCTGAAGGAGGGGTGTAAATGTTGCAGTTTAAAAACTGTAGTGTAAAGCACCCTTCTGGCATGACAGTGATGGAGTGAACGATGGTGAAAGTTTTTCTTTTTCGGGCCACCCTGCCTTGGTGAGAATCGGCCAGTGTGATAATATATATATATATATATATATATATATATATATATATATATATATATATATATATATATATATATATATATATATATATATATATATATATATATATATATCTGTCGTGCCGAATACGTAAAACTTGCGATTTTGGCTTAAATAATAACCCAATTCTTGCCGAATAGGGCAAGATAAAATTTGTGTATGCAATAATTTAAAAAAAATTCTGAACCTAACGAAAAAAAATATATTTTATTGTGTTTGTTTATTAAATTACTGTAAACCTATATAAAATATATTTAGCTGGATTAGGCTAAATTAAATTGCGGTTGTCATAATACAGTTAGGTAAGTTTCCTAAGGTTCTTTTGGTACAAAATCATTATTTTTTAACATCAATGAAAAAACATATCTATAAATGTACAAGAGAAAATTTTAGAAAGGCCTTAATTTTAAATGAGTTCTTGCTAATTGACTAGTTTTACTTATTCGGCAAGACATTATATATATATATATATATATATATATATATATATATATATATATATATATATATATATATATATATATATATATATATATATATATATATATATTATAGGTAGTAGGTTGGTAGACAGCAACCACCGAGGGAGGTACTACCGTCCTGCCAAGTGAGTGTAAAACGAAAGCCTGTGATTGTTTTACATGATGGTAGGATTGCTGATGTCTTTTGTCTGTCTCATAAATATGCAAGATTACAGGTATGTCTTGCTACTTCTACTTACACTTAGGTCACACTACACATACATGTACACGTTTATTTATACACACTCATCTGAGTTTTCTTTGACTTTATCTTAATAGTTCTTGGTCTTATTACTTTTCCTTTTATATCCATGGGTAAGTGGAATAAGAATCTTTCCTCCGTAAGCCATGCGTGTTGCAAAAGTCAACTAAAATGCCGGAAACAATGGGCTAGTAACCCCTTTTCCTGTAAAGATTACTAAAAAGAATAAGAAGAAAATTGTCAAAGTGGGAAGTCTGAATGTGCGTGGATGTTGTGCAGATGATAAGAAAGAGATGATTGTGGATGTTATGAATGAGAAGAAGCTGGATGTCCTGGCTTTAAGTGAAACAAAGCTGAAAGGGGGTGGGAGAGTTTCAGTGGAGAGGAATAAATGGGATTAGGTCAGGGGTTTCAAATAGAGTTAAAGCTAAAGAAGGAGTAGCAATAATGTTGAAGGATAAACTATGGCAGGAAAAGAGGGACTATAAATGTATTAATTCAAGGATTATGTGGAGTAAAATAAAGACTGGATGTGAAAAGTGGGTTATAATAAGCGTGTATGCACCTGGAGAAGAGAGAAGTGTAGAGGAGAGAGAGAGATTTTGGGAAATGTTGAGTGAATGCGTGGGGAGTTTTGAATCAAGTGTGAGAGTAATGGTGGTTAGGGATTTCAATGCTAAAGTGGGTAAAAATGTTATGGAGGGAGTAGTAGGTAAATTTGGGGTGCCAGGGGTAAATGTAAATGGGGAGCCTTTAATTGAGCTATGTGTTGAAAGAGATTTGGTAATAAGTAATACATATTTTATGAAAAAGAGGATAAATAAATATACAAGGTATGATGTAGCACGTAATGAAAGTAGTTTATTAGATTATGTATTGGTGGGTAAAAGGTTGATGGGTAGGCTCCAGGATGTACATGTTTATAGAGGGGCAACTGATATATCGGATCATTATTTAGTTGTAGCTACAGTTAGAGTAAGAGGTAGATGGGAAAAGAGGAAGGTGGCAACAACAAGTAAGAGGGAGGTGAAAGTGTATAAACTAAGGGAGGAGGAAGTTCGGGTGAGAGATAAGCGACTATTGGCAGAAAGGTGGGCTAGTGCAAAGATGAGTAGTGGGGGGGGGGGTTGAAGAGGGTTGGAACAGTTTTAAAAATGCAGTATTAGAATGTGGGGCAGAAGTTTGTGGTTATAGGAGGGTGGGGGCAGGAGGAAAGAGGAGTGATTGGTGGAATGATGAAGTAAAGGGTGTGATAAAAGAGAAAAAGGTAACTTATGAGAGGTTTTTACAAAGCATAAGTGTTATAAGAAGAGTAGAGTATATGGAGAGTAAAAGAAAGGTAAAGAGAGTGGTGAGAGAGTGCAAAAGGAGAGCAGATGATAGAGTGGGAGAGGCACTGTCAAGAAATTTTAATGAAAATAAGAAAAAAATTTGGAGTGAGTTAAACAAGTTAAGAAAGCCTAGGGAAAGTATGGATTTGTCAGTTAAAAACAGAGTAGGGGAGTTAGTAGATGGGGAGATGGAGGTACTAGGTAGATGGCGAGAATATTTTGAGGAACTTGTAAATGTTAAGGAAGAAACAGAGGCAGTAATTTCATGCACTGGTCAGGGAGGTATAGCATCTTTTAGGAGTGAAGAAGAGCAGAATGTAAGTCTGGGGGAGGTACGTGAGGCATTACGTAAAATGAAAGGGTTGGTAAAGCAGCTGGAACTGATGGGATCATGACAGAAATGTTAAAAGCAGGGGGGGATATAGTGTTGGAGTGGTTGGTACTTTTGTTTAATAAATGTATGAAAGAGGGGAAGGTACCTAGGGATTGGCGGAGAGCATGTATAGTCCCTTTATATAAAGGGAAAGGGGACAAAAGAGACTGTAAAAATTAGAGAGGAATAAGTTTACTGAGTATACCAGGAAAAGTGTACGGTAGGGTTATAATTGAAAGAATTAGAGGTAAGACAGAATGTAGGATTGCGGATGAGCAAGGAGGTTTCAGAATGGGTAGGGGATGTGTAGATCAAGTGTTTACATTGAAGCATATATGTGAACAGTATTTAGATAAAGGTAGGGAAGTTTTTATTGCATTTATGGATTTAGAAAAGGCATATGATAGAGTGGATAGAGGAGCAATGTGGCAGATGTTGCAAGTATATGGAATAGGTGGTAAGTTATTAAATGCTGTAAAGAGTTTTTATGAGGATAGTGAGGCTCAGGCTAGGGTGTGTAGAAGAGAGGGAGACTACTTCCCGGTAAAAGTAGGTCTTAGACAGGGATGTGTAATGTCACCATGGTTGTTTAATGTTGTGTACGAATGGTATATAATACCGACAAGACGAGATTAAGACACATGTGCAAAATCTGGGTATCTTTATTGTAGACGTTTCGCCATCCAGTGGCTTTATCAATACAAATTCTAGGACATAACTTGAAGACAGTAGAACTATGTACAGAACTATGTACCTCCACGACTATGGTGCTCTTCGCACCTACTCCTAGGTTGAGGGACTGATTACCTCATCTTCTGTACATAGTTCTACTGTCTTCAAGTTATGTCCTAGAATTTGTATTGATAAAGCCACTGGATGGCGAAACGTCTACAATAAAGATACCCAGATGTTGCACATGTGTCTTAATCTCATGGTTGTTTAATATATTTATAGATGGGGTTGTAAAGGAAGTAAATGCTAGGGTGTTCGGGAGAGGGGTGGGATTAAATTTTGGGGAATCAAATTCAAAATGGGAATTGACACAGTTACTTTTTGCTGATGATACTGTGCTTATGGGAGATTCTAAAGAAAAATTGCAAAGGTTAGTGGATGAGTTTTGGAATGTGTGTAAAGGTAGAAAGTTGAAAGTGAACATAGAAAAGAGTAAGGTGATAAGGGTGTCAAATGATTTAGATAAAGAAAAATTGGATATCAAATTGGGGAGGAGGAGTATGGAAGAAGTGAATGTTTTCAGATACTTGGGAGTTGACGTGTCGGCGGATGGATTTATGAAGGATGAGGTTAATCATAGAATTGATGAGGGAAAAAAGGTGAGTGGTGCATTGAGGTATATGCGGAGTCAAAAAACGTTATCTATGGAGGCAAAGAAGGGAATGTATGAAAGTATAGTAGTACCAACACTCTTATATGGGTGTGAAGCTTGGGTTGTGAATGCAGCAGCGAGGAGACGGTTGGAGGCAGTGGAGATGTCCTGTTTAAGGGCAATGTGTGATGTAAATATTTTTTTTTTTATTATCACACTGGCCGATTCCCACCAAGGCAGGGTGGCCCGAAAAAGAAAAACTTTCACCATCATTCACTCCATCACTGTCTTGCCAGAAGGGTGCTTTACACTACAGTTTTTAAACTGCAACATTAACACCCCTCCTTCAGAGTGCAGGCACTGTACTTCCCATCTCCAGGACTCAAGTCCGGCCTGCCGGTTTCCCTGAATCCCTTCATAAATGTTACTTTGCTCACACTCCAACAGCACGTCAAGTATTAAAAACCATTTGTCTCCATTCACTCCTATCAAACACGCTCACGCATGCCTGCTGGAAGTCCAAGCCGCTCGCACACAAAACCTCCTTTACCCCCTCCCTCCAACCTTTCCTAGGCCGACCCCTACCCCGCCTTCCTTCCACTACAGACTGATACACTCTTGAAGTCATTCTGTTTCGCTCCATTCTCTCTACATGTCCGAACCACCTCAACAACCCTTCCTCAGCCCTGTGGACAACAGTTTTGGTAATCCCGCACCTCCTCCTAACTTCCAAACTACGAATTCTCTGCATTATATTCACACCACACATTGCCCTCAGACATGACATCTCCACTGCCTCCAGCCTTCTCCTCGCTGCAACATTCATCACCCATGCTTCACACCCATATAAGAGCGTTGGTAAAACTATACTCTCATACATTCCCCTCTTTGCCTCCAAGGACAAAGTTCTTTGTCTCCACAGACTCCTAAGTGCACCACTCACTCTTTTTCCCTCATCAATTCTATGATTCACCTCATCTTTCATAGACCCATCTGCTGACACGTCCACTCCCAAATATCTGAATACGTTCACCTCCTCCATACTCTCTCCCTCCAATCTGATATTCAATCTTTCATCACCTAATCTTTTTGTTATCCTCATAACCTTACTCTTTCCTGTATTCACCTTTAATTTTCTTCTTTTGCACACCCTACCAAATTCATCCACCAATCTCTGCAACTTCTCTTCAGAATCTCCCAAGAGCACAGTGTCATCAGCAAAGAGCAGCTGTGACAACTCCCACTTTGTGTGTGATTCTTTATCTTTTAACTCCACGCCTCTTGCCAAGACCCTCGCATTTACTTCTCTTACAACCCCATCTATAAATATATTAAACAACCACGGTGACATCACACATCCTTGTCTAAGGCCTACTTTTACTGGGAAAAAATTTCCCTCTTTCCTACATACTCTAACTTGAGCCTCACTATCCTCGTAAAAACTCTTCACTGCTTTCAGTAACCTACCTCCTACACCATACACTTGCAACATCTGCCACATTGCCCCCCTATCCACCCTGTCATACGCCTTTTCCAAATCCATAAATGCCACAAAGACCTCTTTAGCCTTATCTAAATACTGTTCACTTATATGTTTCACTGTAAACACCTGGTCCACACACCCCCTACCTTTCCTAAAGCCTCCTTGTTCATCTGCTATCCTATTTTCCGTCTTACTCTTAATTCTTTCAATTATAACTCTACCATACACTTTACCAGGTATACTCAACAGACTTATCCCCCTATAATTTTTGCACTCTCTTTTATCCCCTTTGCCTTTATACAAAGGAACTATGCATGCTCTCTGCCAATCCCTAGGTACCTTACCCTCTTCCATACATTTATTAAATAATTGCACCAACCACTCCAAAACTATATCCCCACCTGCTTTTAACATTTCTATCTTTATCCCATCAATCCCAGCTGCCTTACCCCCTTTCATTTTACCTACTGCCTCACGAACTTCCCCCACACTCACAACTGGCTCTTCCTCACTCCTACAAGATGTTATTCCTCCTTGCCCTATACACGAAATCACAGCTTCCCTATCTTCATCAACATTTAACAATTCCTCAAAATATTCCCTCCATCTTCCCAATACCTCTAACTCTCCATTTAATAACTCTCCTCTCCTATTTTTAACTGACAAATCCATTTGTTCTCTAGGCTTTCTTAACTTGTTAATCTCACTCCAAAACTTTTTCTTATTTTCAACAAAATTTGTTGATAACATCTCACCCACTCTCTCATTTGCTCTCTTTTTACATTGCTTCACCACTCTCTTAACCTCTCTCTTTTTCTCCATATACTCTTCCCTCCTTGCATCACTTCTACTTTGTAAAAACTTCTCATATGCTAACTTTTTCTCCCTTACTACTCTCTTTACATCATCATTCCACCAATCGCTCCTCTTCCCTCCTGCACCCACTTTCCTGTAACCACAAACTTCAGCTGAACACTCTAACACTACACTTTTAAACCTACCCCATCCCTCTTCGACCCCATTGCCTATGCTCTCATTAGCCCATCTATCCTCCAATAGCTGTTTATATCTTACCCTAACTGCCTCCTCTTTTAGTTTATAAACCTTCACCTCTCTCTTCCCTGATGCTTCTATTCTCCTTGTATCCCATCTACCTTTTACTCTCAGTGTAGCTACAACTAGAAATTGATCTGACATATCTGTGGCCCCTCTATAAACATGTACATCCTGAAGTCTACTCAACAGTCTTTTATCTACCAATACATAATCCAACAAACTACTGTCATTTCGCCCTACATCATATCTTGTATACTTATTTATCCTCTTTTCTTAAAATATGTATTACCTATAACTAAACCCCTTTCTATACAAAGTTCAATCAAAGGGCTCCCATTATCATTTACACCTGGCACCCCAAACTTACCTACCACACCCTCTCTAAAAGTTTCTCCTACTTTAGCATTCAGGTCCCCTACCACAATTACTCTCTCACTTGGTTCAAAGGCTCCTATACATTCACTTAACATCTCCCAAAATCTCTCTCTCTCCTCTGCACTCCTCTCTTCTCCAGGTGCATACGCGCTTATTATGACCCACTTCTCGCATCCAACCTTTACTTTAATCCACATAATTCTTGAATTTACACATTCATATTCTCTTTTCTCCTTCCATAACTGATCATTTAACATTACTGCTACCCCTTCCTTTGCTCTAACTCTCTCAGATACTCCAGATTTAATCCCATTTATTTCCCCCCACTGAAACTCTCCTACCCCCTTCAGCTTTGTTTCGCTTAGGGCCAGGACATCCAACTTCTTTTCATTCATAACATCAGCAATCATCTGTTTCTTGTCATCCGCACTACATCCACGCACATTTAAGCATCCCAGTTTTATAAAGTTTTTCTTCTTCTCTTTTTTAGTAAATGTCTACAGGAGAAGGGGTTACTAGCCCATTGCTCCCGGCATTTTAGTCGCCTCATACGACACGCATGGCTTACGGATGTAAATATTATGCAGAAAATTCGGAGTGTGGAAATTAGGAAAAGGTGTGGAGTTAATAAAAGTATTAGTCAAGAGGGCAGAAGAGGGGTTGTTGAGGTGGTTTGGTCATTTAGAGAGAATGGATCAAAGTAGAATGACATGGAAAGCATATAAATCTATAGGGGAAGGAAGGCGGGGTAGGGGTCGTTCTCGAAAGGGTTGGAGAGAGGGGGTAAAGGAGGTTTTGTGGGCAAGGGGCTTGGACTTCCAGCAAGCGTGTGTGAGCGTGTTAGATAGGAGTGAATGGAGACGAATGGTACTTGGGACCTGACGATCTGTTGGAGTGTGAGCAGGGTATTATTTAGTGAAGGGATTCAGGGAAACCGGTTATTTTCATATAGTCGGACTTGAGTCCTGGAAATTGGAAGTACAATGCCTGCACTTTAAAGGAGGGGTTTGGGATATTGGCAGTTTGGAGGGATATGTTGTGTAGCTTTATACGTATATGCTTCTAAACTGTTGTATTCTGAGCACCTCTGCAAAAACAGTGATAATGTGCGAGTGTGGTGAAAGTGTTGAATGATGAAAGCATTTTCTTTCTTGGGATTTTTTCTTTTTTGGGTCACCCTGCCTCGGTGGGAGACGGCCGACTTGTTAAAATATATATATATATATATATATATATATATATATATATATATATATATATATATATATATATATATATATATATATATATATATATATATATGCAAAACAACCACTCTGAAAGAATAGAGAAATTCCAAGCGATTTCGTGACTACTCACATTATCAAGGAACTATGAAAGTGAAGCATCCAAGGAAGCTATATAAGGGGTCCGGCCAGCACCTCACTATCAGATCCCACAACGGTTAAACACGTGACGCGCGGCGAGCCAACTTGGATAGGTCCTTTGCACAACTCACCCCCAAGCTATTCTACCCAAGAAAATTTAAAAATTATTTGTCCAGTGTATTATTAAATTCTTCCCAAATTCTATTAATTATAAATGGATCTAATTTATATAAACCAAAGGAAATATTCATATTATTGTCAAAACTGCTTTTTATGAAACAAGATTCAATTATATTCCTGTCGACCATGGACTTGCTTGATACTACTTTCTCAACTTTTTCAAAATCTAAAAAGACTGATACACTCTTGAAGTCGTTCTGTTTCGCTCCATCTCAGCCCTCTGGACAACAGTTTTGGTAATCCCGCACCTCCTCCTAACTTCCAAACTACGAATTCTCTGCATTATATTCACACCACACATTGCCCTCAGACATGACATCTCCACTGCCTCCAGCCTTCTCCTCGCTGCAACATTCATCACCCACGCTTCACACCCATATAAGAGCGTTAGTAAAACTATACTCTCATACATTCCCCACTTTGCCTCCAAGGACAAAGTTCTTTGTCTCCACAGACTCCTAAGTGCACCACTCACTTTTTTTCCCTCATCAATTCTATGATTCACCTCATCTTTCATAGACTCATCCGCTGACACGTCCACTCCCAAATATCTGAATACGTTCACCTCCTCCATACTCTCTCCCTCCAATCTGATATCCAATCTTTCATCACCTAATCTTTTTGTTATCCTCATAACCTTACTCTTTCCTGTATTCACCTTTAATTTTCTTCTTTTGCACACCCTCCCAAATTCATCCACCAATCTCTGCAACTTCTCTTCAGAATCTCCCAAGAGCACAGTGTCATCAGCAAAGAGCAGCTGTGACAACTCCCACTTTGTGTGTGATTCTTTATCTTTTAACTCCACGCCTCTTGCCAAGACCCTCGCATTTACTTCTCTTACAACCCCATCTATAAATATATTAAACAACCACGGTGACATCACACATCCTTGTCTAAGGCCTACTTTTACTGGGAAAAAATTTCCCTCTTTCCTACATACTCTAACTTGAGCCTCACTATCCTCGTAAAAACTCTTCACTGCTTTCAGTAACCTACCTCCTACACCATACACTTGCAACATCTGCCACATTGCCCCCCTATCCACCCTGTCATACGCCTTTTCCAAATCCATAAATGCCACAAAAGCCTCTTTAGCCTTATCTAAATACTGTTCACTTATGTTTCACTGTAAACACCTGGTCCACACACCCCCTACCTTTCCTAAAGCCTCCTTGCTCATCTGCTATCCTATTCTCCGTCTTACTCTTAATTCTTTCAATTATAACTCTACCATACACTTTACCAGGTATACTCAACAGACTTATCCCCCTATAATTTTTGCACTCTCTTTTATCCCCTTTGCCTTTATACAAAGGAACTATGCATGCTCTCTGCCAATCCCTAGGTACCTTACCCTCTTCCATACATTTATTAAATAATTGCACCAACCACTCCAAAACTATATCCCAACCTGCTTTTAACATTTCTATCTTTATCCCATCAATCCCGGCTGCCTTACCCCCTTTCATTTTACCTACTGCCTAACGAACTTCCCCCACACTCACAACTGGCTCTTCCTCACTCCTACAAGATGTTATTCCTCCTTGCCCTATACTCGAAATCACAGCTTCCCTATCTTCATCAACATTTAACAATTCCTCAAAATATTCCCTCCATCTTCCCAATACCTCTAACTCTCCATTTAATAACTCTCCTCTCCTATTTTTAACTGACAAATCCATTTGTTCTCTAGGCTTTCTTAACTTGTTAATCTCACTCCAAAACTTTTTCTTATTTTCAACAAAATTTGTTGATAACATCTCACCCACTCTCTCATTTGCTCTCTTTTTACATTGCTTCACCACTCTCTTAACCTCTCTCTTTTTCTCCATATACTCTTCCCTCCTTGCATCACTTCTACTTAGTAAAAACTTCTCATATGCTAACTTTTTCTCCCTTACTACTCTCTTTACATCATCATTCCACCAATCGCTCCTCTTCCCTCCTGCACCCACTTTCCTGTAACCACAAACTTCAGCTGAACACTCTAACACTACATTTTTAAACCTACCCCATACCTCTTTGACCCCATTGCCTATGCTCTCATTAGCCCATCTATCCTCCAATAGCTGTTTATATCTTACCCTAACTGCCTCCTCTTTTAGTTTATAAACCTTCACCTCTCTCTTCCCTGATGCTTCTATTCTCCTTGTATCCCATCTACCTTTTACTCTCAGTGTAGCTACAACTAGAAAGTGATCTGATACATCTGTGGCCCCTCTATAAACATGTACATCCTGAAGTCTACTCAACAGTCTTTTATCTACCAATACATAATCCAACAAACTACTGTCATTTCGCTCTACATCATATCTTGTATACTTATTTATCCTCTTTTTCTTAAAATATGTATTACCTATAACTAAACCCCTTTCTATACAAAGTTCAATCAAAGGGCTCCCATTATCATTTACACCTGGCACCCCAAACTTACCTACCACACCCTCTCTAAAAGTTTCTCCTACTTTAGCATTCAGGTCCCCTACCACAATTACTCTCTCACTTGGTTCAAAGGCTCCTATACATTCACTTAACATCTCTCAAAATCTCTCTCTCTCCTCTGCATTCCTCTCTTCTCCAGGTGCATACACGCTTATTATGACCCACTTCTCGCATCCAACCTTTACTTTAATCCACACACACACACACACATATATATATATATATATATATATATATATATATATATATATATATATATATATATATATATATATATATATGTCGTGCCGAATATGTAAAACTGGTCAATTAGCAAGAACTCATTTGAAATTAAGTCCTTTCGAAAATTTTCTCTTATACGTTTAAAGATATATTTTTTTCAATAATGTTGATGCAAAAAATTATAATTTTGCACCAAAAGGAACTTAGAAAACTTACCTAACCTTATTACAACAAGCTCAATTTATTTTAGCCTAACCCAACTAAATATATTTTAAATTTGTTTACAATAATTTAATACTAAACAAACACAGTGAAATATATTTTTTTCGTTAGGTTCAGAATGATTTGGGCGAAATTATTGCATAAACAAATTTCCACTTGTCCTATATGGCAAGATGAGCGTTGCTAATAAGCCAAGATCGCAAGTTCTGCCTATTCGGCACGACATTATATATATATATATATATATATATATATATATATATATATATATATATATATATATATATATATATATATATATATAAAAACAACACTGCACTAGCCAAGGAGTCGAACCCATGCTGTTTTGGCCCGCCTCATGGTGAGAGAAAACGAATGATGCTTTAGACCAACAGACTGTGGGGTCTAGTGGTGTAAAGCGTCATTCGTTTTCTCTCACCATGAGGCGGGCCAAAACAGCATGGGTTCGACTCCTTGGCTAGTGCAGTGTTGTTACTGATCAATACCACTTGTTCCGTGGGTACAATAATATATATATATATATATATATATATATATATATATATATATATATATATATATATACATATATATATATAGTAACAAGGTTTGAAGAACATATTTAGGTGGGTTATTCTATTCTGGCATAACAAAGAGAATATAATAATATATACAGTGTCAATAAAGTGAACATAATAATATTAGAGTCCATAACCATATGAGGCCAAGACAATTATTCATTTTATCAAACCATACCCCCGGCCGGGATTGAACCCGCGGTCATAGAGTCTCAAAACTCCAGCCCGTCGCGTTAGCCACTAGACCAGCTAGCCACAATAAGATTCATCCAACTAGGTATATTTCTACACCATAGGAAGGTTAGCACAGGCACCTCTGTGACCACAAATGCAAGTTTTTACAGACGAATCTCCAGCTAGCGTGGCCGTGACGAACTCTAGCTCAAGTCCCTTCACTGCCGTCAACATGACTCAAGAAATCGTCATGTTGACGGCAGTGAAGGGACTTGAGCTAGAGTTCGTCACGGCCACGCTAGCTGGAGATTCGTCTGTAAAAACTTGCATTTGTGGTCACAGAGGTGCCTGTGCTAACCTTCCTATGGTGTAGAAATATACCTAGTTGGATGAATCTTATTGTGGCTAGCTGGTCTAGTGGCTAACGCGACGGGCTGGAGTTTTGAGACTCTATGACCGCGGGTTCAATCCCGGCCGGGGGTATGGTTTGTTTGCAATCGTGTCATTACGATTTCTTGAGTCATTCATTTTATATTTTTATCAGCTGGGAATAATGCAAGTATCATCCAACAGATATATTTCATCACTTCCTTTCATGTGATTATGGCTGTGCGGTATTCTATTTCTGGCAAGAAAAACGGGAAAAAAATATATATCTCCGTCTACTGTCTGTAAATATTGGTGCCATTCGACATTGTCGAGGAGTTACACTTGCGGCTCTCATCCAAGGCTGGTAAAACAGTTACGGTACGGTATGGAAAATTGTGCGCTAATTAACAGATTGTTAAAATATGCAGTAAGAAACTACGGTACAGTACTCTGCTTAAGGTACGGTATGGAACTTTTCATGTGCGAAAAACACCATACAGCAACGAGGTACCAGCCGAGGCTATATAATTCACCACCAAATTTCAGAAATTAGTAAACTCTTGAAGCGCCTGATGAAAGAGGACAGAACATTTAGTGTGATACAAAGCAAACTCTGATGAAATCTGTTGACATCCCCGTTACCAAACGTGGGGATAGAAATGGATGATAGTAAGGAAATAACCCTCTTATATTACACCCTCCTATTGTTGTATGTGGTATCCTTCCTCGGCATAGCTTGGATTTCAGTAGAGACGCGAATGGTTCTCGTCCTAAGGCCTTAGTCCCGTTCATACAGAGAGGGAGTCCCATGGACGGTGGGATGTGAGATCCAACCCTCACTGACCTGTGGCATCAGTTTCATGGCAGAAAGGTAAGTGTCAAAAGTGACTTACGTACTTGTCGTGGGCGCCACTTTATTGGGATATATATTCAAACTGTGATAAATGGCTACTTGAAAGTAGTGACAACTGCAGTGAAAATTATTATAATAAAAAAGAAGCGCTAAACCACAAGGACTGCTGCAATGAAAAAAAAGTGACAGAGCCACATGTGTTGACATTCGTAATGCTCTTCTCAAGTGTTTGAAGAAATTTTGGATTAAGGAGACGCAGACATACAATTTGATCACGAGTAACAGTTCGAACGTCTTCAAAGTTGGTGAAATAATCGAGCAGCATGAAGAAGTAATGACAGATGGTGACGATGACAGTGAAGATGAGATCATTAAAAAGGAATTTCAGCAGATGAAGAGTGTGCTCTTACTGCTGTGGAAATGGAAGAAACCACTACGTGACAGTAGCAACTGGTGGTGTCCTGTTCGATGTGTTATCCACACTCTGCAGTGTCCTTTTCAATGTGTTACCCACACCCTGCAGTGTCCCGTTCGATGTGTTATCCACACTCTGCAGTGTCCTGTTCAATGTGTCATCCACACCCTGCAGTGTCCCGTTCGATGTGTCATCCACACTCTGCAGTGTCTTGTTCGATGCGTTATCCAGACCCTGCAGTGTCCCGTTCCATGTGTTATCCACACCCTGCAGTATCCTGTTCGATGGGTTATCCACACCCTGCAGTGTCCCGTTCGATGTGTTATCCACACCCTGCAGTGTCCTGTTCAATGTGTTATCCAGACCCTGCAGTGTCCCGTTCGATGTGTTATCCACACCCTGCAGTATCCTGTTCGATGGGTTATCCACACCCTGCAGTGTCCTGTTCGATGTGTTATCCACACCCTGCAGTGTCCTTTTCAATGTGTTATCCAGACCCTGCAGTGTCCTGTTCAATGTGTTATCAACACCCTGCAGTGTACTATTCAATGTGTTATCCACACCCTGCAGTGTACTATTCAGTGTGTTGTCCACACCATACAGTGTACTGTTCGATGTGTTATTAACACCCTGCAGTGTACTGTTCGACGTGTTATCAACACCCTGCAGTGTGCTATCCAGTGTGTTATCCACACCATGCAGTGTACTGTTCGACGTGTTATCCACACCATGCAGTGTACTGTTCGACGTGTTATCCCAGGTTGAGGGACTGACCTCATACTTCTACTCTCCTTACCCATTTCTACTTTGTATTGAACCGTTTCTTCAATAAAGATTCCCATGTGTTGCATAAGTGTCTCAAGTCTTCAACTTGTCGGTTTTCAAAACCATTCATCACACCCTGCAGTGTACTATTCAGTGTGTTATCCACACCATGCAGTGTACTGTTCAATGTGTTATTAACACCCTGCAGTGTACTATTCAGTGTGTTATCCACACCATGCAGTGTACTGTTCGATGTGTTATCAACACCCTGCAGTGCACTATACAATGTGCTATCCACACCCTGCAACACTGTATACACGATGGGATTTGTGCTAATGAATATTTTATAAAAGCCTTGTTACCTGCAGTTTGGAAGCTTGTTAACAACACTCACATGTAATATGAGACTAGTGTTTAAGTAAAATATTAAACAAGTGCCGAAGCTGGACTGTGAAACCCGATGTAGGCTCTCTTTATGCCAAATAGGTCTCGCAAATAAATCTCTGCTCTCCAAATAAGAAGTCTGATAGCTGGAATGTTCTAGGGCGAGTGGCTAAAATGCAAGGTACTTCTTTTCAAGTGTTCTAGAAATTTTTTACCTATATTATGCAATGCAATGGAAAGAAGAGCAAGCCCTACTCAACAATGCTGCATCATCCCTGGGTAATACATACGGATCCAAGGTTCCAGTGCATTTTAATGAAACCACACACACACACAAAAAAAATTGTCAAACTACACCTCAACGTGTTGTGGAAGAGCAACATGCTATTGCAAGACTCAGAAAACGATAGTGTACAAATCCAGACTGACAATGAGCACTCAGGTGATTACTGATGGGGTCAAACCAGCAGGAGACATCATCGATCAGATAAAATCTGGTGTTGCCGTCAGCAGGAAGGAAAGCCGGTTTTGTAGTTCCTGTTAGGAAGGTTCAGCGAAAACAAAACAGCATTCCTACCACTGTTAGTATGAACAGCCCTTTTGGAAGACTACCTACCGTTTAGTGCTCATCTGTCAACTAATCATATCTCCTTTGACTTATATAGACCCAGTTTTAAAAATATATTCCTTTAAGGGTACGTTAGAGGTAAAAAATTACTGTACGATCAGGGTATCGTATGATATTTCGGTACAGTATATCTGACGGGTAAGAAAAACTAATAAAATATAATGCCCTTTACTGCTAGTTATGCCTCACTTACACCAGAGACTGATCTCCCTTAAACCAGAGACTGATCCCCTTGAACCAAAAACTGGCCTTACTTGAACCAGAGATTGACCTCACTTGAACAAGAGACTGACCTCTGGCCTAAGGTCGTGCTTGGGGTTACTGGAACTCTATCAAGGGAAGTGTCACTTTCCAAGTACAGAACGTAAAATAAATGAATTAGAAAGTGTCCCCTTTTACAGACGGGCGGCGTGAGTATGTTAACCAATAAAGTTCTTAATTAAAAAGCCCTAAAGTGTTCATTAGAGATTATCATTATGTGCAACATCTGGGTATCTTTATTTGTAGACGTTTCGCAAATCAGTGGTTTTATCAATACAATACAAGGGTATAATATGAAGACTACAGAACTATAAACATTGTTATTATTCTTTTGAGGAAGCGCTTAACCTGTCAGAGTTAAACTATCCCTAATGCACCTACAGGAGCAGGAAAATTGATGTTACCCATCAAAGATTTATGAAATATGAGATGGGAAGTTTTTTTTACAAATTAGAATACTCCAAGGATAAGAGCAACATTGAGCTATTCATTATGGGACCGTTTCGCTCACTGGGAGATCCTAGAGAGTGAAACCTAAACTGTCTACTGACTTTCTTTTCACCTATTCATTTAACCTGTCTTCCGATATTCTCTTCTTCTGATCTGTCTTCTGTTATTTTCGCCAAATGTCAGCATATAATCCAACATACGTTAGCCGTGATGCCACGGACTTCAAATACTGTCAGGTCAGAAGAGTGCAAACCTTGCTAGACGCCGCAGTGAGGGAGTAGTTTATCAGAAACGTACCCTCAGGCAGACAGGACAAGACTGCAGGCTGGGCTTCCTACTACCTCAACTCAATATACCAGTTTGCTGTCTCACCTGTACTCCACTTAACGATCCTTCCAGATACAGTCACTTGACAATGCTCCAGGAGCGGCCATTTTTATTAATTTAAAGTTTTAAAGAAGCTTTTCTCTCCAAATTTTATGTTAGGAATGAAATGTTGTCCTGCTACATCACACGTGTCCATTACACTGCTGTGTCTCCAGCACGTGTCATGAACTACATCACACGTGTCCAGTATACTGCTGTGTCTCCAGCACGTGTCATGAACTACATCACACGTGTCCAGTATACTGCTGTGTCTCCAGCACGTGTCATGAACTACATCACACGTGTCCAGTATACTGCTGTGTCTCCAGCATGTGTCATGAACTACATCACACGTGTCCATTACACTGCTGTGTCTCCAGCACGTGTCATGAACTACATCACACGTGTCCATTACACTGCTGTGTCTCCAGCACGTGTCATGAACTACATCACACGTGTCCAGTACACTGCCGTGTCTCCAGCAAGTGTCTACGCCACATTTTTATCCATTAACATCCCACAGCTGCCACATGTATCCCACAGTCTGTATCACACTCCTGCACCTAACACCCACGGGATGTATCCTACACATGTGGGTGAGAGATAAAACCGTAAGAGTCAGAATACACTTGCGAAATGGGAGCCAATGAAATTGGCTCCCATTCTGAAAAACGGGAGGTTTACCTCCACTTACTTGGATCAAGAGCCCTTTAGCACCATCAAACCCCCCCCCCCGCCCTACATCTTATATCACGCAATAATTGATGCCACTATCTTAAGACCAACAAATTATCTTAAACTATGCTAAAGACAAATTATTTGAACATAACGTAGTCAAACTATCTTAACATAACACAAACTATCTTAACGCAATCTTAATATAAGACGAACTTTCTTAACACAAACAATCTTAATATCACACAGACAAACTATCTTTACATAACATAAACAAACTATCTTAAAATAACACAAACTTTCTATGAACATAAAACTGACAATAACATCTATACAAAAAATAAAAAAAACCTCTGACGAAACAATAAACATTTGCACATAAAACATAAAACCTACATAAAATATTTGATTTACTGATGGATAAAAAGTTTTGATAAAAAATAGCTTTAATTATTGTGACTAATGAACGTGGCACAAAGCCTTTCCAATAGAAAAAATAATTTAGAATTTCCATTTCAGGTGATTTATCTTTACTGATTTTATTTTCCTGTATTATTTCCTGCATTATTTTTAGAGAAGTTTACAATAATTTAATAATAAACAAACACAATAATATATATTTTTTTTCGTTAGATTCAGAATGATTATTGCAAAATTACTGCATACACAAATTTTCGCTTGCCTTATTCGGCAAGAATTTTGTTGCTATTTATGCTATTTATTCGGCATGACTTACGATTTTGGCTTAAATAGCAACGCTCTTCTTGCCGAATAAGGCAAGCGAAAATTTGTGTCTGCAGTAATTTTGCAATAATCATTCTGAACCTAACGGAAAAATATATTTCTTTGTGTTTGTTTATTACATTATTGAAAACTTATCTAAAATATATTTAGTTGGATTAGGCTAAATTAAATTGCGATTGTTATAATAAGGTTAGGTAAGTTTCCTAAGGTTCTTTTGGTGCAAAATCTTCAATTTTTATATTAACATAAATGAAAAAATATATTTTTAAATCTATAAGAGAAAATTTTAAAAAGGACTTAATTTTAAATGAGTTCTTGCTGACAAGGTTTACCTATTGGCACGACATTATATATATATATATATATATATATATATATATATATATATATATATATATATATATATATATATATATATATATATATATATACATGTCGTGCCGAATATGTAAAACTGATCAATTAGCAAGAACTCATTTAAAATTAAGTTCTTTCTAAAATTTTCTCTTATACGTTTAAAGATTTATATTTTTCATTAATGTTGATGTAAAAATTTATATTTTTGCACCAAAAGGAACTTAGAAAACTTACCTAACCTTATTATAACAAGAGCAATTTATTTTAGCCTAACCCAACTAAATATATTTTAGATTTGTTTACAATAATTTAATACTAAACAAACACGGTGAAATGTATTTTTTTCGTTAGGTTCAGAATGATTTTGGCGAAATTATTGCATACACAAATTTTCACTTGTCCTATATGGCAAGATGAGCGTTGCTATTTAAGCCAAGATCGCAAGTTCTGCCTTTTC
Source organism: Cherax quadricarinatus (assembly GCF_038502225.1). Taxonomy (NCBI): domain Eukaryota; kingdom Metazoa; phylum Arthropoda; class Malacostraca; order Decapoda; family Parastacidae; genus Cherax; species Cherax quadricarinatus. The sequence goes on along the minus strand of NC_091350.1, from coordinate 17,527,493 downwards.
GGCACGACACATATATATATATATATATATATATATATATATATATATATATATATATATATATATATAATGTATATATATATAATGTATATATATATATACATGTACACATATATATATATATATATATATATATATATATATATATATATTATATATATATATATATATAATATATATACATATATATATATATATACAGATGATCCTACACAGGTGATGACACTGGGACAGGAAATGTGTCTCATCCTGAATCCATCTAAATGTGAAATCATCTCAGTCAACAAGCGATAGATGCAGTGAGATCAAAACTACCAGGAGCATCTGTCATTGTCTCCACAAACAGCGTCAGGCTTGGAGCAAATCTGGGAAGCGATGCCATTGACACAATTCTCAGGAAGAAACTGGAAGAGTTGAGGAGAATGGAACAACGAATAAGCAATCTTGACACCCAGGATGCCTTGTACTTTCTCATAAAGTTTCCTATAATGTGCACCTTCATATAACCCCATACTGCACGAATATGACAGTATCCTGAGGCAGATTTTTACGAAAGTACTTAACCTTACTCTAGAAGACCGGCAGTGGAACCAAGCTACACTTCCAGTAAGACTATGAGGCATTGGTGTCCGCAAGTCATCACAGATTACGCTACCTGCTTTTCTGTCCTCATGTGTTGCATCCAGAGGGCTTTTAGCAGCGATTCTTCCTGAACATCTCAGGGACAAGATTGGAGTCCATTACCAAAAGTTCATTGACGGAGTCATGATCTGGGATAATCTAACGGGCTCTAAAACCAGACCTGCTCCCCCCAACAACTACAAACAGTAGCACAGGGATGGCCCAATAGTGGAGAATATAGCCTCAGATTGTGTCAGGGAAGGATAGAGCCCGCCTCCTGGCAGTGAGAGCTCCTCATGCAGGGACTTTCTTTTGGCTGTTCCCAACTTCAGCCTTGGCACAGGTCTCGACACACAGACCATCTGCAATGGTGTTGCCCTTCCCCCTATTCTCGCCGAACACAGGTGTAATTTTGACAGTGAAGCAGCAGATCGATTCGGGTACCATGGTCTTGTGTGCCGTAAATCCGAGGGAAAGATTACAAGACATGAGGTTACAACAGCCGGATGCCCAGCAGTAAGGGAGCCACCCCAACTATGCAGATCTGATAGCAGCCAGAAGCGACCAGATGGTATCACCCATCAAGCCTGGACAGACATCAAGCAGGTGGTGTGGGACTACACATGTGCATCTATCTTCCTTGGCTGATACCCATCTCCAATACACCAGGGAGGAAGGAGGGGCAGTTGCCAGCTTTAGGAAGTCCCAAAAGTCTAGAAAATATGGAGAACTTGCCCATCATTATATGACTGTTCACTTAGGCTCGGAGACCCTTGACTCATGGAGAAAGAGTACATCTAAGTTCCTTAAGGAGCTAGGCTTAAGACTCATGAGTATAACTAGGGATCCCAGGGGAGCTAGTGTTCTGTTCCAGCGACTCAGCGCTGATGTTCAGAGGTGAAATGCCTGCTGTATTTTGGGCATGCGCCCCAGCTCTAACAAGCTGGATGAGATTTTTGCATTATAAACAGTGACAAACATGTAACAATATGTACTAGACATGTATCTCTCACATCTCATGTACTGTATATGTCACCTTTATATCAAATATATATACACCCACACACACACACACACATATATATATATATATATATATATATATATATATATATATATATATATATATATATATATATATATATATATATATATATGCAATAAGATCACAGTAAACAGGTGATTTCAGAATATGCAAAACAACCACTCTGAAAGAATAGAGAAATTCCAAGCCCTTTCGTGACTACTCACATTATCAAGGAACTATGAAAGTAAAGCATCCAAGGAAGGTATATAAGGGGTCTGGCCAACACCTCACTATCAGATCCCACAACGGTTAAACACCTGACGCGCGCCGGCCCAACTCGACAGGTCCTTTACACAACCCACCAACAAACTATTCTACCCAAGAAAATTTTTAAAATTATTATTTGTCCAGTGTATTATTAAATTCTTCCCAAATTCTATTAATTATAAATGGATCTAATTTATATAAACCAAAGGAAATATTCATATTATTGTCAAAACTACTTTTTATGAAACAAGATTCAATTATATTCCTGTCGACCATGGACTTGCTTGATACTACTTTCTCAACTTTTTGAAAATCAATTGGATGGTTAAAATATCTTACATGAATAAATAAGGCATTGGAATCTTGTCCAGTTCTAATGCTATATTTATGTTTTTTAATCTTAGTTCGAGATTTTTATCAGTTTGACCGTAATAAAATTTATCGCAAATTTTACAAGGAATCTTATAGACACATCCATCAGCATTTTGGGGGGAATTTTTTATCAAAAGTTTTTTTACTGCATCAAGATTTTTGAATAGAACTTTAATATTAAAAGTCTTAAGAAGAGAAGGCATATCAACCAAGTTTTCATGGTAAGGGAGAACCAACATATTTTTAGTTGAATAAGGCTGGTTGTCCCTTTTTGGATTGTAAAAAGTATTTCTAGCAACTTTAAAAGATTTATCAATTACATTTCTTGGGTATTTTAAATCATTACCTATATCAACAAAAGTTGAGAAAGTAGTATCAAGCAAGTCCATGGTCGACAGGAATATAACTGAATCTTGTTTCATAAAAAGCAGTTTTGACAATAATATGAATATTTCCTTTGGTTTATATAAATTAGATCCATTTATAATTAATAGAATCTGGGAAGAATTTAATAATACACTGGACAAATAATAATTTTAAAAATTTTCTGGGGTAGAATAGTTTGTTGGTGGGTTGTGTAAAGGACCTGTCATATATATATATATATATATATATATATATATATATATATATATATATATATATATATATATATAGTTTACATTGAAGCATATATGTGAACACTATTTAGATAAAGGTAGGGTAGTTTTTATTGCATTTATGGATTTAGAAAAGGCATATGATAGAGTGGATAGGAGAGCAATGTGGCAGATGTTGCAAGTATATGGTGGTAAGTTACTAAATGCTGTAAAGAGTTTTTATGAGGATAGTGAGGCTCAGGTTAGGGTGTGTAGAAGAGAGGAAGACTACTTCCCGGTAAAAGTCGGTCTTAGACAGGGATGTGTAATGTCACAATGGTTGTTTAATATATTTATAGATGGGGTTGTAAAACAAGAAAATGCTAGGGTGTTCGGGAGAGGGGTGGGATTAAATTATGGGGAATCAAATACAAAATGGTAATTGACAGTTACTTTTTGCTGATGATACTGTGCTTATGGGAGATACTAAAGAAAAATTGCAAAGGTTAGTATACGAGTTTGGGAGTGTGTGTAAAGGTAGAAAGTTGAAAGTGAACTTAGAAAAAAAAAAAAGGAGATGAGGGTATCAAATGATTTAGATAAAGAAAAATTGGATATCAAATTGGGGAGTAGTAGTATGGAAGTGAATGTTTTCAGATATTTGGGAGCCGACATGTCAGCGGATGAATTTATGAAGGATGAGGTTAATCAAAGAATTAATGAAGGAAAAAAGGCGAGTAATGCGTTGAGGTATATGTGGAGACAAAAAACGTTCTCTATGGAGGCAAAGAAGGGAATGTATGAAAGTATAGTAGTACCAACACTCTTATATGGGCGTGAAGCTTGGGTTGTAAATGCTGCAGCGAGGAGACGGATGGAGGCAGTGCAGATGTCCTGTCTAAGGGCAATGTGTGGTGTGAATATTATACAGAAAATTCGGAGTGTGGAAATTAGGAGAAGGTGTGGAGTTAATAAAAAGTATTAGTCAGAGGGTTGAAGAGGGGTTGTTGAGGTGGTTTGGTCATTTAGAGAGAATGGATCAAAGTAGAATGACATGGAGAGCGTATAAATCTGTAGGGGAAGGCGGGGTAGGGGTCATCCGTACCTGAAAAATTTGGAAGGAGGGGGGTAAAGGAGGTTTTGTGGGCGAGGGGCTTAGACTTCCAGCAAGCGTGCGTGAACGTGTTAGATAGGAATGAATGGAAACGAATGGTATTTGGGACCTGACGAGCTGTTGGAGTGAGAGCAGGGTAATATTTAGTGAAGGGATTCAGGGAAACCGGTTTTTTTATAGAGCTGGAGTTGAGTCTTGGAAATGGGAAGTATAATGCCTGCACTTTAAAGAATGGGTTTGGGATATTGGCAGTTTGGAGGGATATGTTATGTATCTTTATACGTATATGCTTCTAAACTGTTGTATTCTGAGCACCTCTGCAAATACAGTAAGTGTTGAATGATAATGAAAGTATTTTCTTTTTGGGGATTTTCTTTTTGGGTCACCCTGCCTCGGTGGGAGACGGCCGACTTGTTATATATATATATATATATATATATATATATATATATATATATATATATATATATATATATATATATATATATATATACATATACACACACACGAGCCAAAAAAATTTAAGTTAAGGAAGACTGAGATTTTTGTAGGATATTTATTATGGAAAGAATAAAAAAGTTTGGAATCCATCACCATCATCAGAAATCATATTCTAGGACATGGCATAATAATGTACAACTAAAGTGTTTGAAGGACAGTACAATGGCATTAGCAGAGTGTGAGAAACATTTGAGAATTTATTTGAAGAAACCAGCAAGATATATGTGGTGCATGAATCAAGCAGTTATTCTCCCAAGACAAACCAAAACATTGAATATAAACAGAAAACAAAACACTCCCAAAGAACCTAAACTCTAATTAATTTAAAGTAAATACATTAATTTCAGAATCATTATTATTTAGTTCAGGTTTAAGTTGTTTAGTATGTACTGATTGAGTGGCAGAGGTCATGACGGTCACCTTCAGTGTGGTGAAGATTGAGTGTTTGAGGTGGGGAGGGTGAATGGTGCCTGGGTTTTGAGTTACTGAGGGAATAGAGGAGTGTCTGAGAGACACAGTAGGAGGCTGTGAGCGTCGAGGGAGAGGTTGATGGAGTGACCTGGTCGAGTGTGGCAGGGGTGAGAGCATGACGAGAGGCACAGTGGGAAAGCAGGAGAGATAGAATGAGAAGGGCAGAGTGGGAAAGAGGCATAGACAGGAGGAGGAGAGAGTGGGGAAAGAGAGGGAGGTGGGAGAGAGGCAGAGTGGGAATGGTCTAAAATAATAATATAAAACTGACTAGAGTGCACCTGCCCATAACAGTAGCTGCTAGAATTTTTTACCTAGTTACATTAAGCCAGTGTTGAAAAATTCAAATCGATCGCATGAGGTTTCCAAGATATAAACGAAAAGCTAAGAGTAAAAAAGCAATTAAAATTACCCCTTCCGGGATGTCTAATAAATTAGGAAAACCAGGAACATTGAGCTGCTGGTTTAACTATTTAATATGTAATCACCAACATCATTAATCTGGGATACAAATGCAGGAACCGAGAATAAACCCAAGCATTCACAACAAGGCGAGTACAGAGCCAGGCACCACAGAGGGCACCACAAGCGCTCCACTCAAGTTATCGTAAAGGACTCAATAAATATTAAGAGGTATTTTTGGCTTAAAATGGAGTAATTTTGTGCAGGATCCTACGCACTGAAAGTTTTGCGGTGAAGATAAAAGGAAGTTCAGTCTTCCTCATACTTTCGAGTCTTAACGTCATCACACACTTCCTTTACCATTTCTTAGGCTCACTATAAACTGACGTTTAAAGGCGCAGTTTATCTCTACATCACTTTCCATCCAAACTCCCTGCTCCCTCACCACAACAATTCACCATTCCTTCACTACATCACCCATCACTACAACACCTCTGGATATTGATTTTTTTTTTTTTTTGAAATATAAAATATTTTGCGTTTTCATTTTTATTCCATTCACTTGAACTCTGGCTGACACACAATGCACTCTGGTCCCCACACAATACAGGGGAGCAAGTTGGGGAGGAGGGAGTACACGAGAAAAACATAACAAAAGACCTGACGACCGACATGAAAACAATCTGATAAGAAAAATAAATTTAAATACTATCTAGCTACAGCTACTTTTTCTGTTTCTCCATTTGAGAAGAGAGAGAGAGAGAGAGAGAGAGAGAGAGAGAGAGAGAGAGAGAGAGAGAGAGAGAGAGAGAGAGAGAGAGAGAGAGAGAGAGAGAGAGACTGCCCTCAGGTACATCAATCACCGTTTTGCAACTTTATCAACCTGAGGAAAACGATGGCAGGTTACAGTTGCATAAAAAAAAGAAAAATTGATATCTTGACAAGAATAAAGACGAGAGACCCAGAGCTCGGTTGATATCTTGGGGGTAAAATTCAATTTTGCAGCGATTATGAAGAATCATGGAGCAATGGAGACTCATTCTCACCACGAGTCTTTCTTTCTCAAATACTTTCTGCCTCAACTACTTTCTCTAACTGCCTGCCCCCGTCTGTCATCTCCGATTTCTGGACAAGGTAGAGAACCGTGCAAGGCGACTTATCTCTCGCCTGAGTCCGACTTGAACTGTTATGTTGATTTAGCAGCGCCTTCAACATCGGCCATCACAAAACCAGCTTTTATACCAGAAGACAGGGCAGCTTACAGCAACTATACCGTATCCACACCCTTCTCACGAACATTATTTCATCACCGATTCTTCATTCCTCGAATGATTTATGTCAGGAATTACTAACTATATATATATATATATATATATATATATATATATATATATATATATATATATATATATATATATATATATATGTATGTCGTGCCGAATAGGCAGAACTTGCCATCTTGGCTTAAATAGCAACGCTCTTCTTGCCATATAGGACAAGGGAAAATTTGTGTGTGCAATAATTTCGCCAAAATCATTCTGAACCTAGCGAAAAAAATATATTTCACTGTGTTTGTTTAGTATTAAATTATTGTAAGCAAATCTAAAATATATTTAGGTGGGTTAGGCTAAAATAAATTGTTCTTGTTATAATAAGGTTAGGTAAGTTTTCTAAGAGTCTTTTGGAGCAAAATTAAAAAAAATTACATTAACATTAATGAAAAAAATATATCTTTAAACGTATAAGAGAATTTTTTAGAAAGGACTTAATTTTAAATGAGTTCTTGTTAATTGACCAATTTTAACTATTCAGCACTATATATATATATATAATATATATATATATATATATATATATATATATATATATATATATATATATATATATATATATATATATATATATATATATATATATATATTGCAAACATCATGTATCTAGTAGTACTAGGCATATTTCATGATTCGAGGACATATATTGCTGTGGTAAGATCAGAACTAATTATTTACATTCTACTCTATATCAAACTTACCACAGCCACGTATGTCCTCGCTTCATGAAACATGACTAGTGCTACTAGGTACATGATGTTTGTAGAATTGATGGATCAGTGGTTAGAACGTCATGAGTTTTGACTTACTTCCCACGAGGATGGCTAAAATAACACGTTCGATCCCCGGTAGCCGCAGTTTGTTATTGCTTAAAAACCGCTTGTTCATGGTTGCATTAATATATATAAATATATATATTGAATTGGAATTTCACTATCCTTTCACAGTGGTTGTTTTGCATATTCTGATATCTGTTTACTGTGATCTTATTGCATATATATATATATATATATATATATATATATATATATATATATATATATATATATATATATATATATATATATATATATATATACAGCAACCACCCAGGGAGGTACTACCGTCCTGCCAAGTGAGTGTACAACGAAAACCTGTAATTGTAGTACATGATGATAGGATTGCTGGTGTCTTTTGTCTGTCTCATAAACATGCAAGATTTCAGGTATGTCTTGTTGCTTCTACTTGCACTTAGGTCACACTACACTTACATGTACAAGCATATATATACACACCCCTCTAGGCATTCTTCTATTTTCTTTCTAGTTCTTGTTCTTGTTTATTTCCTCTTATCTCCATGGGGAAGTGGAACAGAATTCTTCCTCCGTAAGCCATGCGTGTTGTAAGAGGCGACTAAAATGCCGGGAGCAACGGGCTAGTAACCCCTTCTTCAGTATAAATTACTAAATTGAAGAGAAACTTTCGTTTTTCTTTTTGGGCCACCCTGCCTTGGTGGGATACGGCCGGTGTGTTGAAAGAATATATATATATATATATATATATATATATATATATATATATATATATATATATATATATATATATATATATATATGTGTGTGTGTGTGTGTGTGTTCACCTAATTGTAGTTGCAGGGGTCGATTCATAGTTTCTGGCCCCTCCTCTTCACTGATCGCCACTAGGTCCACTCTCTCCCTGCTCCATGAGCTTTATCATACTTCTTCTTAAAGCTATGTACGGTACCTACCTCACTTTCCAGACTATTCCACTTACTGACAACTCTATGGCTGAAGAAATATTTCCTAACATCCCTGTGACTCATCTGAGTCTTCAGCTTTTAATTGTGATCCCTTGTTTCTGTTTCCCATCTCTGAAACATCCTGTCTCTGGCCACCTTATCGATTCCCCTCAGTATTTTATAGGTTATTATCATGTTACCCCTTTCCTTCCTGTCTTCCAGTGTCGTCAGGTTGAGTTCTCTTAACCTCTCCTCGTAAAATATGCCCCTTAGCTCCGGGACTAGTCTCGTTGCAAACCTTTCCACTTTCTCTAGTTTCCTGACGTGTCTGGCTAGGTGAGGGTTCCAAACTGGAGCTGCATACTCCAATATGGGTCTGACGTACACGGTGTACAGGGTCCGGAATGACTCCTTACTGAGATGTCGGAATGCTATTCTTAGGTTCGCTAGTCGCCCATATGCTGCGTTGTTTGTGCGTGTGCATGTGTGCGTGTGTGTGTGTGTGTGTGTGTGTGTGTGTGTGTGTGTGTGTGTGTGTGTGTGTGTGTGTGTGTGTGTGTGTGTGTGTGTGTGTGTGTGTGCGTGTGGGTGCGTGTGGGTGCGTGCGTGCGCGCGCGCGCGCGATTTCAGCTTGGTTTTACATTTATTCAAGTATGAGTGAACACCTGTGTCACTGTTCAAGTTGCTCCTGAGTGTGAGTAAACACCTGTGCCGGCACACTCCCTGAACTGCTGCTTCTCCCGCACAACCTTGCATGCTTGCTCATGCTGTCCGTTTCAATACTCTAGAACCCCGTTCCCCTTCAGCGTAAAATAAGATGATCGAACCTTCAAAATCTCGGCCAAGGAAAAAAAAATTATCTGGCTTTCCAGATGATGCTTAATCCCGAAAAGGGCCTCAGTTAGAGGTCGAAATATACAGACAACCATGCTTCCTCGTTTTTATCTTGTGGGATTTCATATGTTAATGACGAGTGCTCATTATACTTTGCTGCACTCGACATGGTTGTGTATTATCTAGTAAAAATTGGCGTTGTTGATGAACAAGTCTCAAGTAGCACTGCAAAATATTTCTATTATTCAGTGATAAATGCTCGGGAAAATAACTTTAGCATTTAAAACTAAGAATCTAGCCAATATAAATGATAATTACGAGCAGTTTGGCCTTGAATATGATTAAAACTGATGTTTGTGAATTTGTTTTCCAGATTTCCCACAAACAATATAAAAATCATTCCCGTTTATATTACATTTGAACTGCATAAAGTATTGCACCCAAAAGAATATTCAGCGTTCTGTGACGTAAAAGAATCAACGCTCAAGCATGCATACCTTATAAGTACTCATCTTCAGCCCAAGGATGGTCAAGACATGGAGGAACTTTTAAATAAGTGGTGGTTAAATATATCTTACTTCATTTTAAGGATACGCGTGACAGGGAGAAATGGGTGACGAGTTGGGACACTTCCTAAATTCACACAAAATACCGCTCAGTTAAATATTAAATATTATAACTGAAAGGCAAAAAAATTCTGCATCGGTAAAAACTATCAAATTGTAAATATGAAAAGTCTCCAAATATTTTCCATCCCATTTCAGATAAAAAATATTTCCCGGCATCGCTAAGGCTAAACTGTGTGTAGCTTTACACTGTTCCCCCCTTTGTACCTGTTAACCCCCTCTAGAACAGTTTATCGTTATTCTCCCTATAAAAATCCTGTGTGTGGAAATTGTCCCCCTCGTTCTTCTGTCCTCTAATTTCAAATGGTTAAGTTGTTTTAGTCTCTATTCACTTTATTCCTTAACTTCGCACCTAGTTTTATTGCAAACCTTTGCACATTCTCTATATTTTTACATTTTTCAGGTCTGGGTTTCATCTTGTTCCTAGACATGTTATATATATAATATTTATTATTCTTGAATAACTCCTTGAGATCCTGGAAGGAAATATTATATTTATTATGCAGACATTCACTTTCAACAATTACTCATTTTCTATGTGGCTCTGAGACAAAGTTATTAAAAAGCTTCGTTTACCACAACATGTAACAACGAGGAAATAATTTTGTGTAATGACCGAGAGGTTGTGAGAGTCGAGCTGGGTGGTACAGGGCCACGAGTAATTATGCTGGAGGGACCTGTGTCAGGTGAACGAGCGAGGATAAAATGTGCACAATTCTCGTTTGTTACAGAACAGTTTTAGTCCCACTGAACCAGGAAAATGCTGCTGGCCTACGAGCCGAAACTGTGTTTTACATTTTCCTCATATCCTCATCCAGGGAGCGGAAAAATAACGTGTACGTGGAAATATATGGCTTGTACAACTGTGTAGCCTTATTTCCTAACCTTTTGCTTACGAGTGAATAGTCCAGCAGATTGTTCTTTACACAGTCCCCAAGTGAAAGTTCTGTGCTACACCTTTCACAATACTCGTCCCCACTAGTGCTCTTCTGTTACATCTTCCACAACACTGGTTCCCACTGAAGATCTACTACAAATTTCACAACTCTCTCCTACTTCTTATAAAACAATTATTCGTTCACATGGCTAAAAAATCTAAGTATATATTCTAAATTTCCCGTTATTAATTAATATGATATTTACTCTATATAACAATGAAATCACGAAACAACTGATTTTGAATCATTTACCAAACTGCGGCAGGCCAGGGCTCGACTCTACGACATCTTGTTCCGCCTCAAGAGAGACAACATGCGCATCACCTTACCACTGAGCCAGCGGTCCTTCAAAGATCACGCATCTAGCCAAGCTAGATGTTTTTACCCGTGATCCGAGGGCACTCGTGGCAGTGGAATTTCAAGGATTAATTTCAGCCTGAAGGACCGCTGGCTCAGTCGTAAGGTGATGCTCATGTTGTGTTGTCTCTAGAGGCCGGACAAGATGTCGCAGGGTCGAGCCCTGGCCTGCCGCAGTTTGGTAAATTATTCAAAATCACTTGTTTCGTGATTTCATTGCTATATAAACTGCTTGTTGAGGTAGGTATTCGAACAGTAGGGGGCTGAAATTAATCCTTGAGATACAACTGCCACGAGTGATCCTCGGATCACGGGTAAAAACATCTACCTTGGATGGATGCGTGATCCTTGAAGGACGGCTAGCTCAGTGGTAAGGTAATGCACATGTTGTCTCTTAAGGCGGGACAAGATGTCGTAGGATCGAGCCTTGGCCTGCACGCAGTTTGGTAAATTTTATATATATACATATATATATATATATATATATATATATATATATATATATATATATATATATATATATATATATATATATATAACATATATATATATATATATATATATATATATATATATATATATATATATATATATATAATATATGTATATATATATATATATATATATATATATATATATATATATATATATATATATATATATGACGTGCCGAATATGGAAAACTGGTCAGTTAGCAAGAACTCATTTAAAATTACGTCCTTTCTAAATTTTTCTCTTATACGTTTAAAGATATTTTTTTTCATTAATGTTAATGTAAAAATTTTTAATTTTGCTCCAAAAGAATCTTAGAAAACTTACCTAACCTTATTATAACAAGAACAATTTATTTTAGCCTAACCCAACTAAATATATTTTAGATTTGTTTACAATAATTTAATACTAAACAAACACAGTGAAATATATTTTTTTCGTTAGGCTCAGAATGATTTTGGCGAAATTATTGCATACACAAATTTTCACTTGTCCTATATGGCAAGATGAGCGTTGCTATTTAAGCCAAGATCGCAAGTTCTGCCTATTCGGCACGACATATATATATATATATATATATATATATATATATATATATATATATATATATATATATATATATATATATATATATATATATATAAGTCGGTCGTCTCCCACCGAGGCAGGGTGACTCAAAAAGAAAGAAAATCCCCAAAAAGAAAATACTTTCATCATTCAACACTTTCACCTCACTCACACATAATCACTGTTTTTGCAGAGGTGCTCAGAATACAACAGTTTAGAAGTATATACGTATAAAGATACACAACATATCCCTCCAAACTGCCAATATCCCAAACCCCTCCTTTAAAGTGCAGGCATTGTACTTCCCATTTCCAGGACTCAAGTCCGGCTATATAAAAATAACCGTTTCCCTGAATCCCTTCACTAAACATTACCCTGCTCTCACTCCAACAGCTCGTCAGGTCCCATATACCATTCGTCTCCATTCACTCCTAACACGCTCACGCACGCTTGCTGGATTTTCCAAGCCCCTCGTCCACAAAACCTCCTTTACCCCCTCCCTCCAACCTTTTCGGGGACGGACGACCCCTACCCCGCCTTCCTTCCCCTACAGATTTATACGCTCTCCATGGCATTCTTTTTGATCCATTCTCTCTAAATGACAAAACCACCTCAACAACCCCTCTGACTAATACTTTCATTAACTCCACACCTTCTCCTAATTTCCATACTCCGAATTTTCTGCATAATATTTACACCACACATTGCCCTTAGACAGGACATCTCCACTGCCTCCAACCGCCTCCTCGCTGCAGCATTTACAACCCAAGCTTCACACCCATATAAGAGTGTTGGTACTACTGTACTTTCATACATTCCCTTCTTTGCCTCCATAGATAACATTTTTTGTCTCCACATATACCTCAACGCACCACTCACCATTTTACCTTCATCAATTCTATGATTAACCTCATCCTTCATAAATCCATCGGCTGACACGTCAACTTCCTAATATCTGAAAACATTCACTTCTTCCATACTCCTCCCCAATTTGATATCCAATTTTTCTTTACCTAAATCATTTGATACTCTCATCACCTTACTCTTTACTATGTTCACTTTCAACTTTCTACCTTTACACACACTCCCAAACTCGTCCACTAACCTTTGCAATTTTTCTTTAGAATCTCCCATAAGCACAGTATCATCAGCAAAAAGTAACTGCCAATTCCCATTTTGCATTTGATTTCCCACCCCACTCCCGAACACCATAGCATTTACTTCTTTTACAACCCCATCTATAAATATATTAAACAACCATGGTGACATTACACATCCCTGTCTAAGATCTACTTTTACCGGGAAGTATTCTCCCTCTCTTCTACACACCCTAACCTGAGCCTCACTATCCTCATAAAAACTATTTACAGCATTTAGTAACTTACCACCTATTCCATATACTTGCAACATCTGCCACATCGCTCCCCTATCCACTCTATCATATGCCTTTTCTAAATCCATAAATGCAATAAAAACTTCCCTACCTTTATCTAAGTACTGTTCACATATATGCTTCAATGTAAACACTTGATCTACACATCCCCTACCCACTCTAAAACCTCCTTGCTCATCCGCAATCCTACATTCTGTCTTACCTCTAAGTCTTTCAATAACCCTACCGTACACTTTTCCTGGTATACTCAGTAAACTTATTCCTCTATAATTTTTACAAACTCTTTTGTCCCCCTTCCCTTTATATAAAGGGACTATACATTGTCTCTGCCAATCCCTAGGTACCTTCCCCTCTTTCATACATTTATTAAACAAAAATACCAACCACTCCAACACTATATCCCCCCTGCTTTTAACATTTCTGTCATGATCCCGTCAGTTCCAGCTGCTTTACCCCCTTTCATTCTACGTAATGCCTCACGCACCTCCCCCACACTCACATCCTGTTCTTCTTCACTCTTAAAAGATGGTATACCTCCCTGGCCAGTGCATGAAATTACCGCCTCCCTTTCTTCGTCGACATTTAAAGGTTCCTCAAAATATTCTCGCCATCTTCCCAATACCTCCATCTCCCCATCTACTAACCACGAATGAGTGGTACTGAATCAATAACAAAACTGCGACTAGTCGAGGATTCGAACCCATGTCGTTCTGGTCAGCCTCATGATCGAAAATCACACATGACGGTCAAGCCCACAGGACCAGGCAATCCAACAAGAATCAAGCACCCAGCAGAGCTAGGTGTTTTACCTTGATCCGAGGACATACGCTGGTGTGGGTGCCTCTGAGCTGATTTCATTCTACTTCCTGTTTGGTGTGTGTGTGTATGTGTGTGTGTGTGTGTGTAATGTCGTGCCGAATAGGTAAAATTGGTCAATTAGCAAGAACACATTTAAAATTAAATTGTTTCTAAAGTTTTCTCTTATACGTTTAAAAATACTTTTTTTTTAATTTATGTTAATGTAAAAATGAATAATTTTGTACCAAAAGAACCTTAGAAAATTGACCTAACCTTATTATAACAAGTGCAATTTAATTTAACCTAATGCAACTAAATATATTAGAGATAATTTTCCAGTAATTATAAACAATCACAATGAAATGTATTTTTTTTCGTTAGGTTCAGAATGATTTTTGCGAAATTAATGCATACACAAATTTTCACTTGCCTTATTCGGCAAGAAGAGCGTTGCTATATAAGCCAAAATCGCAAGTTTTACTTATTCGGCATCACGACATATATATCAGTCAGTCAATATATCCATCAATCAACACACAAACATACACCTCCGCCTCCGCTTCCTCCTCCTCCACCACCTCCTCCATCACCTCCTCCTCCACCTCCTCTCTCTCTCTCTCTCTCTCTCTCCCATCCAGTTGCATAAAAGCTATTACTTACAATAAACCCGGTCACAGGAAATGAATACTGGGCAAATTTTCGGTCTGTCCTCGACTAAAGTTAGATCGAGAGAGACTTGATAGTGCTTCAGACAGCCCGAAATGTCCGGTTTTCATAACTCTTTGTTGGGAATTGTTGAGCAGTGCGTCTACCGTCCTGCTCTTAATCCCTTACTCACTTTTTCATCAGAGTCAGCACGATGTTTTTTCAAGCACTTCGCCTAGCTCTTAAGTATTATTAGACATATGCAGCAGCTACGTATCTTTTTTTTCGAAACATTTCGGCTACACAGAAGGCTTCTTCAGATGAACTAAAAAAAATCTCCAGGATGAGGGACTGACCACATCAATAATATTACCTCATAGCTGATGGACTGATCACATCATTACCTCTCCACTGCTTCTGTTGTCTCCATATTGGTCACCTCTATATTCGACTGAAGAAGCCTACTGTGTAGGCTAAACGTTTCGGAATAAAGATATCTTATTGTTTCATGTGTCTTATCCACTTGTTAGTATTGTATACTATTATTTTTACTATTCTTGACTAGTGGCAGAACACACACAAATAATTTCAATCTCAACGGAACAGGAAACCAACAGTTAAGATCTTTGCCTCACTGGGACATTATCATTTGGATTCGTGTCTTCCTCCCAGGATTGCTTATCACTACTTAACTTCACAGTAGTTACCATGCATTAATAGCAGTTTCTATTAATAAATATGTATACAGCCTGGTTGATCAGGCCCTGATCCACTACAAGGCTTCGTCACGGACCGGGTCGCGGGGGCATTGGCCCCCAAAAGCATCTTTCAGGTGCCCCTCAGGTAATTCTCATTTAACCTTGCTCAAATTAACGTAATATAATTTAATATGATCCTACCGACCTAAGAACAGACTGAATTTTGTTCTATTTAACAAAAAATCTATATAAATTTCGTGATGTTCGAACTGATTTTCTGTGTTATTGGAACAACGAATTTAAACTGTTAGCATGACTTAAGAAATCGTAATGACACGATTGCAAATAAACCATACCCCCGGCCGGGATTGAACCCGCGGTCATAGAGTCTCAAAACTCCAGCCCGTCGCGTTAGCCACTAGACCAGCTAGCCACAATAAGATTCATCCAACTAGGTATATTTCTACACCATAGGAAAGTTAGCACAGGCACCTCTGTGACCACAAATGCAAGTTTTTACAGACGAATCTCCAGCTAGCGTGGCCGTGACGAACTCTAGCTCAAGTCCCTTCACTGCCGTCAACATGACTTGGTCTCAAAACTCCAGCCCGTCGCGTTAGCCACTAGACCAGCTAGCCACAATAAGATTCATCCAACTAGGTATATTTCTACACCATAGGAAAGTTAGCACAGGCACCTCTGTGACCACAAATGCAAGTTTTTACAGACGAATCTCCAGCTAGCTGGAGATTCGTCTGTAAAAACTTGCATTTGTGGTCACAGAGGTGCCTGTGCTAACTTTCCTATGGTGTAGAAATATACCTAGTTGGATGAATCTTATTGTGGCTAGCTGGTCTAGTGGCTAACGCGACGGGCTGGAGTTTTGAGACTCTATGACCGCGGGTTCAATCCCGGCCGGGGGTATGGTTTATTTGCAATCGTGTCATTACGATTTCTTAAGTCATGTTGACGGCAGTGAAGGGACTTGAGCTAGAGTTCGTCACGGCCACGCTAGCTGGAGATTCGTCTGTAAAAACTTGCATTTGTGGTCACAGAGGTGCCTGTGCTAACTTTCCTATGGTGTAGAAATATACCTAGTTGGATGAATCTTATTGTGGCTAGCTGGTCTAGTGGCTAACGCGACGGGCTGGAGTTTTGAGACTCTATGACCGCGGGTTCAATCCCGGCCGGGGGTATGGTTTTAAACTGTTAGTTTTGGCAAGAACACAGCTGCTTTATAAGCTAAAATTGTTCTTCCTTAACAGTCATTCTCTGTATTTCCTTTCTTCTTCATTATACAAAAACTAAATATTGCTAGAGAATTATATAACTTATAATAATACTAACAAATGACATCCAACATCTTTACAGTGATGATTCCAAGACTTATCACCTTCTTGTAGCTAGGTTTCAGACCAAGGCTCGTCACCTTCCTGTAGCTAGGTCTCAGACTAAGACTCATCACCTTCCTGTAGCTAGGTCTCAGACTAAGACTCATCACCTTCCTGTAGCTAGGTCTCAGACTAAGACTCATCACCTTCCTGTAGCTAGGTCTCAGACTAAGACTCATCATCTTCCTGTAGCTAGGTCTCAGACCAAGACTCATCACCTTCCTGTAGCTAGGTCTCAGACCAAGACTCATCACCTTCCTGTGGCTAGGTCTCAGACAAAGACTAATCACCTTCCTGTAGCTAGGTCTCAGACCAAGACTAATCACCTTCCTGTGGCTAGGTCTCAGACCAAGACTCATCACCTTCCTGTGGCTAGGTCTCAGACCAAGACTCGTCACCTTCCTGTGGCTAGGTCTCAGACCAAGACTCATCACCTTCCTGTGGCTAGGTCTCAGACCAATACTTATCACCTTCCTGTGACTAGGTCTCAGACCAAGACTCATCACCTTCCTTTGGCTAGGTCTCAGACCGATCTACTGATTGACGTTGAGGTCTGTCAGGTATTTTGTTGATCCCTTATGTCAGTGGTTCCCAAACTTTTTCAGCTTGTTACCCAATTTAACATGCCACATAAAGCATGTTACCCCTTTCACAAAATGTTGTTATTATTGATATATATGGCTAAACGTGAACGTATACAGCCTTGCATACTCTGCTAATCCTAGCAAAACCATTGAAAACGTAAGAACCACACATACATTATATATAAAATTAATAATAGCTACAAATTCACAGTAACAGTGGGTAAATACTAACTATATACTGCACAGGGCAGTACACATACATACCAGCTTATGTCTACCTCGGCTGATGCTCACAGATAAACTGACAGTGTGAAATAGAGGCAGCCTCAGGAAGTGAGTGACGCGTACTGGACAGGTCGATCTGGGCTACTGAGTGACTTTTGTCCTGAAGCATACTTGTCAAAATACTTTTGGGTTTCCACACACTTAGCTATATATTTCTTCTTTTCTAATACTGTATATTAGTTTTTGATGTTTATTGTTATTTGGTTTAACTTTATTACTTACTTATAATAGGTTTACTTTACAACTTTACATACTAAGACAAAGTTAACAATAATCCTCATACCGGGTACCGCATTGTTTTCTTGATTTTCAGAATTCATAACTTTTTTTCTGTCACCCCTCCATTACCCCCCAAAAATGGTTAAATTACCCCGAGGGGATAATTTACCCCCAGTTTGGGAACCACTGCCTTATGTATACAATAAATGTACAGCAATATGTCAGTCTAGAGTAGAAGTGCCAAGAAGAAGTAGTATACTCACTGTCTTGGTGTCTCTCGTGTTGAAAGTTCTTGTTATTCAGTTAATGATTTTAATTGCAATTAAAACAAAAACATTATTATATTTCTTGAGAATAAGAACGCTGACATGATTACCTCCAGGTCCCCTAATTTCCTCTTTCGCTTTACGTAATATCTTCACTGAATTTTCTCCTATATTCCAGTTTTTATTTATCCCCGAAGGTGTCGTTAACAAGATGAATTATTCTTTTTCTTCCTTCACCTTTTAGATTTTATTTCCCTCATAACTTGAGAATGCCTCATCCAATCGGCTTCAAATTTTCAACACTTGTGTACGGAAACGAGGATCAAATTCTTCGAGCAGCTGGTGTGTTCACGTGCTGTATGATCAAAGATGTTGAACTCATTCTCAGCATCGTGAAAAGGCTCTGATAACTTCCAAAATCTTCAGTGGCGGAACTTCCAACGTTCAAAAAAGGTGCCAAAAAATTCGATGGGGGAGGAGAGTGGAAGTCAAATGTGTAGGTGAATATTTGACCATTTTGTGTGTAAACAATGTGAAACTGTTATTCCCACTAAATAAGAATCACGGCTTTAATATTTAATGGTTGACGCCAGAATAGTGATATATATTTTATATTTAATAACTAGATTCTTTTTCTGATTGACTTCAAAATATTACTGACGATAAATTCTATAAAAAGGATGATAACCCACAAGTCCGAGTAGGTGCAAATTTGAAACTTCAATGAAATAATTAAAACTGGAATCGCTGGAATCAGATCAATTACTGGAGAACGCCTTTTCTGAACGACTTCAAACTTTTACCATCGATGGGATTTATTGAAAAAGTTTGTCATTCACTTGGAGATGTATAAATTTCAATTTGTAATTTTATTAAATGATTTTTTTCCCTAGTAATAACTGGAGAATGCCTCTTCTAATCAACTTCAACTCGAAATGCTGGAGTATCTTAATAGGAAGTATTTTATTAATTTTGGACCGGGTGGGTGCCAATTTGCCATTTTTTTTATTTCGTCAATATCAAATTACATTTTTCAAAAATTATAATTTTTACGGAATTGTAGAAAATTTTAAATAGAATGTAAATGAGAAAAACTGAAAAAAAAATCAGCGGTCTTATGGTGATTTTAAGTACATCGGGAAGAGACTTTTCTATTTTAGGAACATTCTCTGCTCTTTTTTCGTTTCCTGTCTCAATTTTTTCGTTTATAAATCGAAAACACCATATTCAATCGGCTTGGAATTTTCAACGCTTCTGTAATATATCCTGGGCAAGATTCATAGGATTATCTGTGATAGGTGGAGACAGCTCCTCTGATCGACTTCAAAATTTCAAGACTCGTGTATCTTACTTAGGAGGGTGTTGGTATATGTGAGTGTGTAGGTGCCATTTTGTTACTCTTAATCTTGAAATGATAGTGGACTTATTTTTCCCTTGCCTGGATGGCTTGCACTAAGCACAGGGGACTGCGGTTATGGAATAAAGGGATACCTACCTCGGATCCCGCAGCGACCGAGATACATCAAGTTTCTTCAGTGTTTCCAAAGTAGGCTAACTGAAAATTGTCGCCGTAGGATAATTTTCTGCGACCCATTGAAAGATTTAGTAAAATCAGCTTGAAGGCTTGTGTCCTCAATGAATCCAACTCATACGGATTAAGGTATCAACCTCGAAGCATAATACAGTGCCTGTATGACAGACATGAGGATGAGAGACTCAGTGTCAGTGTATTGTGTTTTGGAGCAGTACTATGTACGATGGAGCTCACTAAAACTGCTCAAGTGGTACACTCTTACTGAACACTGACAATAAAGCAGTAGGATCAGGTGACATCCTGGAAATATGCTGGTGTAGTATGGTCACATTTAATTAAATCCATATAATTTTAATGCCTCTAAAAATCTAAAATCAATATAAACTTTCATGCCTTTGCCAGAAGACTTCGCATAAATATATTGTGACAATGAAATAGCTTGATTGCATATAAACTGTTGCGTACAATTTTGAGACAGGTTTTGAAATAAACAAAACCAATCCCTCTAAGGTCCAACATATGTAACCACTGCTTCGAAGAGATATACAAAGATAAAAATATATAGTGACATAACTACAGGGTATATACTTTAATTTTAAATAAATTTATCCATTCTACTGACAACATTAGTGACAAAGCCTAATATCTAGCAACAAAACAACTTAAATTTTAAAACTGTGTTCAAAAACGTACAAGACCATTTGCGGGAGCATCCAGTACATCAACTGGTCTCAGGGAATGTGTGTAGTATGTTTGGTTACAGTTCTGCTTAATAGTTACTGCTCCAGTGTGCAGGAAGCCCAGACCAGACTATTCAAAGTTGGTTACTAAACGGCCAAGTGCAGGAACTAAAGTGACCAATTTGAAACCCTCGTTGAGTTATAAAGTTGTTTAAGTGTTGCAAGATTCAACTTATTACAAAGAGGGATTTATAATATCGTCAGTAAATATTTTTTTTACTAAAAGGAACATGCAAAAACTCTGGAGATGTAATTATAATATGGCAGTATCGTCGGGCCAAATTCTATACAAATATGTTAAACACCTTCAAAAACTGCCTCCATAAGACAGTGAAATATATTAATCACATTCTAAATACTTATTATTAAACAAATTTCAGCTACGATAATCTAGCCCATCTTAATTGATGTGTGCATAATCACTTTGCAGTCCTGTTAATTCATTATTGCTTCACCTCACATAATAATAATAATAATCACAGAGGATTTTGACCACGTAGGACACTCAGCGATAACAGCTATAACAATCTATAAAACAATAAAAACAGGAATTAACAAACAACAATCATCACAAATACTACATACCAAATTAAAATAACCATCAGCAATTTAAAAAAAATAAATTATTAATGTTTAAAGACGCAGTTCTCACAGCCTGAGATCCCATTTTCTTTTCTCAAAAAATCAACTCAAGAGCTACATATATATTTAGTATTCTTTACATCTATGTGATGAGATTTTGTTTAAATATCGACCAAAAACGACGCCGCAGCGAAAGAGAGAATAAGAAAAATCGTAAATAGATTATTGATATCCCTGCCAATAGAAAATTCCCAGGAAAAAAAGAAGAGGTGATAAGCTGAAGAAAAATAACATTAAGGTTAATAATAAAATTAATTAATCAATAAGAAAGAAACTCGCAATAATGGAGATGAATAAACAAGAAGGAAAAGCACAGAACCAGGACAAACGTGAAAAAAATCTACCACAAAAAAAGGTGATTACAGCGAAGATAGTGAAAGAAAGAAATAATAACGAGAGTAACAAGGAAAGAATGCAGAATGAGTGACAAGAAACCTGCAAACCAGCAAAACCCACGCCATCAATCACACCCACAACCACGCCCACACACACGCCAGGCAGAGCAGTAAGACCTAAGTGAAGGAGGGTGGGACAGGTTACCTCTATGCTCATGAATTAACACAGCTCTCATGGGTTGCTAAGAAATCCAATGATTTGAAAAAAAAAATGGATAAATTAGAAAAAAAACCGGATAAATGATAAAACAGATAGAAGGAAGTGAACACGAGTCAGTGCGACTCAGTCCCGTGTGAGGGACACTATGTCCTCCCTCTGCGACAAGTAATCCTTCTATTGCAAGAAGGAAGAAGTAGGGGGAGAGGGAGAGAAGAGTGGGAGGTAGGAAAAGGAAAGAGAGAGAGAGAAAATATGCTGAACATGAGCTTGATACCATCCTTGCCAAGTCATAATCCTCGGACTGAGTTTTAGGAAGCAGGTAGGTAGACTCTGACGTAGTGACACAGGCTCACATCAATCGAATAACCTTTGCAAACAATGCTCGCCTGTCAGATCGAATTGTGGCCTTCCGGAATCTCAACGACGAGCCTTTCCGGGCACTTTCCACAACATATCAGGCCCATCTTGGAGTATGCAGCACCTGTATGGAACCCACACCTGAGGAAGCATGCTAAGAAACTGGAGAAGGTGCAGAAATACGCAACATGGCTTGTTCCTGAGTTAAGGAGCGTGAGCTATGAGGAGAGGTTAGTTGAATCTAACGTCACAGGAGGATAGAACCAGGGATAACGTACAAAATGCTGAGGAATATTGATAAGGCAGATAGGGACAGGCTGTTTGAGAGGCGAGAAACGGGAACTCGGGATACAAAAAAGTTAGATACAGATAAGCTACATAGATGTTAGGAAATATTTCTTCAGTCTCAGGGTGGTCTGAAAGTGGAGTGATCTTGGTGAAGAAGTGGTGGCTGCAGGCTTTAGGAGCAAGTATGAAAAAACTAAGAGGCAGTGAATCTGGTAAGCGGTAAGTTGAGGCGGGGCTATGAGCTAAGAATCCACCCCTACAGCCACACATATAGGTGAGTACATACATATACCAACATTCAAGCATACATAGGAAATTACAGCCCAAGGCCGTTTAACAGCCTCTCATCATACATAAGGATGATTTACCAATAGACCTCTATCTAAGTCAGTGCCCGAGCAGCCGGGCTGTGGTTCTTACACTGGATTGCGTGTGGCCAGCAGAAACATCCTGGTTGGTCAGACGCTGATCCACCGTGAGGCCTGGTCATGGACCAAGCCGCGGGGTCGTTGACCCTGAAACTCCCTCCAGGTAGACTGTACTCTCCTACATCAAACAAAGCAGCTTCAGACAACTCAGACGAATGTTGTCAGACTCATTTTGAAGGGCTTGACCTGCATTTATTTATTTTGAAAACACTAGCCGTCTCTCACTGAAATAGGGTAACCCAAAAAAAAAGAAACTTTCACTATCGTTTATCTATATGAAGCGTTAAACTCGTACAGTTAGTTCATGAGCGCTCGATCACCGCTAATCACCATACAATGTACCTAGTTATACATACATATCCGAAAAGCTTTACACGTTGAATCTCATGTGATGGAACAATCCATCCTGGTATCAGTGATACACGTAGCAGCTATTTTATTTAGTATTTCATTTGTGGTTAAAACAAAGAAAAGCTTTACGATTTACGTAACGTAACTCAAAATAAAGCTAACAGTATTCGTCAATTAGTAGGAAACGTTCGGAAATTGACGCTGGAGACTATAATAAGAAAATTAACATAGTAAAATGTAGATAGGTTAGATGGAAAAGCCGAAGTACAAGGTGAGGTGATCTGTATCGTGTGAAGATGTGCTTAGCGCGCTCTCAGTTCTTGACTGAGACTGTTGATGATAGCTTCCCTAGACTCTGAACAACTGTATCTTCAGGTTAAGGCAGAGTTAGAGAAAGGTAGAAGAGAGATTTAACGGCTGAAAGCGGTGTGCAAAGATCATCTCCGGAACAAGGTTGTCGAGAACAGCCTAGCTGATGATCGGAAGAAGGATTGGATGCTGGTTGGAACGAATGGGACAAGGCTGAAGCTAAGGAAGGATCAGGAGACCGGTGTGAATTTTTGTTTTAACAGACGAGTGAATCAACTGTTAATTTAGGACATCCCAACAAATTCATCGATGACTTCGACAACTATGCAACACTGACATACGTACTAAATGATATGTTTAAATTATTCAAGAAGGGGTCACTTCAATTTTCACAGTAAACTGAATTCACTGCCGGGTCACCATATGGAGAAGACATGGACTAGGACCCATCAAAGTGTAATTATTATGTTGTGTAAATATTATGCAGTGAATTTGTAGTTTGGACATTAGTAAGTGCGGGGTTACTAAAAATATCATCCACAGGGCCGAGGGGTTGAGGTGGTTTGGGCATTTAGAGAGGGTGGAGGGAAGGCGCAGTAGCATTTGTGCTAGGAAACGCTGGCGGAGGTAAAGGATGTTTGGTTTACCCCCTACTTCCATCTTTTCATATGACGACCCCTACCCCTCCTCCCCTCCACTACAGATTTATACCCCCTTCTAGTCAACCTATTTTGCTCCAATCTCTCTAAATAACCAAACCACATTAATAACCCCTCTTTAACTCTCCGAATAATACTTTAGTAATTCCACACCTACTCCTAATTTCCACACTACGAATTATCTGCATATATTTACACCACACACTGCACTTAGACACAACATTTCCACTGCCTCCAGCCTCCTCCTCGCTGCAGCATTTACAACCCATGTTTCACACTAATATAAGAACGCTGATACCACAATACTCTCGTACATTCTCTTTTCTTCCATGGATATCATTTTTTGATACCTCAATATACCACTCAGCTTTTTTTCTTCATCAATTCTATGGTTAACCTCGTCCTTCATAATCCCATCTGCTTACATATCTACTCCCAAATATATGAATACATTCACGTCTTCCATACTCCCACCCTCCAATGTGATATCCAATTTTTCTTAACCTAAATCGTTTGATACCTTCATCACCTTACTCTCATCTATATTCACTTTCAACTTTCTTTAAACACCCCCTCTTTAAATATGTCGTGCCGAATACGTAAAACTGGCCAATTATGTTAATGTAAAAATTAATAATTTTGTACCAAAAGAACCTTAGAAAACTTACCTAACCATATTATAAGAAGCTCAATTTAATTTAGCCTAATCCAACTAAATATATTTTAGATAAGTTTACAATAATTTAATAACAAACATAATGAAAGATATTGTTTGCGTTAGGTTCAGAGTGATTTTTGCGAAATTATTGTATACACAAATTTTCGCTTGCCTTATTCGGCAAGAAGAGCGTTGATATTTAAGCCAAAATAGCAAGTTTTACCTATTCTGTATATGTATGTATATATATATATATATATATATATATATATGTATGTATATATATATATATTATATATATATATATATATATATATATATATATATATATATACACATACACATTTCGCTCTATGTAAAGCTTTATTAATTCATCAATTTCACAAATATCTAAACTGGGCAAAACGTCGTCCCAATAAAAACTTGCTCTTCACCTGTTTTTTCACTTGTCGATCGAATATCTGGTGACCTAAATAGTAGCAGTAGTAGTGACATTTACGAGCACACTGACCACGTAGGTCACTCAGTGGTAACCCGAGTAACATCACCCTATTACGTCTCCCGCTGCTGACATTACCCATTCAGCAACCATTAATAAACACCAGGGCTTGACTACTGGAAAACCAATCAGGAAAGAGGATTTGCGTACGGACAAACCAATCATAAGAAAGGATTTAGATCCTGGGAAATTAACTGGAAAAGGAAGAGAGACCAAAAATAAATAACAAAAAGGCACAATACCGTGACTGGAACGATACACAAATAACCCGCACATAAAAGACAGAAGCTTACGACGACGTTTCGGTCCGACTTGGACCATTGACAAAGTCACACAGTGTGACTTTGTCAATGGTCCAAGTCGGACCGAAACGTCGTCGTAAGCTTCTGTCTTTTATGTGCGGGTTATTTGTGTAAGAGAGACCAAAAGTTACCGTATTTTCCGGCATATCGGCGCGCTTTTTTCTCATAAAAAGTTTTAGAAAATTATCATGCGCCTTATATGCTCAAGGTTAGAGTCAAGGGTAGGCTTTGAGTTACACTTTAGCAGTTGTTTACTAACGTTATGTTACAACTTCTTGGAAACATCGTCTTATAGTCTCATGCGCCTTATATGCCGGAAAATACGATATACAACCACTGGTAGGACAATCAACGACAGAAAAAAAAAACACAGATTAGCCAAGTATGTGGAAAATAGATAAAACTTACTTAAACACGTTAGGACGTGGATATTTAAATGCTAACTTGATAAATCGTAATGACAGTGTACACAGCATACTAAACAGAGGGTTCAAACTCATGGCAAGCCAGTCTTAAAACTAGCAGGTCGGTGCGTTATCCACTCTATCACGGCAACCTATAGAGAATCCCATTAGGGCGTCACTGTATGGCGGATAGCGCAATGACCTACTGGTTTTCGGACTGGTGTGCCGTAGGTTAGAACCCACTGTGTGGTGAGTGGTGTAAATATGTGAAGGAAAGAGGCACCTTATAGAACAAGCTTTTATGAAGGCAATTTTTCATAGCATTTTGTTTTACACAGATCAGTTTTACAGGCTAAAAGCTGTTATCCTACCTCAGCTCATTTTAAAGTCTAGCCGTATCTAGGGTGTACTACCACCCCCAGGTGGTAGTACACCTAGGTACCGGCTAACACCTAGGTAACACCTAGGTACCGGCTTACTGTTAGGTGAACAGGGGCAGCAGGTGTTAAGAAACGTGCCCAACCGTACAGGGAATCCAACTCCGGACACTCAGTGTGTGAGCTGAGTGCACTACCCTTAAGAACTCTCTACATAGAGCGAAACGCTGCTCCAAGACAACACTGTTTTGCCACGTGTCATTTCTTCACTATTTTCGGCGGTACGACATTTTCAGTCATCGAAATGTTATATTTTTTGAAGAATAAAAAGACACAATACCGTGACTGGAACAATATACAAATAACCCGCACAGAGAAGAATGAAAGTTATGACGACGTTTCGGTCCGACTTGGACCATTAACTAGCCCAAGTCGGACCGAAACGTCGTCATAAGTTTCATTTTCCCAAGTGTGCGTTATCTGTGTTATGTTTTTTAAGTTGAACATGTTATCTAAACTCGGCAACCATCGTTCTGACAAGCAAATATATCGTACAAAAAAAAGAGAGAAAAAAAAAAAAGAAACATGGAACGAGTGGAGGTTGAACCATGGCAAGAGTCCTGTGGAGCACAGAAATATACCTAGTTGGATGAATCTTATCAGAGCCACCTGGTCGAGTGGTTAACGCACTGGTCTGTGAATTTTATTACGTTATTACGATTTCATGAGTCAAGTCAATTGTAAATTCAGCTTCAGTAAACCAGTGAAAATGTCTGATCACGAAATTAATACATGTATTTGTCTCTGATGAGAAATAAGAGTAACTAAACCGAGGCTGACCTTAGACAGTTCTGCCTAATTATATAAATTCCTAAGACTCAAATTTGGAAAAAGAAGTCATTTTAAGGAAATTCGGTTTGTTCGACCGACTAGGCTTATTAGGTACGACATCAATGAATATAAAGGATTTTCAGTGTCATTCAGTTGTGGTCGGGCACCAAAGGCCTCCACAAACAAAAGGTATTTAGAACGATCCATTTGTGTATATTCAAGACTATAATACGAAACACAAGCAGTTTCAATATCACTGTAGTTCAGGCTCTAGTTTCAGTATCACTGTAGGTGACTCTAGTTCCAGTATCACTGTAGGTGGTTCTAATTTCAACATCACTGTAGGTGACTAGTTCCAATATCACCGTAGTTCTGGCTCTAGTTTCAATATCACTGTAGATCTGGTTCAAGATTCAATGGTACTGTAGTTCGGACTCTAGTTTTAATATCGCCGTTAGTTTGAGAGACAGAACCATTGGGTTATATTCTTGTAAACGTAAAATTCACCACATGTTGTAACTCCTTTAAGTAGGAACAAATCTGTGACTAGACTCTTATTTGATGGTGAGATATTGTTGTAAATTTTGTTTCCTTAACCCTCCAATTCACTATCTGCTGTTAAGATAATTCAGTTCGATAACGTTACATATATTAAGGAGAGGCAGGTTCTTTTATATTCTCAGAAATATATTCTAACAAATTGATGCACAGAAAAACAAGCAGGTTTGTTAGGCAGCTCTCGCTAGGTAAAGTGACTGGCTAAAACTGATATATTTTTTTTCACTGAGAATGTGTAGGTAAATCGTGAAAAACGCCCAAGAGAGATTATGGAAAGAAATGAAATACCTTTCAGGGATTACTTGTTAAATTTTGGGAATCAAATCTATTGTCACCATCACAATACAGTGGAAGAGTGGTGGACTAGCATACGCTTGGCCTCGTTTTGAACCTTGCCCATCATGTTACTACTAATTTTCTGAAGCAAATACGCATACTTTAGAATATGAAATGCCAAGCTCATTCCGTCTTTTGGAAGGGAGCAGAACTGTCTAAACCTCCAGCTAAAAATCTACAATTCAGTGGGTACGGGACAACTGCCAGGGATCTGGAGGACAGCAAATGTAGTCAAAATATTTAAGAAAGAAGACAGGGAATGTCAAACTTCAGCCCAGTGTCAATGACATGCATACTATGTTAAGTAATGGAAAAGATAATCAGGAGAGTGGTGGAACACTTGGAGAGAAGTATTTTTAAGAAACAATGACCAGGGCGGTTTTAGACAAATCTTGTCTCACAAACCTACTTGATTTTTACGACAAAGTAACAGAGGTGAGGCAGGACTGCAAATGCAAGGCATTTGATACTGTACCTCACAGGAGACTGCGACAAAAACTTAAGGGACAGCCTCGAATAACAAAAACACTCTACAGTGGTGAAGGAATTCTTTATGGGAAGAATACAAAGTGAATGTAGGAGATGTCAGAACTGGAAAGAGTATCAAGTGGGGTTACTCAAGGATCGATATTAGAACCTGTACTGGTTCTGGTATATATGAATGACATGTCAGAAAAGATAAGAGTGATATATTTGCAAATGTAAAATTGAAAGAGAACTAAAACGGACGAGGACAGGAAAAAAGACCACAATCCTCACTCAGAGAGAGACCTTGGGGTGAGCAGTGCCGAGTATGTAGCCAAAGGCACATACTGCCCAGATAACCTCTCTAGAGAATGCTAGTAAAGCAAATCTAAGTCTAGCTTTCAAGAATCTAAACAGTCATTCATGGTTCTATGTATGACATATGTCAATCCCATCTTACAGTATGCCCGCTCCCAGCATGGAACCTACACCTTATAAAACATCACGAAACTGGAGATGCAGTATAGAGGTTTGCAATGAGAACAGTCCCAGATCTAAGATAAATGAGCTATGAGAAGCTAAAAGAATTGACCCTGATGCCCTTAGATGACAGTAGAACAAGGGAAGACATGGCAACGACATACAAAATATTCAAGAGTACTTGGAAGGGTGGACAGGGATAGCATGTTTCAGAGGCTTCTAACCTCTCTCAAAACATGTTTATTCTCACTATTATCCGCAGTCGGAAAGTAATATGTTATCCAAACTAGTTGTAAAAGATACTTTGAATAAATCAAATCAATGTTATTTACAAGAACATTTAATGTTTAGGAGGATTAATAATTCCTTATACTAAGAGGCTGAGAGAAAAAATAAGGATGTTAACTCATAAACAAAACAATATTTATTAATAAACTTTCCAATTCACAAAATAAACCAAGACAAGAATGTGACTTTATACACTCGATCATATACGAGGAATCAATACTAGAATTATGAAACAAAAGTCATCTATGAGGTAGGCAAATGAAACTCAACCGTCTAC
Organism: Cherax quadricarinatus; assembly: GCF_038502225.1. NCBI lineage: Eukaryota > Metazoa > Arthropoda > Malacostraca > Decapoda > Parastacidae > Cherax > Cherax quadricarinatus. The sequence goes on along the minus strand of NC_091350.1, from coordinate 17,497,643 downwards.
CACTATATGGAAAATAAACCACAACAAAAGCTGAGAACATTGTTATAATTGGTAGGTAGTTGTCACGAAAGACAATTGACTCAGCTATTACTGCAGCTATCTCGAATTTTAGTGTCGCACAAGGACGATAATACCTGATGCTATCTCATGGCCCAGGTGATAGAGGCCTCGGCTCATACACTGAGGGATCGGGGTTCGATACCCAGCAAGAGTAGAAACACTTGGCATACTCCCTACACAGATATGCAGTTGATAGATAATTAGTTCTGTACATGACTAGACTGTGTTGCAGGTTCGCAAGTGTTTTGTTAAAGCACACAGTTCTTTGAGGACGTCTAACAGTGTTGTTAGGATATAAGTGTTTTGAAGGAATATTATTCTTGGTGTACAGGAGCGTTAGTGTGACGTCTGAGGCCACTGTTGTCTATTAATGTCTACCGATGTACTGAAAGGATAATTTACTAAAGAACAACAAAAATAATAATAACAAAAATACTAACAATACTACTACTACTAATAATAATAATAATTAACATTACTAAACACCTGTATAATTATGATCCACCTCACTCCCCCGACCTCAAATACCACATAAGAGCAGCCACTGTGATTCTGCTCATAAGCGAAATTCTCGACTTCAAAGTTTGTGTTGTGATGCAACGTTCACCTTTGTAAGTTTCATCTGAGCATGCATCACCTGATATTGCTTTACCCGAGCTGGCCTCAACAAAGCACAATTCAATTACGCTTATTTTACATGAGGGTTATTTCCCAAAACTTCTTTTAACAGAGTTAATATAACAGAACTTGATTCAGCTTAGCTGGCTTCAGTAGATCGTGGTTCAGCTGAAATGAGTTGAGTACAGCTTGACCTACTGGTCAGACTGAGCTAAGATTTACAGACGTGAGTTCAGAATATATTGTAACCTTGAATACCAGTTTGGAAAGATTTTGAGATAAAAGTGTTTTGGAAAAAGACAATTTTATTGGTAATTTTTCGGTCCTGTGACCCTGGTCTGGACCAAATGTCTCATTCCAACAAGTTGCTGGTGTTAATTACCACTCTGATCATGGTAGTGTTTGTTAGGCACTGCTTGTCTGTGCCAAACCCTTACGGGTCATACATCACCTAGAGAATAGGAGAAAATCTCCATCCAAGGGAAGAGCAGCTCCAATTTCTTGGATTAGGAACACTTCACTAGTATAAAGGCACCACCACCGCCGCAATGTAATCCAGTGTCAAGGAAGGAGGTGGCAATAAAGCAATCCAGTCTCACGGAGGTAGAGGAGAAATTAATGGGGGTTAGGAGGTACCTCAGCCCCTAGCTACCTCAAAACCCAGGAATGACATGACCTCATGGGCTACTTGACGCCTTCTCAAAACCTCACTTCTACTCACTTTGAAACCTATAAATACTTTTATTCTTGATTTTCTATGTTAGAAGTAATGAAGGTCCCAGTACCAAATCTTTTTCTAACATGTTCTAGCGTTTGATCAAGTGTCTTTTTAATTCACTTGCTGGTCTCAGTTACCAAGATATATACTAGCTAATACTTCTACGAGATGAAAGTTTGCAACAATAATGAGAAAGTCTGTAAAACAGTCTAAGATTAAAGAGTTCGAAGGTCCATTTTCTTATCATCAAAATGCAGACTGGTGTTCCCTAGTACCATCTAGAGATCTATGCAGACTGGTATCTTCCAATCCATATATCAGCCATATTTTATACTTAAAGTTATAATAGAATAATAAACAACAATCATCCATATACTAACATCTGCTAGAGTAAAGAGGAAACTTTGTAAACATTTTGCACTCTGGCAGGATTACTGGATTAGGAGTGGAAAATCCTGTCTTACAAATTTCCTGAAGTTGTATGACAGAGTTACGGAAATAAAAAAAATAAAGACGACTATAGGAAAACATTTGATACAGTACGACACCAAAGATTAATCCAGAAACCGGAGGAACAAGGTAGAATACTCCAGTGGACCAAGCAGTACCTGAATGACAGACAGCAGAGTAACAGTAAGAGGTGATACATCAGGATGGGAGAGTAACGTCTGGTGTTCCACAAGGATCAGTGTGAGACCGAGTCGGGGAGGCTATGAGCCCCGAAACCAGAAATTTAACAGATAAATAATTCATAGGATAAGCTAAACCTTAAATATAGCGAAATTAGTTTAAATATTATGTTCCACATGTATAGAACTTAATATTATTACTACTTCTGCATATAGAGAACTTTACAACACTAGGCTTCAAACACTGCACCATTTGTTACGTTCTTTGAGTCTGTCATACATTTCTATCCCAGGGCAGAATAAAATATTGTTCAGTTTTATATAAAAAGAACAAGAAATACGGTACATGTGTTATTTTCAACATATTTTTTCTTACAAGACCAGAAGGCACAATAAATTAAGACATTATATTAATATCTATAAAGATAATCGCCCAGGATAATTTAATTTCAGATTATACATCGTAGAATTATAACCAGGTTAATTTGTGATAATGAAATGACCTATCGTACAGCCTAGACTCCAGATTATCATAGGTTTATATTCCATGTACTTATTACATCAATTATTTACAAGACAGTTTTTTTTTCTCTGCATTGGATTGATACAGACAGTTGTTGTCGAAATTTTCCACAAAGATACACCAGTGTTGGACATGTGTCTTATACACCTACCATGTGCTCGTCTTTTATCTCCTCATACCTTCCTATTACTTTTATCCTGAGCAATTTTTTTTCTTCTGACTTGGGTAATTTATTTTCGAATATTCGTGAAACATTATAACACAGTGAATAAAAAGAAGCAATTGCTAGGTACAATCTGCAAGCAGTTTTCCTCGTCCCGTTCACCGGGTAATTTAATGAAGGAACGTTTGATGGTCCAATATTAATCTATTTGTCTAACTTTCCATGACAGTGACAGGTGTTCATCGTCCCCCTGACAGCCTGTGATAACAATGAAAGTCAGTGTAATAAAGGTGACTATGATAATGACGGTGTGATAACGATGACTGACAACAACGACAATGAGTGCAATAACGATGAGTCAGTATGATAATGACGACTGGAATAATGTTCACAGGGTAATAATCGTATTATAACGATGACGGTATGATAGCGATAACCCTCTCCACATAAGGATTATTATATTTATTTATTAACACTATATACTGCAGTACGGCAAGTTACTATTATAATACTTAATCTAGTAAATGTTATACAATATTAGCAGGAAGCACAAGTGTATCATGATGAGCTGCGAGGCAGCAGTCTTCGTGGTATTCAAAAACAGACTCACTCATCCCAGGGTGTACACGTCACCTCCGGCTGACGCAATACTGGATCACGTCAGCGAAACGGATAGTGCAATGATATCTTCAATTCTATAACGTAAACGTGACAAACGCAAAATACGCTTTTGTAATTCGCTTTGAAAGAAATTTATACAACTGGGAGTTCGTATGCACGGAAAAAATCCAAGGAAAAGCAAAGTCAACTGATTGGTGCCAGCCTTCAACCACACCACCAAACATGTTTGCTAGAATTGTGAAGCTGCGTATGTATATAACCAGTAACCAGGTATCTGTCTACACATGGGGAATATGATTATAATGCTGGTGGCTAGAACACGTTTCCTCCCTTATGATGGCGATGGCTCCAGCACTTCTCCCCCAAACCTCCCCTCACAGTACTGGTGGGCAAAGCATGCTTCTCTTTATAATGACCCTTCACTCCCTCATCACCTTCGCACATTCTTCCTTAACACATACTTCTCTGCAGCGCTGTATGACCCTTTCGGATTTAGCGCTTAATCTGACTACATAATTATTATTCTCTTTGTAATGCTTTTGAGCCCAACATGTTTTCTATCTTTTAATGCTGGTAGCACCAACACTTTTCCTTCCGTGTAATGTTTGTGTCCTTAACTCGTTTCTCTATGATGCTGGTGGGAATAATAGAGGAAAATCGCTTGCTTCATGATGTTCCATGTATAGGTTCGCCAGTACGGCATTAAGTGGCGAACCCATGGGTAATCTTTTGGACTACCGATAGCCTCTAGTCTCTTGGACTACCCATGGGTTCCCCACTTAACGTCATACTGGCGAACCTATACATGGAACATCTTGAAGCCGAGCGATTTTCCACTATTATTCCCTCTTCTGTCACCTGGCTCCGTTATGTTGACGACATTTTCATCATAACTCCCAGACGCTTCAACATTCAAGTTCTCCAGCACAAGCTCAACCAGGTCGAGCCCTCAATCCAGTTCACACTAGAAGAATTCGACAACACTCTTCCTTTCCTTGATGTTCTTCTCTGCAAAGCTGACCATGAACTTCGTTTTAAAGTCTATCGAAAACCTATCAACCAACACGATCTTCTCCACTTCTACTCTCACCACGACACCAAAACTAAGCGTGATGTAATTATAGGCTTCTTCGTCTGTGCACTCCGAATCTGCAGCAATGACTTCCTTGAAGAAGAATGCTCTCTAATTGAACAAGTATTTTTTAAACTTCACTATCCTCGTCATTTCAACAGAGACTGCAGTCGCTGGGGATATAACATCTTTAACATACCCAGAGATGACACTCCCGAGAGGAGATACATAGTCCTCCCCACCAAACACGTTTTCCAACATCAATTCCAATATTTCATTCCAAGTATCTACATCCACCACCAAGGACATTACCTGCAATAGACGGGACAAGCTTCAATCCTCTGCAGGGGTATACATAATCCTTTGTAATGACTGCAGCAAATTATACGTGGGCGAAACATCCAGAGACCTCCAAACACGTATTTCAGAACACCAGTATGCAGGCAGATCGCCAGAGAAGAAAACACTCAGTACCGCAGAATCCTGGAATCATCACTTATCTGTATATCCAACAACTTCAACCAAAACAACGGCTTCTATAACACAGCTGAACTCTTTGCCAAGAAACTTCTTCATCGCTATCCCACATAACTACTTACGTACCCGCGCGTAAGTAGTTATGACTGCATAAGTAGTTATGACTCCATCCTATAAATACTCACGTATCTTTCAGCCAAGTAGATCTGTCTGTGACCTGATAAAGCCCACTGTGTAGGCGAGACGTTGTATATATAGGATCACATTATACTGTTTATGTGGTTATTTTTCCATTGTGTCGGTATTTTATACCATTTATTTCCAACCGGTACATCCTTTGTACAAACTCCGACATTCCTTCGAGAGCCACTGCCAGGTCACCACATGAACAAGACCCACAGCATATGTGATATATACAAACCGAGAGATAGGTTGTTAATACACAAATAACCCGCACATAGAAGAGAGGAGCTTACGACGACGTCTCGGTCCGACTTGGACCAAACCATCTAACTTCAACTGGAGGAAAGCTGATGGAATCAATAATTGCGGATGAAATTATTAGCCATCTTGAAAAATATAATTTAATCAATGAATGATAGCAATGTTGTAGGGTGTTCCTGCCTCACAAATATGCTAACTTTTTTCTACTAAGGTATTTAAAGTAGTAGATCAAGATGAAAAATACGAAACAGTGTGCATAAATTTTTGTATAGTGTTACAAATAATATATAATACCGACAAGTTAAAGAGTAAGACACAGAGGTAACACTAAGACTCTTGATTGACTAAACGTTTCACCTGCGCTGCAGGCTTCATTTGTTGATTGCAGAGACAACATCCTTCTCTGTACGTTCAATGCATTTATATCCATTCTTTAGTATGGCGGCCAAACCTGAGCTGCATAATATATATGAGGCCTTACTAGTGATGTTAAGAGCTGTAAAGTAACTTTTGTACTCCTGTTACTTATACTTCTTTATATTACCAATATAAATGTTAGCAATTGTGCACACTTAGGCTTCGGATTTTTTATCAAGACTCCCCAGTCATTTTTTCATATTCTGTATTATCAAGCTCTACATCACCTAGCTTTTAAGTATGAGGGTTATTTTTATTCCCAAGGATTAGGACCTTACACTTGTCTACATCAAACTGTATCTGCCACTGTTCAGACCATGACACGTGTTTCACAATATCAATGGTATATAATACCGACACGTTAAATAATTGCACAAATGAGCAACAACTGGGCATCTCTACGCAGACGTTTCGCCAATCCGTGACTTATCAGTACAATACAAGGAATAAAAAAGAGCACTGACGAGTTAGAAAATGAGACTGCTTTTCTCTAAGTGTCTTTGTATTAGCAATATTGTCGGCACTCTGCCTCTCAACCAAGCTATCTTAAGATTCATACTATCAATTTCCTAATATTTGGTATTATGCAGTGTGTTTTCTTGGTGGATTACAGAAAATTCAATCCACAGAAACAACATACATGCATCTTTGGCATTTCAACAAGCGCCGATATTCAGTTAATTGTCACTGGTAACTTGACAACTTTCTACACACAAACTACAAAGTGGGTTCTTCCGTAATACAACAAAGACAACCTGCCCGATCGAAGATACATGCCGTAACAGCAGGTCATTAACATCCACTACTGTGGATAAATTAACTCAATTACAGCGTCTGGTTGATCTGCTACAATCCTGACCCAATTAACAGCCTCTTATTGACAGCCGATAGTCTTGGATGGTGGCATGACATCCCTCAAGTCCCCTCAGCTTCCTGCTGCTTCTCTCATATCAATCAATAATTTTTTGCTTCCAGCGATTTCCTTATATGCACTGCCTGATTTATTTGTACATATTCACACCGCTGTTGTTGTCACTATGTCTACTACTGTTTGAAAATCTCCATATAAGCTACAGGGGCGTCTCAGCAATGTTAAAATTTTAACTATCTGCAGGTAATATATAAAAAACACATTAATAAGCAAGTAATACAACAAAATGCTTCATGTGTAGAAACATCTTGGAAAGACTAATTGTGAGGACATTTCTCGCTGTGAAAAATACAGCTCATTGGTGAACATCAAAATGGTATACAATACCGACAGGTTGGTAGGTAAGACACACAGGCAACAGTTAGGCAACTTTATTCCGAAACGTTTCGCCTACACAGTAGGCTTCTTCAGTCGAATACAGAAAGTAGGCAGGAACAGTAGAGATGTGAAGACGATGTAATCAGTCCATCACCCTTGAAGTCGTAGAATTTGAGGTTGTCAGTCCCTCGGCCTGGAGAAGTTCAGATAGTTCCTGACTATGGAACTGAACTTCTCCAGGCCGAGGGACTGACAACCTCAAATTCTACGACTTCAAGGGTGATGGACTGATTACATCGTCTTCACATCTCTACTGTTCCTGCCTACTTTATGTATTCGACTGAAGAAGCCTACTGTGTAGGCGAAACGTTTCGGAATAAAGTTGCCTAACTGTTGCCTATGTGTCTTACCTACCAGCTCATTGGTGTACTAGCCTCCACAAGCAGTATTTTATATTACTGTAACCTCGAACGAGTGGTATTTAATCAATAACAACTCTACGACTAGCCAAGGACTCGAACCCATGTCGTTTTGGCCCTCCTCATGGTGAGCGAAAATTACATGAAACTAACCCACAGGACCACCATATCCTACAAGAATCAAGCACCCAGCAGAGCTAGGTGTTTTACCATGATCCGAGGCACCCACACCACCGCATGTCCTCGGATCAAGGTAAAACACCTAGCTCTGCTGTGTGCTTGATTCTTGTAGAATTTGGTGGTCCTGTCGGTTAGAGCATCATGCGATTTTCGCTCACCATAAGGCGGGCCAAAACGACATAGGTTCGAGTCCTTGGCTAGTCGCAGTGTATATATATGTATGTATATATATATATATATATATATATATATATATATATATATATATATATATATATATATATATATATATATATATATATATATATATATATATATATATATATATATATATATACAAACATATATATGAGACTGTTGGAAGGTTGGTTTTCTTGTAACTCAGTCACCGTGTAGTCCAGTGCAATAAATATTTGCCAATGCTTCCTCATATCTAAGAGCACATCATCTTCAAGCTCTATTATATTAATTAAAAAAACATATAATACCAACTTAAACTGATTAGTATTAATAAAAAATTATCCGAAATAACATCCATCCTATTATGTCTTAAACCACACAAAAGCTTCCTGATAGGGTGAGTGTGAAGGAGGAATCTCCTGCACGTCTCTTGAGAAGGTGTGCTGGGGAGTGTCCCCAACACCCATCTTTTGAAAGGGAGGTGTTGGGGTGTGAGACTTTAGAGACTCTCAGAAAAATGACTGAGGTAAAGGCAAAATCCGTTAGCCTTTTACAATTTTACAATGTCCTAACAACACATGGTTTATCATCTAGTTATAATATTTCTGGGGAAGCACTAAATCTAAAGGCGCTGTAAAGGTTATACAGTGTCTGGGAAATGGGGAAGGGGAATTAGCTGTGATCTTAAGAAAAGCAAGCTAGTTCCACTACATTGGATAATATTGATGGTTAACTTCTGGAGAACAAGCCTGATAGACAATATTAAAGGTGGATTACTCTATCTTAAACTTTAAAGTTACAAGCTGCTTTGTCTCTGTCTCTCTCCCTTTCTCTCAGAATTGCTCCTTCATACTTTCTGACACCGAGGTCTTATATATTATGCTTCAGTATCGCCTTTCATCAGGTTTCACGTGTTCTAGAAGCGGATCTTTAACAAAGCTAAACACCTTCAAGCCTCGGTATTACTTTCTGGACTTAATGTATTTTCCTTCTAAGCTAACAGGCTTTATAAGATTAAAAGGAACTTTCTGGAAAGTTTATGAAAAAATAGACATCTAAAATTTTTCTAAAAATTTGTTAGCCACTTAATAACTAAAACAACTTTCTTGTTATATGCTCTGAAACAGTTATTAATTCACACTAAGATATAAGATATACGAATCAAGGCTCAGCGTTGCACGCACTTTTTTTTAGGTATCACTGTCTTAGTAACTCAGGAATCCAAACTTCATCAAGTATGTAAAGAAACTAGATAAGTGGAGCCCACACTAGATCAAATATGTAAAGAAACTAGATACCTGAAGCCCACACTAGATCAAGTATGTAAAGAAACTAGATGCCTGGAGCCCACACTAGATCAAGTATGTAAAGAAACTAGATGCCTGGAGCCCACACTAGATCAAATATGTAAAGAAACTAGATGCCTGGAGCCCACACTAGATCAAGTATGTAAAGAAACTAGATGCCTGGAGCCCACACTAGATCAAGTATGTAAAGAAACTAGATGCCTGGAGCCCACACTAGATCAAATATGTAAAGAAACTAGATGCCTGGAGCCCACACTAGATCAAATATGTAAAGAAACTAGATGCCTGGAGCCCACACTAGATCAAGTATGTAAAGAAACTAGATGCCTGGAGCCCACACTAGATCAAGTATGTAAAGAAACTAGATGCCTGGAGCCCACACTAGATCAAATATGTAAAGAAACTAGATGCCTGGAGCCCACACTAGATCAAGTATGTAAAGAAACTAGATGCCTGGAGCCCACACTAGATCAAGTATGTAAAGAAACTAGATGCCTGGAGCCCACACTAGATCAAATATGTAAAGAAACTAGATGCCTGGAGCCCACACTAGATCAAATATGTAAAGAAACTAGATGCCTGGAGCCCACACTAGATCAAATATGTAAAGAAACCAGAGAAGGTTCAGATTTCCTACAATACTTGCGCCAGAGTTGTGAGGACAGACCTATAAGGAGAGGCTAAATAAAATAAACCTCGTGAACTAAGAGGAAAGAAAAACCAGGAGAGACATGATGATAACATACAAGATATTTAAAGTGTATGACAAGACAGAAATCTGGAAAGAGGAACGAGAAAGAGGCGGCACAACGTGCAGTTAAAGACACAAATAAGTTACACAAAGTTTAGGTGTGCCAAGATCTTCTGCTCATGCAACCAACTACAAGATGTACATGTATGTAAGTACGTACACACGCACACACAGTCCCTTCCTCTCCTACACTTGAGTCACTGGCGGCACTTCGGTTATGTTGACCTAGAAGTCATAGCTGTTAAGAGTGCTTTGTTTTGGTGCACAGGTCCACACAACTCTTGCTCTTACCTTCACAGATTTCCTATAACTTCAGCTGCAAACTGTTCTCTCGGGACATGCACCTTAGCCTCATGTCATCATACATGTTTCATGTGTCCACGAAACTTTAATTTTGTCTGACAAAAGGGTAATCAATAAATTTAAGGATAAAGGACTTATATTTTTCTACTATATATAGCAAGAGAGGATACATAAGATTTAACATTGTTCAGTTACGTCTAAGAATTATACATTTATTTCTGAATTTAATAACATCCATATACTAGACACTTAACACCTTCATTTTTAATAATACGTGAATTCACAGCCGAGATGGAAAGCGTTGTAATTTTTCCAGGCAATTTTACAAAATTCGACTTGAAATTAAGGATATAAATTTCGGTAAGTTGACACTGAGAACGTGAACGACTCGCGGGAGATAAGTCGGAGGTGTGTGAACATATTTAACTTCAAACACATACTTTCCTAGGTATGTCACGCCTTACACGGAGTGTTGCTTCGATACTCGAGTGCTCTTGTTTCTGATATTTTCCTCTATCATCTCCTTTATCATATTATAAATGGTATGCAACACTATCAAGGTGATGAATAAGACGTGTGCAACACTCGGCTATTTTTTAAGGACTAAACGTTCTCCTGTGAAGCTGGCTTCTTTAGTAGAATACAGGCGAATATAACACTGGGGACAGAAGTGGAGAAGTAGTTTTGATGTGATGAATCAATGAGCTTTAACAGAAGACGATCAGTCCCTTAGCCTCCTATGTGTTATACATCATGACATGGTCTTGGAGGCAGTGAAAGATAAATTACTTGTAGACGTAGGTAGCACACGCATCGTACTTTGCCAAAGTGAACATGGTGTAATAGCGCACAAAATGCGTGCGAAAGTAATAACAGGAACAGTGGGAAGATGGATATTTAATTTTTTAATGAAAAGACTGAAAACTTAATAGTGAACAGAGTGAAATCAGAGAATGCCATAGAGAAAACCCATGTTACGTACGGCACCGTACTTGCTACCGTTCTCTTTCTCATTCTTATATCTGACACAGACCGAGGCATAAACCACAACATCGTATTATTCTTTGCAGACGATGCTGTAATCTGCATGATACTGACATCTGTTGGGGACACAAACCTTCAGGCTGACAGTCTCTTCCAGGAGGCTACTGACAACCTGATGTTCAAGTTTCAGTTTCTCCAGTAAGGAAAGATTGAGGAAATAAAGGCTAGAACGAAGTATAAAACAAACTCGAATCACTTAATAGAGTGTGACTAATATGAGAGACACTGGAAAGAGTATGTCAAAGAATCTCACCTTTAAAGATCTTAACAGTGTCACTATCACAGATGCATGTAAAACGATAGGCTGGATAACTAGAGCCGTCCATGCCAGGGATGTTAAGCCAATGATAATACTCTTTATGACGCTTCTCTCTAGGCTGGAGTACTGCTATACTCTAACAGCTCCAGTCAAAGCAGAGAGCCTTCACTGCCCCCATAGATTCAGTCAAGCACCTAAATTACTGTTAACGTTGGAAGTACTTCGATTTGTACTCCTTGGAACGTAGGCGAGAAATATACATTATAATATACATTTAGAAAATTCTATGACTGTTCTCAAATCTGCTCACACACATCGTTCCCCATGAAAGGGCTTGGCAGACCGTGAAGCGAGAGGCTAAAGCTCTCTCGCTTCATACGGCGAGGGTCTGGGTCCCATTCCTGGCGAGGGTAGAAACATTGGGCGTGTTTCTTTACACCGGGTGTCTATGTTTCCCATCAGTAAAATGGGTACCTGGGTGTTAGTCGACTGGTGTGGGTCGCATCCTGGGACAAAACTGACCTAATTTGCTCGAAATGCTCAGCATAACAAGCGGCTTTCTATATAGCAGTATGTCACTGATGTCAACTAGGCCTGTATACCCTGTATATGTACTTGTAGAAATAAAGATATTATGTGCACACTAAGGGAAAAATTCAGTAAGTGTGAAGGGACCAAAATTTTTTAGCGTCCTACTTTCATACAAGGGAGACTACCAAGAGGCCCCTGGCTGTCTTCAAAAAAAAAAAATCTAGACAAGTTTTTCAAGTAAGTGTCTATCAGTAGGGCTGTGTTCCTTTTGTTAAGATTTTGTTGATGGGACCATCCACTGAGAAGCCTGGTCTGGGACCGCCGCGAGGGCGCTGTATGATCTCTAAGTCCGGCACTTTCCCATGACTAATAATATTAATATGTGTATGTAAGTAAGACACAATGGGGGTTACGGCATTTTATTGTGAAGACGCTTCCTCCAACAGGAACTTTTTCAATTCAGACAGAGAACAAGGCATGAGTATTTATAAAGGTTGGTGAGAGCTTCTCAGGTGAAAGAATGAGATCACGAAATCTGTCTGCGTGCGTGTGCATGTATGTGCGTGTTTGTGTGGGGGTGGGGGTGTACTCGCCTAGTTGTGGTTGCAGGGGTAGAGTTACAGCTCCTAGCCCCGCCTCTTCACTGGTCGCTAGTACGTCACTCTCCCTGCTCCATGAGCAGGGAGAGCTATGTATGGACCCGGCCTTCATTACATCACTTATCAGACATTTCCATATCCTGACAACTCTGTGACTGAAGAAATACTTCCTAACATCCCTGTCCCATCTCAGGTACATCCTGTCTTTCTCCACCTTGTCAATTCCTCGCATTATTTTATATGTCGTTATCATGTCCCCTAACCCTCCTGTCCTCCAGTACTGTCAAGCCGATTTCCCTTAACCTCTCCTCGTAGGACATGCCCCTTAGCTTCTGGACTAATCTTGTTGCAAACCTTTGTACTTTCTCTAATTTCTTGACGTGCTTGACCAGGTGTGGATTCCAATCTGGTGCTGCATACTCCAATATGGCCTTGACATACACGGTGTACTAAGTCTTGAACGATTCTTTACTGAGGTGTCGGAACGCTATTCTCAGGTTTGCCAGGCGCCCATATGCTGCAGCAGTTATCTAGTTGATGTGCGCCTCGGGAGATGTGTTCGTTATTATACTCGCCCCAAGATCCTTTTCCTTGAGTGAGGTTTGCAGTCTTCGGCCACCTAGCCTATACTCTGTGCGCGGTCTTCTTTGCCCTTCCCCGATCTTCATGACTTTGCTTTGGTGGGGTTAAATTCCAGGAGCCAGTTGGTGGACCAGTCAGTGTGTGTGTGTGTGTGTGTGTGTGTGTGTGTGTGTGTGTGTGTGTGTGTGTGTGTGTGTGTGTGTGTGTGTGTGTGTGTGTGTGTGTGTGCGCGCGCGCGCGTGCGTGCGTGCTGAGAGTTGCTCCTGCGAACATATATACAGTTCATGCATTTTTTTTTTATTCGGCAAAATCTTCCACATCATTTTTCTACGTCAAAACCTTAATCAAGAATTCCCCCAGAGAATTTTGATGGTAGTATCTATTAGTTGTGTAAAATACGAATTTTTTCTAGGATTGACTGGAAACTATATTAGTTCTAAAACATAAATGAATCCTTACATCTTGCCGTAATTAAAATACTCGGTTAAGTTCGAATCAACCTATTGATTGGCTATAAAATAAAGAGTCACATTCAAACCAATAATTGAAGGAAACAACTGAGGTGCTTGGACTCTGAACATAACTTCTGGACCTCATTAAGTAGACGGATTAGTTCGTTTCTTGCAAATGATATAATTTCGGTAATCGTAAATCTTTACAAGTTACAATTGAGAAGTGGTTACTGAACCACAATAAAGGATTTCGAAAAATATACTATACCAACAATAGTTACGTAGCCAAAGATTTACCACTGTAATGGGAGAGACGCGGGGGCGTTGACCCCCGAAACACCCTCCAAGTATACTGCAAATGTGTACGAACAGCTAATAAAATGCAATAACGATACACAAATTTAATTTTGTTACAACAATAATCTTGTGAAATACGAAACGTTCGTGATGTAAGGAGATCAGGAGAGGAAGAGGGTAAAGCAGAGGTGTGCTAAGACTTGGAGAGGAAGAGGCGAAGACATAAGCATGTTGAGATAGACAGGGGATGAGGAATGCCGAGATCTGAGGAGGAAAAGATAGTGACGATAATACCTGAAATCAAAGTGAGGAAGACAGAGGGATGCAGAAAGGGAACTAGGAAATGATCATTAAAGTGAACTGCACGAGGTTATAAAATGAAAGAAGGATTATGGGTTAAATTCACAGAAAAGTTTCTAAGTGAAAGAGAACTAGAGAGTAGGAAACATTCACAATGTCTTACTATCTATCTGAACAAGACGCATTACTTCAACCAATACAAATCACTTCTTCCATATCCCAGGTTAGTCTCACACTCGATCCTGCTCCCTGGATCGTCTCTTACATGCTCCTGCTCCCTGGATCGTCTCTTACATGCTCCTGCTCCCTGGATCGTCTCTTACATGCTCTTGCTCCCTGGATCGTCTCTTACATGCTCCTGCTCCCTGGATCGTCTCTTACATGCTCTTGCTCCCTGGATCGTCTCTTACATGCTCTTGCTCCCTGGATCGTCTCTTACATGCTCTTGCTCCCTGGATCGTCTCTTACATGCTCTTGCTCCCTGGATCGTCTCTCACATGCTCTTGAACCCTGGATCGTCTCTTACATGCTCTTGCTCCCTGGATCGTCTCTTACATGCTCTTGCTCCCTGGATCGTCTTACATGCTCTTGCTCCCTGGATCGTCTCTTACATGCTCTGCTCCCTGGATCGTCTCTCACATGCTCTTGCTCCCTGGATCGTCTCTTACATGCTCTTGCTCCCTGGATCGTCTCTTACATGCTCTTGCTCCCTGGATCGTCTCTTACATGCTCTTGCTCCCTGGATCGTCTCTTACATGCTCTTGCTCCCTGGATCGTCTCTTACATGCTCTTGCTCCCTGGATCGTCTCTTACATGCTCTTGATCCCTGAATCGTCTCTTACATGATCTTGCTCCCTGGATCGTCTCTTATCGTCTTACATGCTCTTGCTCCCTGGATCGTCTCTTACATGCTCCTGCTCCCTGGATCATCTCTTACATGCTCTTGCTCCCTGGATCGTCTCTTACATGCTCTTGCTCCCTGGATCGTCTCTTACATGCTCTTGCTCCCTGGATCGTCTCTTACATGCTCTTGATCCCTGAATCGTCTCTTACATGCTCTTGCTCCCTGGATCGTCTCTTATATGATCTTGCTCCCTGGATCGTCTCTTACATGCTCTTGCTCCCTGGATCGTCTCTTACATGCTCTTGCTCCCTGGATCGTCTCTTACATGCTCTTGATCCCTGGATCGTCTCTTATATGATCTTGCTCCCTGGATCGTCTCTTACATGCTCTTGCTCCCTGGATCGTCTCTTAAATGCTCCTGCTCCCTGGATCATCTCTTACATGCTCTTGCTCCCTGGATCGTCTCTTACATGCTCTTGCTCCCTGGATCGTCTCTCACATGCTCTTGCTCCCTGGATCGTCTCTTACATGCTCTTGCTCTCTGGATCGTCTCTTACATGCTCTTGCTCCCTGGATCGTCTCTTACATGCTCTTGCTCCCTAGATGGTCTCTTACATGCTCTTGCTCCCTGGATCGTCTCTTGCATGCTCTTGCTCCCTGGATCGTCTCTTACATGCTCTTGCTCCTTGGATTGTCTCTTACATGCTCCTGCTCCCTGGATCGTCCTATATGATCTTGCTCCCTGGATCGTCTCTTACATGCTCTTGCTCCCTGGATCATCTCTTAAAAACTTAGGAACGCCAGTTGTATACTGGTACCCTCCTTTCTCTGACAGTTACATAGTGGGAACACTAGCAGTGCGGTTCTGCTATCATCTCAATACGATAGCTACATTATTATTATTATTATAATCAAAAAGAAGCGCTAAGCCACAAGGACTATACAGCGCTGCAGGGCAGGAAGGAAGCGATGGAAAAGGTGGCAAAAGGGAGATGGATGAGTAATAGGTTACGGATAACAGCGGGGTAGTGGATGGTGGAAGGGTAAAGGGCAGCAAGAGACTGAACTAGAAAGGGCTGAGGGGAGTGCGAAAAGTATCATCAGAGTTTGTGGAGTAAATCAGTCGTTGTCAAGAAGTCAATGAGAGAGTCAGGATTAAAGGAGGGTCCATCAGCAAGAAGGGACGGTAAAGAGAGAGTAGTAGAACGAAGACGACGTTGGAGGTAAATTCTGTGTGCTCGTAGATAGAGAGGGCAGTCTAACAGAATGTGGCTAATCGATACTGGAACTTGACACTGCTCAAAGAGAGGAACAGGGTGCCTCTCCATGAGATACCCATGAGTAAGACGAGTGTGGCCAATGCGAAGGCGGGAGAGAGTGGTCTCCCAGCCTCGGCACTGATGACAAGAAGACGGCCAGTAACCTATGCTCGGTTTAATAGAATGAAGTTTGTTACCGAGCAGAGTTGACCAACGTTGTTGCCAACGGGTGCGAAGGTGGGTAGCTATTGCAGCAAAATAGTCCAGAAATGGAACACCTCTATAGGAAATTGGTAGGTCATGCACTGCTGACCGCGCAGCAGTGTCTGCCTGTTCATTGCCCTGTACGTCGACATGACCAGGGACCCAACAAAAAACAATATCTTTATGTTTGGTAGAGATACGGCATAGCCAAAGTTGGATACGGAGAACTAGGGGGTGAGATGTATCAAATTTTCGTATAGCCTGTAGAGCACTAAGGGAGTCTGAGACTACTACAAATGATGACACAGGCATAGATGCGATATGAATAAGTGCTGCAAGAATGGCATACAATTCAGCAGTAAAAATGCTAGCCAAAGATAGAAAATGCCCCCGCACGACGCTGTTCGGAAACACTGCTGCGAATCCGACGCCGTCTGAAGACTTAGAGCCATCTGTGTACACAGCAGTGGCATGAGAATGGGAGTGGAAGTGATCAAGAAAAAGAGAGCGGGAAGCCACCGTAGGCAGTTGAGCTTTCGAGCAAGAGAGTGAGAAAGAATAGACCCGAACAGCTGGAACTTCCCAGGGGTGTAGGGAAAAGTGAGATGCAACATGAACATATAAAGGTGGTAACTGAAGGGAAGACAAGAGTGAATGTAGGCAAAGAGAAAAGGGACGGAGCAAACAGGGGCGGCGAACGAATAAAGAATGTCTACTAATATCGGTGACCATTCTATAAATGGAAGGATTGTAGAGAGCGTGAGAGCGTACATAGTAGGGAAGGCAATGGGCATCACGGCGATCAGACAAGGATGGGACATTCGCTTCTGCATAGAGGCTCTCAACAGGGGAAGAGCGAAAAGCACCAAGGCACAAACGTAATCCTTGGTGATGGATAGAGTTAAGGCTAGAGAGAGTAGCAGGAGAGGCCGCGGAATAAATCTGGTCACCATAATCGAGTTTCGATAAAACGAGGGTTGAATGTAAGCGAAGCAGAGTTCGACGATCAGCTCCCCAGGAAAGATGAGCAAGGGTTTTAAGAAGGTTTAGCCGGCTGTGACAAGTTGCCTTTAGAGAGGTAATGTGAGGTTTCCAGGATAACCTACGGTCAAAGAGAAGGCCTAGAAACCTGACTGTATCACGTTCAGGGATACGGGAGCCATAGAGATACAAAGGATGATCGGAGATGACAGAGCGTCTAGTGAAAGTAATTTGGTGAGTTTTGGTACTTGAAAATTTAAACCCATGCGTGGTGGCCCAAGTGGAAACACGGTCGACCGCATGCTGGAGAGAAACTGCAATGAGATGACAGTCAGCGCCTGCACAAGCAATAGCGAAGTCATCAACATAGAGTGATGACCGAATATTGGGTGGAAGAACAGCCGAAATCATTTATAGCAAGGAGAAAAAGTGTTGTGCTTAGAACACATCCCTGAGGGACACCTTCAGCTTGGACACAACATTATTGACTCGAACACGGAAATGTCTGTCAGTTAAAAAGTTCTTAAGGAAGGATGGTAGATTGCCTCGGAGGCCTAAGGAGTGGGCCTGGGCCAAAATATTATACCTCCAAGTTGTGTCATATGCCTTCTCAAGGTCAAAAAATATGGCAATAACTGAGTGATTATTCGCAAAGGCATTACGAACATACGTATCCAAGTGTAGTAAGGGGTCTATGGTAGAACGACCCTTACGAAAGCCATATTGACTTGCGGAGAGACTGTTGTGTGTGTCTAAATACCACGTTAAACGTCGATTTACGAGACGTTCCATCACTTTCCAAACTGCACTAGTAAGAGCGATGGGACGATAGTGGGAGGCATCATGTCTTGTAGTACCCGGTTTACGGAAAGGGAGAACAATGGCAGATTTCCACAGCTGGGGAAGCACTCCTTGTGCCCAAATAAGATTGAAGAGGTGTAAGAGGACTACAAGGGCTGACCGATGTAAATGTTGTAACATACGAATATGAATGTCGTCAGGCCCAGCTGCCGATGATCGGCAAGCTGAGAGCGTTGCCTCTAGTTCTTGAAGTGTAAAAGACACATTATACTGTTCTTCTCTGAGAGAAGAAAAGTCCAATTGTACTAACTCTCTGGCAGACTTTGAGGAAAGAAACGAGGGGCATAGATGGAGACCCCAGGAAATACGGACCAGATGTGTGCCAAGTTCAATGGCAACGTCGAGAGGGTTTGCTACAACACCAGCGACCCGTAGAACAGGAGCCGGGTCAGGAGAGTATTTATCACTCAATTTCCTCACTTTTTTCCAGACTGCACTCATAGAAGAAGCAGAGGTGATGGTGGAAACATAGTCTCGCCAACAAGTGCGTTAGGCTTCACGGATGACACGGCGAGCGATCGCACGCTTCCGCTTAAAATCAAAAAGTCTCTCAGCGGTTCTATTGTACCGGTACCTGCCCCATGCAGCGCGTTTCAAACGTACTGCACGAGCACAAGCAGGAGACCACCAAGGCACGCACTTCTGAGAATGCCTGCCTGAGGTTTGGGGTATAGAATGAGAAGCTGCGGTAGAAACTGACGTCGAGAAGAGGTGTAGGAGCTCATCAATGGAGGATGAAGAAGGAACCTCACTAAAAGCAGTGGGGTGTGAGTAAAGATCCCAATTTGCCCGATCAAATTGCCAGCGAGGGCTACAGAAAGGTGGTGAATAGGAAGGAGAAGTAAGAATGATTGGAAAATGATCGCTGTCATGTAAGTCCGGTAGAACAGACCAGGTGAAGTCTAGTGCAGTGGAGGAAGAGCAGACTGATAAATCGATGCAAGAGAGAGTATGAGTATGAGGATCAAAATGGGTGGGAGTACCCGTATTTAAAACATGGAGGGGGTGAGAGGCGAGAAAAGCCTCCAACTGGATGCCACGTGAGTCACAATGAGACCCCCCCCCCAGAGGAAATGGTGGGCGTTAAAATCACCAAGTAACAGAAGTGGTGGTGGTAAGGATGAAACAAGAAAGGCAGAGTCTGGGATAGAAAATGCTTGAGAAGAAGAGAGATATAAAGAACATATTGTAAACCACTTATTCATGTGGATACGGGCTGCAGTGTAATGCAGCGAGGTATGGACAGATAGTTGACAGTACGGAATATCATTGCATAGAAGAAGGGCACTTTCATTAAAGGTCCCATCTGAGAAAGGATCCGAAGAATACAATAAATTATAGCCTGAGATAGGTTGGAAAACAGCCGAGTGTAATTTTGGTTCTTGTACGCAAGCACCAACAGGAGAAAACCTGGAAAGTAACATCTGAAGCTCACCCCGATTACCCCTGAGGCCGCAGACATTCCACTGTAAATAGGCCATGATTGGCGATGGAGAAAATACCAGGAATCCGTAGGGAAAGGCACCTACGGACTAGAGGGGTTAGAAAAGTCAACGTGTGGTGGCATTGGAAAACGTTCAAGCAGCGAAGGAACGGAGCGTTGCGAAGAATGGGGTTGTGAAGATGGAGGAGAGGGAAGAGAAGGAACAGGAAGTGAATCAGTGTCCATTGAAGGTTTAGTCTCTGCAATATATTCTGAAATGGCTTCAAGTGTTTCTGAATTCAAAGATGGATGGGAGACCATATTGGAGATAGAAGGAGGAGGGTGAGTAAAGATTGGGACAGTAATGGACTGTACCAAAGTAGAGGGGGAGAGAAGAGTGTAAGGGACTGGAGATGAAGTGTGGGGGAAGACAGAAGAGGCAGAAACCTGGGAGGTGGCAGAATAGGGAGAAACTTGGAAGGGGACGGGGGTGGAAGGCATAGTATGAGGAGAAGGGTGAATCTCCACACTTGTAATAGAGCCAGAGAGAGGGGAAGAACTAGGTACAGAGACTGGAAAGGTAAAGTGTGGAGGTGGAAGAAGGGAAGGAAGGGGCAAAGAAGATTTGAGCAATGTGGATTTTTTGGACTTCTGAGAAGTAGAGGGGCGATTGGTATTAGGTGTCATACGAGGTCTTGTCGATACTGGGGCTTGTGAGGAAGGACGTGAAGATGTGAGAACAGACTGAGTTGTAGTCGGGATGTCAGAGCCAAGGACAGCAAAAGGATTAGATGCCGGAGTGGCTATGGGAGGGGTAACAACAGAGGAGGTTGCAGAAGATGGGACCCCAGAAGTGGGGGGAAGTTTTGAAACACGAGAATAAGAAACACGGGGTAGTCTCCCTTGGAGGCGGAGATGAGTAACTGCCATAGCATAAGGGAGACCTTCTGCCTCTTCGAGGCAACGGATTTCACGTTCATTTAAGTAGACCTGGCAACGGCGGGAGTACGAAGGGTGAGCTTCATTACAATTAATGCAAGATGGAGGTTGACTGCAAGATGTATTAGAATGGTCGTCGGCACCACAGACTGGGCATTCGCCCATAGATCTGCAATATTTCGCTGGGTGACCAAAACGCCAGCAATTTCTACACTGTTGCGGTGTAGGTATCACCTTTCGAACTTGTAACCGATGTCCCGCGACATATACAGAGGACGGCAGTTCTCGGCTGTCAAAAGTTAAACGAGCCACATTGCAAGGGTAACGTCTCCGCCCACGGGCAGGAAGGACATAAGTGTCTACTTTGAGGATTGGGAGATCCTGGAGTTCCAGCTGTTCAAGAATGTCATTGCCACATGACTGGAAATTCTGTTGGACTATGGTATGGGGCAGAATGACAGTACCACTACAAGAATTGAGAGAAAGATGTTTTTCAATAGTGATAGGAGTAGTATCGATATTCGAAAGGAGAGAAAGATCATGAGCTTGGGTAGCATTCTGGACAGTGACGATGCGCGTA
>NC_091350.1:17423857-17471357 GCF_038502225.1 Cherax quadricarinatus | reverse complement strand
GCACGAGTCTGCATTAATACGGCAGAGTAGCGTGCACTCAAGTCTAAACACGTGTAATAAATACGAATGACACGTGCAACAATTGGGCATCTTTACTGTCAAAATGTTTCACCTATTACAAGCTACGCATAAATCTATAACGACAAGCAAGTTGCCATAGAAAAATATTGTGTTGTGGTCCCAGGTAAAAAGACGATGAAATATCTACAGTGTGTAATTTTGTGAGGGATTTACATAACCCACATTGGTTTATTTCGCAAGCTCATCCTGCTGATAGAAAATCCTTTTAACAAGATCATTAAATGTTTAGTGCTGCCTCACGATGAGTAGCTGAAAGAATTCAAGGATGTCATGAAGAGAGCAAGATTGTTGCTTATACACTCAGTGGCCACTTCATTAGCTACACCTGCTCGTTAACGAAAATTTCTAATCAGCCAATCAAGCACGTGGCAGCACCTCAATGTCTAAAAATATGCAGACGTGGTCAAGAGATTCACTTGTCGTTCAGACTAAATATCAGAATGGGGAAGAAATGTTATCTAAATGACTTTGGCCGTAGAATGATTGTTGGTGCCAGGCTGGGTAGTTTGAGTATCTCAGCTGATCTCCAGAGATTTTCACGCACAACAGTTTCTACAGTTTACAAAGAATGGTGATAAACCCCCATATCATCCAGTGAGTGCCAGTTTTGTGCGCGAAAATGCCTTGTTAGTGAGAGTGGTCAGAAGAGAATGGCCTGAATGGTTCAAGCTGACAGGAAGGCGACAACAACTCAAACACGAATCACAGTAGTTGTATGAAGAAGAGCATCTCTGAACGTACCTTGAAGTGGTTGGGTTACAGCAGCATATCCAATGTTTCCACCCGTCGTTTGATCCCCGTCATGGGTAGAAACATTGGGCATGTTTCCTTACACCTGCTGCCCCTGTTCACCTAGCAGTAAAGTAGGTACCTGGGTGTTAGGAGATTGTTGTGGGCCTCATCCCCGGGGGTGATAGTGTACTTTAGAGAGAGCTGGGCTTTAAAATGAGCTGAGGTAGAATAACAGCTCTTTGCCTGTAAAACTGATTTTTGTAAAAGACTCTTATTCTGAGCAAAATTTGCTAATGAAGACCCACCCATTCTCTCACTGGCTATCCTTCCGCACTCCCTTACCACTCACCATTCCTGTATGTACAAACATCTCGCATGCAAATTTTTCCTCCTTTAGCACCTTATGTCTTATTCCATCAATCATTCCTGTTCCCACCCTTACAAACCTTCCTTTAACTACAAACTTCTGTTGGGTATCTAGTACGTATACTCTCTCTAGCCCACCTTCCTTCTAACAGTTGCTTATATATTCCCCGTTTCCTTTATTTCATTCAAGTTCGTTTCTCTCTTACCTACTGACGAAGTAGGTAAAAGAGGTATGTATGCCATCTACCCTTCACTTTAACAGTAGCTGACACTAAATAATAATGTGAGATATCTGTAGCCCCCCTAAAACGTGTATTCCTGATTTATCTTTACCTTGTTTCCAGACTCTTTATACTTTCGCGGCCCTGCCTTTGGCCAGGCTTTTAAGTCGACTGCCTGGTCAACCAGGCTGTTGCTGTTGGGGATCTGCTGTCCCACGTATCCACCACAGTCTGGCTCGTCTACCCGCCAATCTTTTATGTATTTAAAGACACATATCAGGAGACATTGCCTTGTTTCCTGACAGTCAAAACAACACCAACGAGATGAAAGTCTGAGCACATCGGAAATATGGTGAGACAACTCAAGGCTCGAACTGTTGAACATTTAGGCAAATCATTTAGCAGCAGCTGTGATAACTTCAGAGCACTTTGATCGTGTAGATCATTCAATAAAAATAGGATTAAAATTAACTATTAAAGAAAAACAACAAAGAAAATCGCTTAGAAGAGGGAAATTGTTGGTCAAACAATGGTTCTCAACCGTCAGAGAACAGAGAACACGTGTCAGGCTCTTCATCCTCTAAGTCTAACAATTTAACCATTTTTGGGGGGTAATGGAGGGGTGACAGAAAAAAAGTTATGAATTCTGAAAATCAAGAAAACAATGCGGTATCCGGTATGAAGATTATTGTTAACTTTGTCTTAGTATATAAAGTTGTAAAGTAAACCTATTATAAGTAAGTAATAAAGTTAAACCAAATAACAATAAACATCAAAAACTAATATACAGTATTAGAAAAGAAGAAATATATAGCTAAGTGTGTGGAAACCCAAAAGTATTTTGACAAGTATGCTTCAGGACAAAAGTCACTCAGTAGCCCAGATCGACCTGTCCAGTACGAGTCACTCACTTCCTGAGGCTGCCTCTATTTCACACTGTCAGTTTATCTGTGAGCATCAGCCGAGGTAGACATAAGCTGGTATGTATGTGTACTGCCCTGTGCAGTATATAGTTAGTATTTACCCACTGTTACTGTGAATTTGTAGCTATTATTAATTTTATATATAATGTATGTGTGGTTCTTACGTTTTCAATGGTAGATCACTGCATCATTCATCGGTACTCTCTTGGATCGAAAAGCCTGCCTGGTAATCTGAAGTTAGTGTTTGAAGATGTGTTGAAAATCGTCAACTTCATTAAGTCCAGAGATGTGAATTCGCGCATATTCAAGGAGCTGTGCAAGGAAATGGGAAAGCAGTATCAAGTTCTGCTCTACCACACCGATGTTCGCTGGTTGTCACGAGGCAAGGTTGTACGTCGAGTCATTGAGCTCCGAAAAGCTGTTCAGGAATTCCTGGAACAAAAAGGATCTCCTTTTGCTACCAAGTTCACCGATAAGGAGTGGCTTGCTCGACTTTGTTACTTGGCTGACATATTTGCGGAGCTGAACAGTGGTAATCTGCAACTCCAGGGCCGAAACACGACTGTCATTGATGCCCATCACACTGTGACTGCATTTCTGGGGAAACTGAGACTCTGGATTCGGCGCTTGGAGAAAGGAGTGATCGCCCAGTTTCCCACCCTAGACCAGTTTGTTGAGGAGAAGTCATGATACTGGATCACTTCTACAGACCATCAACAAAGAAATGAGCGACCATTTGAAGGGGCTTGAAACAAGCATGCATCACTACTTTCCAGAGAGTGACCAAGAAACAGCCACTCTTCAGTGGATCATTCATCCCTTCTCTGTACCTGATGATGCCATTCATGATGATGATTTCCCTGCAAAGGAGGAGTGGATCACAATGCGAGCCAATGAAGCCTTGAAAATCGAATTCCAAAACCAAAATGCAGATTCCTTTTGGATTTCACGACTACCTGACTCGCCAACTCTGTCCAAGATAGCCTTGAAGTTGTTGGTATCATTCTCAACAACGTTTCTGTGCGAGAAGGGCTTCTCAACTGTGCTGGGTATGAAAACAAAAAAAGAGGACTCGCTTGAATGTTGCAAACGATGCCAGGCTGGCACTTTCAACCACGAAGCCAAGAATTCCTAAACTAGCTTCAAGTATGCAACTCCATCCATCCCACTGATGTTCTTGACATCTTTGGTAATAGTCATTAGAGATGCACAATGTTCAAATACAATAAATAAAAGAAAATATCTCAAGTGTTTTAATTTAGCCATATATATCAATAATAACAACATTTTGTGAAAGGGGTAACATGCTTTATGTGGCATGTTAAATTGGGTAACAAGCTGAAAAAGTTTGGGAACCACTGCTCTAACACAAGCGTTCCCAACCTTTTCTATGCCTCGCACCCCTAGGAAATATTTTATGGAAATATCACATTTCCATAAAATGTAAATATAAATTGAGCAATTAGAAGTTTTTGGTAAAATAAACGGAATTGTGCTTTTCAATATGACTTTGTCGCACCCCCTGAAATACCATCTTGCACTACCTGGGGGTGCGTAGACCCCTGGTGGGGAACCCCATGTCAGTTCTTGCTAACTGACCAGTTCTAACTAACCGGCACGACAATAAACAAATATATATACATTATATATATATATATATATATATATATATATATATATATATATATATATATATATATATATATGTCGTGCCGAATAGGTAGAACTTGCGATCTTGGCTTAAATAGCAAAGTTCATCTTGCCATATAGGACAAGTGAAAATTTGTGTATGCAATAATTTCGCCAAAATCATTCTGAACCTAACGAAAAAAATATATTTCACTGTGTTTGTTTAGTATTAAATTACTGTAAACAAATCTAAAATATATGTAGTTGGGTTAGGCTAAAATAAATTGTTCTTGTTATAATAAGGTTAGGTAAGTTTTCTAAGTTCCTTTTGGTGCAAAATTATAATTTTTTACATCAACATTAATGAAAAAAATATATCTTTAAACGTATAAGAGAAAATTTTAGAAAGGACTTAATTTTAAACGAGTTCTTGTTAATTGACCAGTTTTACATATTCGGCACGACATATATATATATATATATATATATATATATATATATATATATATTATATGTATATATATATATATATATATATATATATATATATATATATATAATATATATATATATATATATTTGAAATTATATGTATATATATATATATATATATATATATATATATATATATATATATATATATAATATATATATATATGATTTTTGCGATATGTACATATTATATATATATATATATATATATATATATATATATATATATATATATATATATATATATATACTGGGATGGGGTCCACCTCTGGTGTAAATTGTGGGACCCTTAGCCTCGGAGAAGTGGATAAAAAGACTTCAAGGAAGAATATTTGGATTTCTTCCTGAAGCCGTTTGAATATTCCACTTCCCCTACCACCCCATCTTAACATATATTTTTTTTTGCCAATAGGAATATTTTATTACATAATATGGTACAGAAGATTTAAGAGATACATTGTTGATATAAAGGTGGCATATAAGGTACATGTTACATGTGTATCACCGATTATAAGGCGAAAATCTCATCCAGCTCCTCAGAGCTGGGGCGTGTGCCCAAAATACAGCAGGCATTACCCCTTTCAACAGCCGCACTGAGCCGCTGGAACAGAAAACTAGCTTCCCTGAGATCCCTAGTTACCCTGATGAGTCTTTTTCCCAGCTCCTTAAGGAATTTATATGCACTCTTTCCCCATGAGCCAAGGGTTTCTGAGCCTATGGGAACAAACATATAATGATGGGCAAGTTCTCCATATTTTCTAGACTTTTGGGACTCCCTGAAGCTGGCAGCTGCCCCTCCTTCCTCCCTGGTGTATTGGAGATAGGTATCAGCCAAGGTAGATGCACATGTATAGTCCCACACCACCTGCTTCCCATCTGTCCAGGCTTGAAGGGTGATACCATCTGGACGCTTCTGGCTGCCATCAGATCTGCATAGTTGGGGTGGCTCCCTTACTGCTGGGCATCCAGCTGTTGTGAGGCTCCTCTTGATATTATTAACCTCCTCATGTCTTGCAATCTTTTCCTCGGATTTACGGCACACAAGACCATGGTACCAGAATCGGTCTGCTGCTTCACTGCCACAAATACACCTGTGTTCGGCGAGAATAGGGGCGGCAAGTCGAAGGGCAACACCGATGCGGATGGTCTGTGGGTCGAGGCGTGTGCCAAGGCTGGAGTTGGGAACAGCCAACAGAAAGTCCCCAGCATGAGGGGCTCTCACTGCGCCAGGAGGCCGGCTCTATCCTTCCCTGACACACTCTGAAGCATTGTTGAGGCTATATTTTCCACTACTGGACCATCCCAGAGTGATTGTAGTTGTTGGGGGGAGCAGGTCTGGTTTCAGAGCCCGTTAGATTATCCCAGATCATTGCTCCGTCAATGAATTTTTGGTCCTGGACTCCAATCTTGTCCCTAAGATGTTCAGGGAGAATCGCTGCTACAAGCTCTCTGGATGCAATACACGAGGACAGAAAAGCAGGTAACTCAATCTGTGATGACTTGCGGACACCAATGCCTCTTAGTCTGACTGGAAGTGTAGCTTGGTTCCACTGCCCGTCTTCTAGAGTAAGGTTAAGTACTTTCGTAAAAATCTGCCTCAGAATACTGTCATATTCGTGCAGTATAGGGTTATCGTATGAAGGTGCACATCTTAGGAAATATGTCAACCTGGGCAGACTCAAGCACTTTGTGAGGAGGTACAAGGCATCGTGGGTGTCCAGATTGCCTATTCGTTGTTCCATTCTCCTTAACTCTTCCAATTTCTTCCTGAGAATTGTGTCAATGGCACTGCTTACCAGAGGTGCTTCTAGCAAGACACTATTTGTGGGGGCAATGACTGCTGCTCCTGGTAGTTTTGATCTCACTGCATTTATCATTTGTTGACTGACTGAGATGATTTCACATTTGGATGGATTCAGGATGAGACCCATTTCCTATCCCCGTGTCATTACCTGTGTAAGGTCATGTAGGAGGGACTCCTTTGTACCTGCTAATGTGCCATCATCAAGGAACCAGATGTTTAGCTCGCTGGTCAGTCTGACTGTGATTTCCCTAACTGCTATACAGAAGAGAAATGGTGCAAGAGGATCTCCTTGTTGAACACCCTCCGATGATGTGATTTCATGCTCTCCAAAGAGAAGCATTGATTCCTTGCTATACCCAGCTGAAACAAAAGGGAAGAGACCAGGGAAATGTTCTTGTACTGCTGCTAATACCACGTCTCTT
The DNA here is from genome assembly GCF_038502225.1 of Cherax quadricarinatus. NCBI lineage: Eukaryota > Metazoa > Arthropoda > Malacostraca > Decapoda > Parastacidae > Cherax > Cherax quadricarinatus. The sequence goes on along the minus strand of NC_091350.1, from coordinate 17,464,687 downwards.
TTCAGGAGATTGAATGCATTCTTGAAATCTAATTTTATCACTGCATTGTCCTCAGGCAGGTTGTTGATATATGCCCTTGTTGCATGAACTGCTGCTTCACTTCCTTGAGAGATCCCAAAGCCAAGCTGGTTTGGTTGAAGCATCATGGCTGCCTGTGCACGAATACTTCGGACAGCAGCTGATACGAGGCGGTGTAACGTGTTGCCTATATATATATATATATATATATATATATATATATATATATATATATATATATATATATATATATATATATATATATATATATATATATATATATATAAGAAACCACGAAACAAGTCGCACTGAATCAATTACCAAACTGCGGCAGGCTAGGATTCGACCCCATGACACACTGTCCCGCCTTAAGAGACAACACAACACAAGTGTCACCCATTCCACTACGCCATCTACCCTACAAACATGAGCCTAGTGAACTAGACTGTTTCATGTTGCGAGGACACTCGTGGCAGTGGATAATGTTCAAGGATTAATTTCAGCCTCCTCCTGTTTGAATACCAGCCTCAACAAGCAGTCGATATAGCAATGAAACTACGAAACAAGTGGTATTGAATCATTTACCAAACAGCAGCAGGCCAGGAGATATATATATATATATATATATATATATATATATATATATATATATATATATATATATATATGTCGTGCCGAATATGTAAAACTGGTCAATTAGCAAGAACTCATTTAAAATTAAGTCCTTTCAAAAAATTTCTCTTATACGTTAAAAGATATATTTTTTTCATTAATGATAATGAAAAATTTATAATTTTGCACCAAAAGGGACTTAGAAAACTTACGTAACCTTATTATAACAAGAACAATTTATTTTAGCCTAACCCAACTAAATATATTTTAGATTTGTTTACAGTAATTTAATACTAAACACAGTGAAACATATTTTTTTCGTTAGGTTCAGAATGATTTTGGCGAAATTATTGCATACACAAATTTTCGCTTGTCCTATATGGCAAGATGAGCGTTGCTATTTAAGCCAAGATCGCAAATTCTGCCTATTCGGCACGACATATATATGTACATATATGTATATATATGTGTACATATATATATATATATATGTACATATATGTATATATATATGTACATATATATGTCGTGCCGAATATGTAAAACAGGTCAATTAGCAAGAACTCATTTAAAATTAAGTCCTTTCTAAAATTTTCTCTTATACGTTTAAAGATATATTTTTTTCATTAATTTTCTCTTATACGTTTAAAGATATATTTTTTTCATTAATGTTAACGTAAAAATTTATAATTTTGCACCAAAAGAATCTTAGAAAACATACCTAATCTTATTATAACAAGAACAATTTATTTTAGCCTAACCCAACTAAATATATTTTAGATTTGTTTACAATAATTTAATACTAAACACAGTGAAATATATTTTTTTCGTTAGGTTCAGAATGATTTTGGCGATATTATTGCATACACAAATTTTCACTTATCCTATATGGCAAGATGAACGTTGCTATTTAAGCCAAGATCGCAAGTTCTGCCTATTCGGCACGACATTTTATATATATATATATATATATATATATATATATATATATATATATATATATATATATATATATATATATATATGGAGATACACACACACACACACATACAACAATACTGCGACTGGGAGGAAACCAAACCTTACTGATATTTTAGCATGTCTCCTGGGAAGCCCCCCCCCCCCCCTTCCTAAACAATTCCGAGACGTCTTAGTTCCACTTGGCCATCAGTGTTTTAAACATAAGGTGGTCAGTACCACTGGACATATCACCCTTGATGCCAGCACGTACGTAGATTTTAGTAAGGCTTTTGATAGAGTTCCGCACCATAGACTGTTAAAGAAAGTGGCAGCTCATGGCATTGGGGGAAAAGTGCTCTCGTGGATCGAGTCATGGCTCACTGACAGGAAGCAGAGTGTGTCCATAAATGGGGTTAAATCCGAGTGGGGATCTGTAACAAGTGGCGTTCCACAGGGATCAGTCTTGGGCCCGTTGTTGTTTATAATATATCAATGATCTTGATGAGGGAATTACTAGTGATATGAGCAAATTCGCCGATGACACAAACGTAGATGTTATGGAACTTCAGGAGGATTTAAACAAACTCTATTCTTGGTCAGAAAAGTGGCAGATGCAGTTCAATGTAGATAAATGCAAGGTTCTGAAGCTTGGGAGTGCCCATAACCCTAGTACTTATAAGTTAAATGATGTAGAACTTAGCCATACAGATTGCGAAAAGGACTTGGGGGTTATGGTGAGCAGCAACCTTAAACCAAGACAGCAATGCCTAAGCGTACGTAATAAGGCAAATAGATTACTGGGATTTATATCAAGAAGTGTAAGCAACAGAAGTCCAGAGGTCATACTGCAGCTTTATACATCATTAGTAAGGCCTCACCTAGATTATGCAGCTCAGTTCTGGTCTCCATATTACAGAATGGACATAAATTCGTTAGAAAACATTCAGCGTAGGATGACTAAATTAATACATAGTATTAGAAATCTTCCTTATGAAGAAATATTGAAGACTCTTAAGTTACATTCACTTGTTAGACGAAGAATGAGGGGAGACCTGATCGAAGTGTATAAGTGGAAGATAGGTATTAATAAAGGGGATATTAATAAGGTCTTGAGGATGTCTCTCCAAGAGAGAACCCGCAGTAATGGATTTAAATTAGATAAGTTTAGATTTAGAAAGGACATAGGAAAGTATTGGTTTGGATATAGGGTAGTTGATGAGTGGAACAGTCTACCTAGTTGGGTTATTGAGGCTGGGACTTTGGGTAGTTTCAAATTTAGGTTGGATAAGTAAGTACATGAGTGGGAGGGGTTAGATTTGAGTGGGACTTTCACATCAGAGCTTATTTCTTGGGTGGCATTGAAAATTGGGTTGGGCAAATGTTTTGTTAGTGGTATGAACTGTAAAGGACCTGCCTAGTATGGGCCAACAGGCCTCCTGCAGTGTTCCTCATTTCTTATGTTCTTATGTTCTTGGAAGATACACGACTAATTCATTCTCCTCCCGTATGGAAAACCAGTCTTCACCACCAGTACTTGGATCAGTCCTTAGGACCGTTAAATCTTACAACTTGCATGACTCAAACTGTAATTTTGCATGACCCACGGTAGCTTTGCATGACCCACCCTGTACCTCTGCATGACCTACCCAATAGCTTTGCATAACCCACCCAGTAGCTTTGCATGACCCAACCTGTAGTTTTGCATGACCCACCCTATAGCTTTGCATGACCCACCCTATAGCTTTGCATGACCCACCCTATAGCTTTGCATGACCCACCCTATAGCTTTGCATGACCCACCCTGTAGCTTTGCATAACCCAACCCGTGGCTTTGCATGACCCATCCTGTAGCTTTGCATGACTCACCCAGTAGCCTTGCACGACCCACCCTTTACTTTTGCATGACCCACCCAGTAGCTTTGCATGACCCACCCTGTAGCTTTGCATGACCCACCCTGCAGCTTTGCATGACCCACCCAGTAGCCTTGCATGACCCACCCAATAGCTTTGCATGACCCTCCCAATAGCTTTGCATGACCCACCCTGTAGCTTTGCATGGCCCACCCTGTAGCTTTGCATGACCCATCCTGTAGCTTTCCATGACCCATCCTGTAGCTTTCCATGACCCACCCTGCAGTTTTGCATGACCCATCCTGTATCCTTGCATGACCCACCCTTTACCGTTGCATGACCCACCTTGTAGCTTTGCATGACCCATCCTGTAGCTTTCCATGACCCACCCTGTAGCTTTGCATGACCCATCCTGTAGCTTTCCATGACCCACCCTGCAGCTTTGCATGACCCATCCAGTAGCCTTGCATGACCCACCCTTTACCTTTGCATGACCCACCCTGTAGCTCTGCATGTCTCAACCTGTAGTTTTGCATGACCCATCCAGTAGCTTTGTATGACCCATCCAATAGCTGTGCATGACTGTGCTGTGCAGACGAGGGCATAGTCATTGGTAGGCGGGATTTCCCAGTGGAAGTAGGTCCTTCCCAAAGAGATGGGTTAGTTGTAGCAGCCGTGAAGAAGGTCTTGTAGATTCTCCTCCACCACGATGCTGTGAACACTAACTCCAAGGCTGAGGGACTGATTACCTCATCTTTGTATATAGTTCTACTGTCTTCCAATTATGTCCTAGAATCTGTATTGATGAAGCCACTGGATGGCGAAACGTCTACAATAAAGATATCCAGATGTTGCACATGTGTCTTAACTTTCATATTGTCGGTATTTTATACTTTTCTTTAACTACTTTCTCAATACTACTACTCTGCACCTCTCCTTCCGACAGTATTTAAGTCTCAACACTGTCGAAATATAAACACATATGCAGTATAATGTGATCCTTTATTGACAACGCTTCGCCCACACAGTGGGCTTTTTCAAGTCACAAACAGATCTACCTGGGGTTTATGTATGTATAATGTTCACCAAGACCGTAGTCCTGGCACGGGTCTCAATCTTGCGATGACCCGTCTCTGGCTCCCGAGGGAGAAAGGTTTCTACAATGATGCGACATATGCTGTTCAAGCACTCTTCTGGTCAGTTCAACTGGTGCATCTCATAAGCGACAACACCGTATGTACTCCTAACTATGGACACTAGCGAGGAGGTTATGTCGTTATCACAGGTAACAGCTTGTCTGGTTCGTTGACTCCATGGTACACTAGTGTGGCCGCAGTCATCTCTGGTTCCTCTTCGGGAGGGAATATCACTCCTAGTTGCCTGCGGAGTGTCTCAGTAACATCGGACTCCAGAAGATAGTGTGTTAGGGGCCGCTGGACAACGTGCTGACAGTACTGGCACATCTCCTCAGCCTTGTCTACCATCATCTTGGCTGTGGGAAAGCCCAAACGAAGCCGATGGATGGCGGTACACTGCGCTCTGGACCAGCTTCTATCATATGGAGGGGGTTCTCCCTGAGTCGCTGCTCGGTACCACTGTTGAGATGGGGTATCACCTAAGACCTCCCCCATAAGTTTCATGGCTCTGGCAGCCACCAGTTTGGTCTGTCGTAGGCTGATTGGGACAGTAATCCCAACATGTGGATAGTCTGTTGCTGCCTTGGCTGCATCATCTGCCGCCTCATTTCCCCGGATGCCAGCATGGCTGGGGATCCAGTTCAATGTCGATCTGTTACCCTGAACTTCTAAGGCTGTCATTATGCTCAGGATCGATGTAATGAGGTGAACATTGTCCTGTGGTTGAGGATGGGAGAGGGAATTGATTGCAGAGGTGGAATCAACATATATGACAGGTCGGAGTCGATGTCGTAGGGCATGTGACAATGCCTGCTGAATCGCCACCAGCTCAGCTTGAAGGATCGTGCAGTGGTCAGGGAGTCGCCAGCCTTGTGTGTGACCATTGTGGTACAGTCCAGCTGCTGCTCTCTTCCTGTCAGGGTCGACAGAACCATCTGTGAAATACACTGAACATGTGCCTCCCTCTGCCAGTGCCATGTTTGTCTCAGCATGATTGCTGATGGTGTCTTGACTGCAGAGACGCTTGGAGATGGGTAGCTGCATGATGCAAACATCGGCTGGATCTGGGCGCCAGGGAGGTGGTGGATGGTACCCAACAACAGGAAGGTCACAACTCTTCTCATGGAGTAGTTGTATAGGCAGCAGCTTCCGCCCAGCAGCACAAAACGAACGAATCCAGGAGTAGTCCGTGAAGAGTGTGGGATCTTGTGCCATGGTTGGCAATATCCGTCTCCTTAGTGGGGTACCTTGCTGCCTGTGCAGAATCGTGGCCACTTTGCAGGCGTTTATGTATCTTACTCTGTCAGCCAAGGAAGGAAGCCGGGCCTCAGATCTGAGACATACTGTGTTGGTCCAGATGGGGGCCCCAAGCATAGTTCTTATCGCCTGATTTTGTACGACCTCCACCCTTTGCCTGCTCTGCGGGAAGAGATGAGCTAACGCCGGTGCACCGTAGTCAATGAGCGAGCGTATAGCTTGTAAATAGTATAAGCGAAGTACATCTTTGATTGCCCCTGCACGGTGCCTCGTCATGGCTCTCATGGCATTGAGTCTGAGTAGAGCACGTGACCTGATATACTCGGCCTGTTTCTGAAAGGTCAGCTTTTTATCCATGTAGATTCCCAAGTACAGGTAGGAGCCTGTCCACTCAAGTTCTATATCCTGAATACGTAATCTATTCACAGGATCTGGTCCCTTGAACATCATTGCAAGAGATTTCTCGGCCGAGATCTTGAGGCCTAGTTCCTTGCAAGACTGCGTAATTAGGTCCAAAGCTCTCTGAGCCTGTCGTTCTAAATTGCCTTTCCCATTTACTACGAGTGCAAGATCATCAGCATAGCTGAGGAGCTGTGTACCACTATGAAAGGGAAGGCTCACAAGTTCCTGCATAAGGATGTTAAACAGGGTAGGACTGAGCACACCTCCTTGTGGCGTACCATTTTCCAGGGATTTAAAGGAAGAGTAGTGTCCCTGAAAGCTGACACAGGCCTGCCTGCCCCTAATCCAGGCCAGGAGGCGTCCTTTGATTCCCTTCCGAGCTAGTATTGCCAGAATTGCTGTGGGGCTGGCTAGCTCAAATGCCTTTTCAAGGTCGAGGTAGACGACAATACTAGGTTTTTTGTTACTATCAGCAATCTGGCTTAGTAGAGTGGTTATGCACTCTGCTGTACCCACTCCTTTGGTGAAGCCAAATATGTGATGATGAGAGGGTCCAAGTTTCCATAGGAGGCGGTTTAACACCATCCTCTCAGCAGTCTTGGCTAAGCAGCTGGTCAGCGATATGGGTCTCATACTGCCTGGGTCCTTGGGCTTTGGAATTGGTACGATGGTAGTTTTCTTCCAAGCTGCTGGGAGTGTCCTGGCCCTCCACGACTTGTTAATGACGTCTAGTATGGCCTCCCATCCACTCTGCCCAGCCCGTGCAATCATGGAGTATGTAACACCATCGATGCCCGGGGCAGTGTCACCTGTGTTCTTAATGGCACGTCGGAGTTCCAAGTCCGTGAGGTCTTCATCAGTCACATCTTCCGACTCACATGCAGCTTGTATCGTTAGCTGGCGCTGTGGCAGAAGATCCGTCTGTATATTCCGGATGTCCTGTGGGAGCTGAGTGGAGGCTCCCCTGGAAGTGAAAAGCTCCACTAGTTTCTCAGCTTCCTGGGATGGGTTCGGGTGTGCTGGTGGCATCGGCTTGCTCTTGCCAGTTTCTATGTTGAGCTTGCCCCATATCTCAGATAAGGTGGTGTGATGCCCGAACGTTGAGCACCACTCCAGCCATTTCTCAGTTTTTACTCTGAGAGAGACTCTGCGGGCATGCTGCACAATGGTTCTCAGAGTATTCCTGTTCTCTGCCGTAGGGTTACGCCTGTATAGCTTCCTAAAAGAGTTGATGCGGTGGTTCTGCTCCCGCATCTTGTCGTTGTAGAACCACCAGTCTCTTTTGTGAGTGCGTCCTGTGGACTTCTTTGGAATTGCGCACTCTGCTGCCTGGATGAGAACAGTGATTAGCTCCTGTTCAGCCGTATCACAGTCTTCAGATAGAGAGTATGTGGACCACCAGTCATGAAGATAATCCTGGAACACCTTCCAGTTAGCCCTCTTTACGTCCTGGGGTGGAAGGTACGCGAGTATTTGTAGTCAGGCTCAGAATGTTGAGGTCAGGTGAAGAATGCTGCATCTGATGATGTACCGAGTGGGGTTATAGAGTCTAAAATCTTGGGTAGCTTGGAAGGGAGATTGAATAAGTTTGTGAGCAGACCTTCTGCAGTGTTCTTCCATTCCTATGCTCTTATGTGGGATAGCGATGAAGAAGTTTCTTGGCAAGTGGTTCAGCTATGTTATAGCTGAACCAGCTATTCTGGTTGAAGTTGTCGGATATAGAGATAAGCGATGATTCCAGGATTCTTCGGTATTAAGTGTTGTCTTGAGTTTCTGTAGTTTATTAAGTGGCTGTGTGAATTACGGTGTTGTACACAGGCATTCCTTGTATCGTCAGACCTGCTTGCGTATTGGTGTTCTGAAATACGTGTTTGGAGGTCCCTTGATGTTTCGCCCACGTATAATTTGTTGCAGTCATTACAAGGGATTATGTATACCCCTGCAGAGGATGGAAGCTTGTCCTGTCTATCACTGGTAATGTCCTTGATGGTCGTGGTTGTGGAGGTAGATACTTGGAATGAGGTATTGGAAAAGATATTGGAAACGTGTTTGGCAATGGAGTTGGCGGGGAGGACTATGTATCTCTTCTCGGCAGTGTCTTCTCTGGGTGTGTTGAAAATGTTTAATGCCCGTCGTCTGCAGTCTCTGATGAAGTGACAAGGATAGTGGAGTTTAGAAAATACTTGTTCAATTATAGTGCATTCTTACTCAAGAAACTCATTGTTGCAGATTCTGAGTGCGCGCAGAAAGAAGCCTGTAATTACACCACGTTTAGTTTTGGTGTCGTGGTGAGAGTAGAAGTGGAGAAGATCGTTTTGGTTGGTGGGTTTTCGATAGACTTTAAAACGAAGCTCGTGGTCAGCTTTGCAGAGAACATCATCAAGGAAAGGAAGAATGTTGTCGACTTCTTCAAGTGTGAACTGGATTGAAGGCTCGACCTGGTTGAGCTTGTCTTGGAGAGCTTGAACGTTGAAGCGTCTGGGAGTTATGAGGAGAATGTCGGCAACATAACGGAGCCAGGTGACAGACGAAAGAATAATGGTGGAGAAACGTTCGGCTTCTAGATGTTCCATGTCTAGGTTCGCCAGGACCGCACTGAGTGGCGAACCCATGGGTAGTCCAAAAGTCTGCTGAAAGAGGTGATTTTCGAAAGAGAAACACGTAAAGCCAACACATAGTTCAACAAGGTCGATGGAATCGCTGGCTGGAATAGGAAGATTAAGTAGATCTGTTTGTGACTTGAGAAAGCCCACTGTGTGGGCGAAACGTTGTCAATAAAGGATCACATTATACTGCATATGTGTTTATATTTCCATTGTGTCGGTATTTTATACCATTTATTCTCAACACTGTCGCTTGATCTTCAGTTAGTTCCAGACTTTGGAACAGAACTTCTCCAGGCTGAGGAACTGACAACCTCAAATCTACGACTTCAAGGGTGATGGACTGATTACATCGTCTTCACATCTCTACTGCTCCTGCCTACTTTCTGTACTCGACTGAAGAAGCCTACTGTGTAGGCGAAACGTCTCGGAATAAAGTTGCCTAAATGTTGCCTATGTGTCTTACCTACCAACCTGTCGGTATTGTATACCATTTTGATATTCAACTCTCTATATCCTTGGTTAGGCCTCATTTAGACTATGCTGCCCAGTTCTGGTCACCGTATTACAGAATGGATATAAATGCTCTAGAAAACGTACAGAGGATGACAAAGATAATCCCATGTATCAGAAATCTTCCATATGAGGATAGATTGAGGGCCCTGAATCTGCACTCTCTCGAAAGGCGTAGAATTAGGGGGTATATGATTGAGGTGTATAAATGGAAAACAGGAATAAATAAAGGGGATGTAAATAGCGTGCTGAAAAATTCCTGCCAAGACAGGACTCGCAGCAATGGTTTCAAGTTGGAAAAATTCAGATTCAGGAAGGATATAGGAAAGCACTGGTTTGGTAATAGAGTCGTGGATGAGTGGAACAAACTCCCGAGTACCGTTATTCAGGCTAAAACGTTGTGTAGTTTTAAAAATAGGTTAGATAAATACATGAGTGGGTGTGGGTGGGTGTGAGTTGGACCTGACTAGCTTGTGCTGCTGGGTCTGATGCCGTGCTCAATGCTTGAGTGGAGGTGACCAAACTGGGTGGGTCATTGGGCTAATCCGGGGGGAGGTCATTGGGCTAATCCGGGAAGGGACATGGACCTGCTCCGCATGGGTCAGTAGACCTGTCGCAGTGTTCCTTCTTTCTTATGTTCTTAGTAACAGATAGTACTTCACTGTTTATGAGTCAAAAAGGTGACTGTTAACGAGCTAAAACAGTAAATTATCTTATTTTTCCAGCGCGATTGGTAGGTCCCAGTTTTATCGCCTTTATCCTATATTTAATTTTTTGCCGTTGTGGTATGTTATAAGTGCTTAATATTTATTTAGATAGGACAATCTGTCGTAAGCACACTCAACCTAAACAACGTAAATCGAGAAATATTCTGCAAACCGTATGCGATAGATACAAATAGAATTTGTAAGGATAGGCTGCTTTGACTGCTCTAAACTGGAATGAGCCGAGGTAGGATAATACCTTTTAGCCTGTAAATTCAAAAGAACGTAAAAGAGAGAGAGCTTCACTAGTCTGCCATGTGCCAGTCACATTTTGCATCCTTGTTAAAACAATGTGCATTTGCCATTACCTTAGCAAACAACATATCCATTCTGTGAAGCACAGAGGCCAGCCACATCTGGCGGAGGCTTAAGGTCGTATTTGTAGGGGGCGAGAACTCGATATGGGGATACCAATGATACCCGTGAACCCTTTGTTAGTGCGGCAGACAGCAGGACCAGCAGCACTAGTGTAATCCAGTGTAACCTCGTTATAATAAAGGTTTAAACTGTTTTCTGTATCTTTTGATCTAGGTGAAACTTTCATTGGTTATTGCATGAAAATCAATATCACAATTTATTTAAATAAATGAGCAAATTGGCACTTACACACGCCAATAATAACCGGTGGACAGCGGGTTGTGGCTTGCTACCTACAGTACTGAAGGTACCAGACTTGCAGCAATCTTTAAAGGTAAGATGACCGAGTGGAAGTGCTATGGATTGTCGACTGACAGATCATCAGTTCAAGGCCCCGAAAAACACACACACAATGAAATTAGCTCTGAGGTACCCACACCATCGTATGTCCTCACAACCTGAAGCAAGCCTAGTTCGCTAGGCTCAAGTTGTTTGCAGGATTGTATGGTCCAGTGGGTTAGAGCGTCGAGAATTTTCGCTCACCATGAGGCAGGCTAAAACAACACGGGTTCGATCCCCGGCTAGTCGCAGTGTTATTTATATATATATATATATATATATATATATATATATATATATATATATATATATATATATATATATATATATATATAACAACACTGCAGTAGCCAAGGAGTCGAACTCATACTATTTTGGCCCGCCTCATGGTGAGAGAAAACGCATGACGCTTTAGATCACTGGACCACACAATCCTTAACAATGATGCATCCAGCAAAGCTAGATGATGTGCCCACCATCGAAGGACATACGGTGGTGTGGACGCCTCTGAGCTAATTATATATATTTATATATATATATATATATATATATATATATATATATATATATATATATATATATATATATATATATATATATATATATATATATATATATATATATATGTTGATAAATTAGACACATGTGCAACTCTTGGGTATCTTTATTGAGTTGCACATGTGTCTAATTTATCAACATGTCGGTTCTCTGAACCATATATATATATATATATATATATATATATATATATATATATATATATATATATAATGTCGTGCCGAATAGGCAGAACTTGCGATCTTGGCTTAAATAGCAACGCTCATCTTGCCATATAGGACAAGTGAAAATTTGTGTATGGAATAATTTCACCAAGATCATTCTGAACTTAACGAAAAAAATATATTTGATTGTTTAGTATTAAATTATTGTAAACGTATTTAAAATATATTTAGTTGGGTTAGGCTAAAATAAATTGTTCTTGTTATAATAAGGTTAGGTAAGTTTTCTAAGATTCTTTTGGTGCAAAATTAAAAACTTTTACTTTAACATTAATGAAAAAAATATATCTTTAAACGTATAAGAGAAAATTTCAGAAAGGGCTTAATTTTAAATGAGTTCTTGCTAATTGACCAGTTTTACATATTCGGCACGACACACACACACACACACACACACATATATATATATATATATATATATATATATATATATATATATATATATATAGGGAGGTACCACCTCTAGAACTGTTATGGGGACCCTCATCCTCAGAGAAAAGAATATATAAGATTCTCCCTGAAGCTGTTTGAGAATACCACCCCCTATATTATGTGTATATATTTTATTTAAAAACAAAATATACAAAGTAAAACAACATAGGTTTGAAACCGAGATTTAATGGTGTGACAATGGTAACAGTTATGACAGAATCTTAAATTCTTAAATTTACAAACAGGAATAAATCCATATTTATAAAAGTCAAGGTTCTACATAAAAAAAAAAATTAGTGAGAAATGACGAAAGCGTTTGGACATTCACTATTTCTTCACATTGAATATTTTGCATATTGTAATAACGACTGTTTACTGTGATCGTAATGCATATACAGGATAAATACAAGTAAGTTTGTTCAGTACTCAGCACTGTAGATCACACTTTCACTTCAAATAGCAATACTCTAAGAATCGACAGTGGCACTGGTGTTCTGGCACCTAGTCTGCCATCGCGACACCAAAGCAAGAATGCGAAAGCCTTCGTTGGAATCCGAAGACGCTGTGCAGGGAATCCACACACCAGTTAATACGAATACCTATACGGGGAATTCAAAAGGATTGGCCTGACCTAGCTTTAGAAAAATGTAGAGCATGTGGATGTAAGATTCTCCGTAAGAATAGCATCCTATACTTGCATGCTGTATGTTGAATTCTCGCATAAGGCTACAGCAAATTTACCCGCAAATCTCTAATGAATGAATGAATGAATGAAGCAAATTTCTCGATATACGTTATTTAGATCAGGTTAGACTAGACTGTCCTCTCTCAATAAATATTAACCAGTTACAACAGATCACAACGGGAATAAATAAAATATGAAATAAAGACGATATAAATCACACTTGATAATGATTCAAGTCGGACCGAAACGTTATCAAAAGTCAATATAACGAATAGAAAACGGAGACCCACGAAATACAGTATAAAATCTACGTCAGATAATTACAGTTAGAGGCTTGTTAAACAGTCACCCATTTGAAATATTGGGTTTAAGATGGGCTAATATTAGGAGGGATCTTAAGCGTGTCCTTCTCCTGTCAAGAAACACGGGTCCCCTTGATGCCTGATGCTCTTACTCCAAGGAAATGAAGTAACTCTCTCCCTTTCTAGGGATCAAACCTGACTACCTCTCGTTCTGCATGAGATGAATGACACACCGACGGGTTTAGCGCTCCTCTATGAATATAATAGTAAAGCAAATCTCAGTAAGATTTTGTGTAGAGTGAGTGAGATTTTAAGTGTATTAGGCAAGATTCTCTGTAGGGCGACTGAGAATTTAATAGTATTTAGCAACATTCTCCGAAGGATGAGTGAGAATTTAAGCGTATTAGGCAAGATTCTCTGTATGGAAAGAATTTAAGCATAATGGGCAATATTCTGTGTAAGTGAGAATTTAAGCGTATCTCTGCACAGAGAGCCTGGCGGAGCACAGTAATGACTGCTACGTGCTGGTGCAATGTGTGCCTGGGATGAATCCGGAGATCCAGACCCCCACAAAATTATATTGCCAGGCACTCTGAATGACAAAAAACCTATAGACTGAATGACCACAGACGTGTAGACTGAGTGACCACAGACGTGTAGACTGAATGACCACAGACGTGTAGACTGAATGACCACAGACGTGTAGACTGAATGACCACAGACGTGTAGACTGAATGACCACAGACGTGTAGACTGAGTGACCACAGACGTGTAGACTGAATGACCACATACATGTAGACTGAATGACCACAGACGTGTAGACTGAATGACCACAGACATGTAGACTAAATGACCACAGACGTGTAGACTGAATGACCACAAACGTGTAGACTGACCGACAAGAGACGAGTAGACTGAGTGACCTCAGACGTGTAGACTGAATGACCACAAACGTATAGACTGACCGACAAGAGACGAGTAGACTGAGTGACCTCAGACGTGTAGACTGAATGACCACAGTCGTGTAGACAGAATGGCCACAAACGTGTAGACTAACCGACTAGAGACGAGTAAACTGAATGACCACAGACGTGTAGACTGAATGACCACAAACGTGAACACTGACCGATTAGAGACGAGTAAACAGTGACCACACACGTATAGACTGAGTGACCACAGACGTGTAGACCGAATGACCACAGACGTGTAGACTGAATGACCACAGACGTGTAGACTGAATGACCACAGACGAGTAGACTGAGTGACCACAGACGTGTAGATTGAGTGACCACAGACGTGTAGACCAAATGACCACAAACGTGTAGACTGACCGACTAGAGACGAGTAAACTGAGTGACCACAGACGTGTAGACCAAATGACCACAAACGTGTAGACTGACCGACTAGAGACGAGTAAACTGAGTGACCACACACGTATAGAATGAATGACCACAGACGTGTAGACTGATCACAGACGAGTAGACTGAGTGACCACAGACGTGTAGACTGAGTGACCACAGGCGTGTAGATTGAATGACCACAGCCGTGTAGACTGAATGACCACAGCAGTGTAGACTGAATGACAACAGACGTGTAGACTGAATGACCACAAACGTGTAGACTGAATGACCACAGACGAGTAGACAGAGTGACCACAGGCGTGTAGAGTGAGCGACCACAGACGTGTAGACTGAATGACCACAAACGTGTAGACTGACCGACTAGAGACGAGTAAACTGAGTGACCACAGACGTGTAAACTGAATGACCACAGACGTAGATTGAATGGCCACAGACGTGTAGACTGAATGACCACAGACGTATAGACTGAGTGACCACAGAAGTGAAGACTAAATGACCACAAACGTGTAGACTGACCGACTAGATACGAGTAAACCGAGTGACCACAGACTTGTAGACAATGACCACAGACGTGTTGACTGAATGACCACAAACCTTTAGACTAGCAACACACAGGTAGACTGAATGACTTCATTATACAACTTATTTTATAAAAATCGGTTATAAATCATGCAACATATTGAAATATATTTACAAAATAAGAGCGCTTTTTCAATCACTGAGTTGCACTCTGACACCTAACTTCTTTCTGAGCAACACAGATGTTCCCTAGCCTTGGGAGTGACACTACAGATCTTACACAGCCTTGGGAGTGACACTACAGATCTTCCACAGCCTTGGGAGTGACACTACAGATCTTCCACAGCCTTGGGAGTGACACTACAGATCTTCCACAGCCTTGGGAGTGACACTACAGATCTTCCACAGCCTTGGGAGTGACACTACAGATCTTCCACAGCCTTGGGAGTGACACTACAGATCTTCCACAGCCTTGGGAGTGACACTACAGATCTTCCACAGCCTTGGGAGTAACACTACAGATCTTACACAGCCTTGGGAGTGACACTACAGATCTTCCACAGCCTTGGGAGTGACACTACAGATCTTCCACAGCCTTGGGAGTGACACTACAGATCTTCCACAGCCTTGGGGGTGACACTACAGATCTTCCACAGCCTTGGGAGTGACTACAGATCTTCCACAGCCTTGGGAGTGACTACAGATCTTCCACAGCCTTGGGAGTGACACTACAGATCTTACACAGCCTTGGGAGTGACACTACAGATCTTCCACAGCCTTGGGAGTGACACTACAGATCTTCCACAGCCTTGGGAGTGACACTACAGATCTTCCACAGCCTTGGGAGTGACTACAGATCTTCCACAGCCTTGGGAGTGACACTACAGATCTTCCACAGCCTTGGGAGTGACACTACAGATCTTCCACAGCCTTGGGAGTGACTACAGATCTTCCACAGCCTTGGGAGTGACACTACAGATCTTCCACAGCCTTGGGAGTGACTACAGACCTTCCACAGCCTTGGGAGTGACACTACAGATCTTCCACAGCCTTGGGGGTGACACCACAGATCTTCCACAGCCTTGGGAGTGACACTACAGATCTTCCACAGCCTTGGGAGTGACACTACAGATCTTCCACAGCCTTGGGAGTGACACCACAGATCTTCCACAGCCTTGGGGGTGACACTACAGATCTTCCACAGCCTTGGGGGTGACACCACAGATCTTCCACAGCCTTGGGGGTGACAATACAGATCTTCCACAGCCTTGGGGGTGACACCACAGATCTTCCACAGCCTTGGGAGTGACACTACAGATCTTCCACAGCCTTGGGAGTGACACTACAGATCTTCCACAGCCTTGGGGGTGACACCACAGATCTTCCACAGCCTTGGGACTGACGCTACAGATCTTCCACAGCCTTGGAAGTGACACTACAGATCTTCCACGGCCCTGGGAGTGACACCAAATATCTTCCACAGCCCTGGGAGTGACACTACAGATCTTCCACAGCCTTGGGAGTGACACTACAGATCTTCCACAGCCTTGGGAGTGACACTACAGATCTTCCACAGCCTTGGAAGTGACACTACAGATCTTCCACAGCCTTGGGAGTGACACTACAGATCTTCCACGGCCCTTGGAGTGACACCACAGATCTTCCACGGCCCTGGGAGTGACACTACAGATCTTCCACAGCCCTTGGAGTGACACCACAGATCTTCCACGGCCCTGGGAGTGACACTACAGATCTTCCACAGCCCTGGGAGTGACACCACAGATCTTCCACGGCCCTCGGAGTGACACCACAGATCTTCCACGGGGGGTGACACTACAGATCTTCCACAGCCTTGGGAATGACACTACAGATCTTCCACGGCCCTCGGAGTGACACCACAGATCTTCCACGGCCCTGGGAGTGACACTACAGATCTTCCACGGCCCTGGGAGTGACACCACAGATCTTCCACGGCCCTGGGAGTGACACTACAGATCTTCCACAGCCCTGGGAGTGACACCACAGATCTTCCACGGCCCTCGGAGTGACACCACAGATCTTCCACGGCCCTGGGAGTGACACTACAGATCTTCCACAGCCCTGGGAGTGACACTACAGATCTTCCACAGCCTTGGGAGTGACACTACAGATCTTCCACAGCCTTGGGAGTGACACTACAGATCTTCCACAGCCTTGGGGGTGACACCACAGATCTTCCACAGCCTTGGGTGTGACACTACAGATCTTCCACAGCCTTGGGGGTGACACCACAGATCTTCCACAGCCTTGGGACTGACACTACAGATCTTCCACAGCCTTGGAAGTGACACTACAGATCTTCCACAGCCTTGGGAGTGACACTACAGATCTTCCACAGCCTTGGGAGTGACACTACAGATCTTCCACAGCCTTGGAAGTGACACTACAGATCTTCCACAGCCTTGGTAGTGACACTACAGATCTTCCACAGCCTTGGGAGTGACACTACAGATCTTCCACAGCCTTGGGAGTGACACTACAGATCTTCCACAGCCTTGGGGGTGACACCACAGATCTTCCACAGCCCTGGGAGTGACACTACAGATCTTCCACAGCCCTGGGAGTGACACCACAGATCTTCCACAGCCCTGGGAGTGACACCACAGATCTTCCACAGCCCTGGGAGTGACACCACAGATCTTCCACAGCCCTGGGAGTGACACCACAGATCTTCCACAGCCCTGGGAGTGACACCACAGATCTTACACAGCCTTGGGAATGACACTACAGATCTTCCACAGCCTTGGGAGTGACACTACAGATCTTCCACAGCCTTGGGAGTGACACTACAGATCTTCCACAGCCCTGGGAGTGACACGACAGATCTTCCACAGCCCTGGGAGTGACACGAAAGATCTTCCACAGCCCTGGGAGTGACACCACAGATCTTCCACAGCCCTGGGAGTGACACTACAGATCACAGATCACGAAAGATTCACCACAGATCTTCCACAGCCCTGCACTACAGATCTTCCACAGGGACACCACAGATCTTCCACAGAGTGACACCACATATCACTACAGATCTTCCACAGCCCTTGGAGTGACACCACAGATCTTCCACAGCCCTAGGAGTGACACCACAGATCTTCCACAGCCCTAGGAGTGACACCACAGATCTTCCACAGCCCTAGGAGTGACACCACAGATCTTCCAAGGCCTCGGGAGTGTCGTAAAAAATCTAGAGTCACAGTTTTATAAATATTCCAGAATGCTTCACTCACCATAATATTAGCTCACCTTAAAGTCACACATGAACGCTCAGTTCCTTACGTGGTCCTGGGCAGACTTTTCCAGTACTCATATGTCACAACTGAGGCTTTAACATTCATATTAGTTTCTTGGAAATTTTTCCACCAATCACATACTTCCTTCGATACTAGGCATCGCACTTAAGTTAAATTTCACTTATTTAAAGCTTACACATCGCACTAATTCTAAGTATATTTTAAACCCATCACCCACATTTCCTCTCGTTCCTCGTATGTTATTGAGCTTTAAGTGCACTCTCCACCAACTCTTCTTTACGTCTTCCTTTACTTGACACTATATTCTAGACACACACTTTCAATAAATAAGGGGGCGGTTGCCCCCTTCATTGCTCCCTCTGACTGATGTTTAGCAACAACACTAGTTTTTTTGTGAGAACATGCAGGGGAGTGGGGGGTTCAAGCAGACACTTGTTGCCTCGATCCTCCTCTGACTGTTTGAAGCACATCTTCCATCACTCATAACCATCTCATTAAGATGAGGTTTAAGGTGAGGTTTAAAGCCTATTTGCTGTGCTTGATTAATAAGGATAAAGTTTACCTCTATACTGACATCAAGAGTGCTCATTGTATATACACTGAAACACCCCACTTAATGGATATATACAGCTCTCACCATCTACACACGATGTATATACAGTGTAACGCCAATTACGATATCAGAAGGAGGCGGCTACCTCAACAAGGGCCGCTAGCAACTCATCCGCCATTGAGAATTACAGCCCAAGAGTAATTTCCGAGGCGTGGGAGGCCAATGAAGCTCGTGCCGACCGCGCGGACACAATGTTAGACCATCAAACAGGAACACACACGGGAAACTGATCCACCTGGATCCAAGGGCCCCTCCGTGTTGCCAGCTCTGGTGGTGCGCACGCCCGCCCTGGCTCAGGCCACGCACCTGTCTTGGTAACACTGAAGACCTCACATGTCGGTTCTCTGAACCATTCATCTACAACACTGAAGACCTCAGATGGTGGATTATATTCAGCTGGAGGCGCTAAACCCGTTGGGGCCAGCGCCTGGGGTATGGGAGGTAATCAGGCTTGATACACAAATCTAGCCCATCGTTGGCATTAAGACCCCTCAATGACAGGGAAAGAGGAACATTCAGAAGAGGATGAAGAGGTGGATTGAGAACAGGAAGAACAAGAGCACTGATGAGAGGATAAAGAGGAGTGCTACGAGAAGAGATTAAAAGAGGTGAATAAAGAAGAGTTACGTTTGAAAGATATTAAAGAAGAGTTGCGCTGAGAAGTTAAAGCGGTGAATAGAGGAGAGGTTAAAGAGGGGTACTGAAAAGAGATTAGAGGTGCACTGGGAAGAGATTAAAGAGGTGCATTGAGAAGAGACTAAAGACATACAATGAAACGCTTAAGAAGAGATGCATTGAGAAGAGGTTAAAGAAGCTCATTACGAAGAGGAGCAGTGAGAAGTGGAAGATTCAGAAGGAAACCACTGACAAGAGGAACACTGAGAATAAGATAAAAGAGCAGTGAGAAGAGGATGTACAAAAACATAAGACGATGAAGAGAATCACTGTAAGAAACACTGAAAAGAGGATAAAGAGAAGCACTGAAGAAGACTGACTACAAACAATGATAAAAGAATGAGAGACAGGGGCACGATAAAAGAGGAATAAGAGGAGAAAGGAGCACAAAGGCAGAGGAACAAGAGGAAGGAAACCAATGTAGAGCAGCTCAAAGACAACGCTATTATATATCCAACAAATTATACAAAAACGTGATGAGCTCATCTTGACGTATAATACCCACTACCACAAGTGGGTAGGTCATAATACCCACTACCACAAGTGGGTAGGTCATAATACCCACTACCACAAGTGGGTAGGTCATAATACCCACTACCACAAGTGGGTAGGTCATAATACCCACTACCACAAGTGGGTAGGTCATAATACCCACTACCTCAAGTGGGTAGGTCATAATACCCACTACCACAAGTGGGTAGGTCGTAAGACCCACTACCACAAGTGGGTAGGTCATAAAACCCACTACCAAAAGTAAGTAGGCCATCTCTGGTACATATCACTACCACAAGTAGGTAGGTCATGTCTGGTACATAACATCACTACCACAAGTGGGTAGGTCACCCTGGTACATGACATCACTACCACAAGTGGGTAGGTCATCTCTGGTACATAATACCCACTACCACAAGTGGGTAGGTCATCTACGGTACATAATACCCACTACTACAAGTGGGCAGGTCATCTACATTACATAATACCCACTACCACAAGTAGATAGTTCATCTACGGCACATAATACCCACCACTACAAGTGGGTAGGGCAACTACGGGTACATAATACCCACTACCACAAGTGGGTAGGTCATCTATGATACATAATACCCACTACTACAAGTGGGTAGGTCATCTACGGTACATAATACCCACTACCACAAGTGGGTAAGATGCGGCAGCTGGTTCAGAGGTCAGAGCAAACACTAGGGCATTTATCCTGGAACCTTGACTGCTACTAACACGTTAGAAGTGATGAAGGTCCCAGGACCAAAATGTTTCTGAATGCAGATGTCCCAATGTTTGGTCACGTCTCTCTCTTAACCTGTTTTCGATATCCATTACCAATGTTTTACATGCAGGGAGTGGGAGCCTTGGCTGCCTCCAGCGTCACACTCAGTCTCAAGAATAGCAACTCATCATGTCATCATTGGTGTTATTAACAACCTACCCACTAAAATTAAAAGTGGAAACTAGACAATGTTATTATTGGTCCTAGACCTTATAATGGTCCCAATATGGACTGAAACCTTATCGTTTTATTTTTCCTGGAATTTGTGTTAAACTTCCCTCAAGTCTTTCCCGAGGAAAATAAAACGGACACCGAGGACAAACTGAAAGCAAAGAAGAAATGAAAGTCACAACGCAACACCCATTATCAATAATCAAATACTTGACCACGTATGTTCTCCGGATTCCATCATTTACTATTTTTTTTCCCTCTTAATGGCACGATTGTAAACAACTCACTGAAGGAAGTGAGGCTCCAACTGATGGCAAGACAATCCTAAAACTAGCCAGTTTTACAACTGACTTGCCCAGAGTTCGAACATGGAGGCTTAAAGTGATCAGTAAAGAAAATGATTAGTGAAGAAAGTGGTCAGTGAAGAAAATGAAGAACTGATGATGATATCAAGTGGAAACGCATCAAGGTTAACATTCCAGAAACGAAACCAACATTAACCACTGCAGGTTAGCAACATTATACATACATACATACACACACACACACACACACACACACACACATGCTAAACAGGAGAGATTAAGCTAACATTCTAAGGTAATGACCTAGAAAGCTATTGTCTAACCTGTGACCAGGCCGCCCCCACAGCCTGGTCACAGACCGGGCCACGGGGGCGTGGATCCCCGAAACTCTCTCTAGGTATGGTAATGTTATTTACGAGTTAAAAGTCTACCTTCATATCTCATGTAGGAACAGTAAAGTGTAATAAACACTTGTCAAGACAAAGTTAAGTTGAAAAAACGCACACGTAGACCAACACAGAGATTACGGATAAATATGGATATTTTCTCCTGAAACCGAAGATAATCTCAGTTGGGAGTCGATAAAATATTCGGATCTTCCCTCAACGTTGTACTTGATTAAATGTAATTTTCTTCTTGGTTCTGATATATTTAATTTTCTTTACGGGGTGGAGGAGTAAGACAGTGACAGGCACCAGTGACCAAAACACCTTTATGCGAATCATAATACAACCCGCAAAAAGATCAATCTTCCCATTACCACTGACAAACAAAACACCATCACTTTCATACACAAAGACGCAATTTAATAGTCAGAGACTAACATACACAGAGAACAAATATTATGGGATACTTGACTAAGGGCAAAACGTCCATTATTAGACACAGCAAACAATATAACTCTTACATGCTAATATACCCGGCAAGTAGAGTTTTGGTTTTATGTCTCAAACTCACGTCCATACAAAACTTGAAGCTCGACAGTAACATACGACCCGGTATACCTATTATGTTCTAATAGCGGGTTAGACCAGGGAGTGTCCACCTTTGGTAAGTTAGTTACCCCAAGTGGATAATAATGGAGACCAAACACCGTAAAAAAAATAAATAAAATCTTAATAATATATATATTAATATTTTACTGAGTCAGTATCATGGGTGAGAGGTCTACTGTAATGCTCCTCCAGTGTTTTATAAGGTCGCAGCTACACACACACACACACACACACACACACACACACACCGTGTATGTCAGGCCCATACTGGAGTATGCAGCACCTGTTTGGAACCCGCACTTGATAAAGCACGTCAAGAAACTAGAGAAAGTACAAAGGTTTGCAACAAGGTTAGTTCCAGAGCTAAGGGGAATGTCCTATGAAGAAAGATTAAGGGAAATCGGCCTGACCACACTGGAGGACAGGAGGGTCAGGGGAGACATGATAACGACATATAAAATACTGCGTGGAATAGACAAGGTGGACAAGGACAGGATGTTCCAGGGAGGGGACACAGAAACAAGAGGCCACAATTGGAAGTTGAAGACACAAATGAGTCAGAGAGATAGTAGGAAGTATTTCTTCAGTCATAGAGTTGTAAGGCAGTGGAATAGCCTAGAAAATGACGTAGTGGAGGCAGGAACCATACACAGTTTTAAGACGAGGTTTGATAAAGCTCATGGAGCGGGGAGAGAGAGGGCCTAGTAGCAACCGGTGAAGAGGCGGGGCCAGGAGCTAGGACTCGACCCCTGCAACCACAAATAGGTGAGTACACACACACACACACACACACACACACACACACACACACACAAACAAAAAAAAAAAAAAAAAAAAAAAAAAAAAGGGGGGGGGGGTGCTTCAATCCTAGGTCGAACAGAAACATTGGGCGTCGTGTTTCATTACACCTGCTGTCCAAGTAGGTACCTGGATGTTAGCCGACTGATGTGGGTCGCATCCTGGGGGAACAAGATTGAAGGACCCCAATAGAAATAAGAGAGAGAGCCCACGAAGAGACACACTTGACTTTGTTGGGTTATCCTGGTTGGTTAACCCTCCTCCTGGTTAAAAATACGAACAAATCTTATCTTAATGACCTAAATCAGCTTCCACAGAAAGTAATTAGACAGTCACACGTGGACGTGTAATTAAACTCTCATAAAGCGAAACGTTACCTTATACAATGTTCTAGTGCTCTACATGTGTTTTTATAACATTAAAGTGGGAATATATATACCAGGTGCCTGGAACCTGGCCCTCAAAATGACAACATAGCCGTATCATAACGACGCTGGTGTAAACAGCGAGACAAAGGGAGGGTTCAAATCCTAGTTCGATGAAACTTATTAGGTCGGCATGGTACAGTGGTTTTCTAATTTTAGGACTAGCTTGCCATGGGTTTGAACCCTCAGTTCGGCGAGTTAATAAATCTTAAATCCAGGGCAAATCCAGAAGGCCAAATTAAATACGAGAATGGCAACCATGTTGTAAAATTTCATACAAATAAGCAAATCATATAACATATTTAAAGGCTATTTACAATACTGAAAAATTAGTTCCTTTAATAAAGTAAACAATAACACATCCATCATAATACCAGCTTTTAAGGCGTTATCTGAGAGTTAAACTGAAAAGGCGGCCAGTCTGGTACGTAATTTCCATTTTTTATATAAAAATAATACCAGACAGCTATTGTGTATATTGAAGACCAAACTTAATAACGAAACGTCTTGGATACCGTACAACATGCATGGGAAGCTGGTTTATTCCTGTAACTCCACAGTATCACTTGGAACCCTAGGAATACTGTACGGAGGAGGAGGAGGAGGAAATTACCTGGAGGCTGTGACTAACACATTGTGACACGGGCTGTACAACGTGAAGGACAGTTCCATCAGTGAAGCCTCACCTGCCACACATACTAATTTAAGCCAAATGTAATAAACCATTATTGCTTTTTCCTTCAAGATCGTATATGTATACCGAGCAAGTGAACAACTTGGCAAGTAGCAGCATCAATGAAACACTACACACAGGGTGTGACTCCTAATCCTTAGCAATGAAAATAACCTTCATACTTATAAATTAGGTGTAGAGGTAAATCCACTATTATACAGAGTTCCCCACGTTCAACACCAATATACAAGTTCGAGCATTACTACTCCATTTCGTCCATGTTGCTACATTGAAAAAACAGTGAATTTTCGGTTTGTACTAATTTCGGAATAAAGGGAATACGAGCAGCTTTACTGCGAGACACGAACTGACGTCGGAAACTTTATGTAAAATAGTTACACAACAGTTGAACCTTCCCAGAGTTCTTCTGAACGCCTATGATCATGCTGACTAGACGTTCAGAAGTCCATAGGTTTCAGATCCTACCATGATATTTATTTCAGACATACCTAAAAGTGTTTATATACAGAGGGATCTCGGAAATATCATACCCCAGCAGGTTATATTGATTATGAGAGACTATTGTACTCTGGTCAAATAAGTTCTAGATAATTATCCCCTGTGTAACCTAATAATGCACCAATGAACTGAGTGTGTAAAAGCGTTATTGTTCACTGGAGTCGTAAAAGAATCTTGGTAGTGTTGCTCATAATGGTGTGGGGGGGTTGAGGTGTGAGGCGAGGTTATACTACCTGGTACTTTAACTCATCAACAGGTATTGTCAAAACAATACAGTACTTTCTTCTATCCTTTCTAAATCTATGGCCATCTTTATTTAAGTGACGAGTGTTCTGCCTTGGTTAGATATTTTTAACATCCTATTTATATAACTTATATTTATGCTCTTCCTCCGGTTAGGTACCTTTATTCCGAAACGTTGCCCCTACACAGTAGGCTTCTTCAGTTGAATACAGAGCAGCAGCACTAGATGTAAAGACGATGTAATCAGTCCATCACCCTCGAAGACGTAGTTCTGAAGTGTTTTGTCTTTACATCTATACTACATCTGCTTCCACCTCTATATTCGACTGAAGAAGGCTACTGTGTAGGCGAAACGTTTCGGAATAAAGGTACCTAATTGTTGGATTTGCCGGTATTATACGTCACTGCCTTCACATGTTCTTCTTCCACCGGTGAAATTCGTGTGAATATCTACTTATTTTACACATTACAAGACAGAACATTCAGTGCTCTTATTTATCTTCGGAGGGAAGATTTCTGATAAGATCAATTTTTCAATCATATTAGTTCACATGTGTCGTTTTATTTATTTACCAACTTTCTTTGTTTTCCAGTACAATTAGAGGCCAGGAGTTGGGAGAAGGACAAAAATAAGTGAAATTTGGAGAGGTGAACGGGCCTTCCCCTTCCTTATTCTTGTTATCACCTCTTGTACAGTAAACACAGAATACCTTAACAGAGACAAACAGACAAGACAGACAGACAGACAGACACACACACACACACATCCTTTGCGGATGTTACTAGGATCTGCATGAGGTTGTCATCTGCTGAGGACGCGGTTAACCTCCGAGAAGATATAAACAAAGTTTTCCAGTGGGCAACGGTAAACAATATGATGTTCAATGAGGACAAATTCCAACTACTCCGTTATGGAAAACTGGAGGAGATAATAACTAGAACAGAGTATACTACTGACTCCGGCCATACAATAGAGCGGAAAAATAATGTAAGGGACCTGGGAGTAGTAATGTCTGAGGATCTCACTTTCAAGGATCACAACAGTGCCACGATCGCACGTGCAAAGAAAATGATAGGATGGATAATGAGAACTTTCAAAACGAGAGATGCCAAGCCAATGATGATCCTTTTCAAATCACTTGTTCTCTCTAGGTTGGAATACTGCTGTACATTAACATCTCCATTCAAAGCAGATGAAATGGCAGATCTAGAGAGTGTACAGAGATCCTTTACTGCACGTATAAGTTCTGTCAAGCACCTTAACTACTGGGAACGCTTGGAAGCACTTGACTTGTACTCGTTGGAACGCAGGAGGGAGAGATATATCATAATCTACACTTGGAAAATCTTGGAAGGAATGGTCCCAAATCTGCACACAGAAATCACTCCCTACGAAAGTAAAAGACTGGGCAGGCGATGCAAAATGCCCCCAATAAAAAGTAGGGGCGCCATTGGTACACTAAGGGAAAACACCATAAGTGTCCGGGGCCCAAAATTGTTCAACAGCCTTCCATCAAGCATTAGGGAATTGCCAATAAGCCCCTGGCTGCCTTCAAGAGAGAGCTGGACAAATACCTAAAGTCAATGCCGGATCAGCCGGGCTGTGGCTCGTACGTTGGACTGCGTGCGGCCAGCAGTAACAGCCTAGTTGATCAGGCCCTGATCCATCGGGAGGCCTGGTCATGGACCGGGCCGCGGGGGCGTTGATCCCCGGAATAACCTCCAGGTAACCTCCAGGGGCATGATAACGACATATAAAATATTGAGAGGAATCGACAAGGTGGACAGTGATAGGATGTTCCAAAGATGGGACACAACAACAAGGGGTCACAGTTGGAAGTTGAAGACTCAGATGAGTCACAGGAATGTTAGGAAGTATTTCTTCAGTCACAGAGTTGTCACGAAGTGGAACAATCTGGAGAGCAATGTAGTGGAGGCAGGATCCATACATCGCTTAACAAGATATGGTATAGCTCATGAAGCAGGGAGAGAGTGACATAGCTACTAGCGAAGAGGCGGGGCCAGGAGCTGTGATTCGATCCAAGCAACCATAAATAGGTGAGTACACACACACACACACACACAAACACACACACACACACACACACACACAAACACACACACACACACACACACACACACACACACACACACACACACACACCCCTAACAACAATATTCAATACATCTATCGAAACAGGGAGATTGCCTGAGGCATGGAAGACAGCAAATGTAGTCCCAATCTTTAAAAAAGGAGACAGACATGAAGCATTAAACTACAGACCAGTGTCACTGACATGTATAGTATGCAAAATCATGGAGAAGATTATCAGGAGAAGAGTGGTGGAACACCTAGAAAGGAACGATCTTATCAACAGCAGCCAACATGGTTTCAGGGACGGGAAATCCTGTGTCACAAACCTACTGGAGTTCTATGACATGGTGACAGCAGTAAGACAAGAGAGAGAGGGGTGGGTGGATTGCATTTTCTTGGACTGCAAGAAGGCGTTTGACACAGTTCCACACAAGAGATTGGTGCAAAAACTGGAGGACCAAGCAGGGATAACAGGGAAGGCACTACAATGGATCAGGGAATACTTGTCAGGAAGACAGCAGCGAGTCATGGTACGTGGCGAGGTGTCAGAGTGGGCACCTGTGACCAGCGGGGTCCCGCAGGGGTCAGTCCTAGGACCAGTGCTGTTTCTGGTATTTGTGAACGACATGACGGAAGGAATAGACTCTGAGGTGTCCCTGTTTGCAGATGACGTGAAGTTGATGAGAAGAATTCACTCGATCGAAGACCAGGCAGAACTACAAAGGGATCTGGACAGGCTGCAGACCTGGTCCAGCAATTGGCTCCTGGAGTTCAATCCCACCAAGTGCAAAGTCATGAAGATTGGGGAAGGGCAAAGAAGGCCGCAGACGGAGTACAGTCTAGGGGGTCAGAGACTACAAACCTCACTCAAGGAAAAAGATCTTGGGGTGAGTATAACACCAGGCACATCTCCTGAAGCGCACATCAACCTAATAACTGCTGCAGCATATGGGCGCCTAGCAAACCTCAGAACAGCATTCCGACATCTTAATAAGGAATCATTCAGGACCCTGTACACCGTGTACGTTAGGCCCATATTGGAGTATGCGGCACCAGTTTGGAACCCACACCTAGCCAAGCACGTGAAGAAACTAGAGAAAGTGCAAAGGTTTGCAACAAGACTAGTCCCAGAGCTAAGAGGTATGTCCTACGAAGAGAGGTTAAGGGAAATCAACCTGACGACACTGGAGGACAGGAGAGATAGGGGGGACATGATAACGACATACAAAATACTGAGAGGAATTGACAAGGTGGACAAAGACAGGATGTTCCAGAGATTGGACACAGTAACAAGGGGGCACAGTTGGAAGCTGAAGACACAGATGAATCACAGGGATGTTAGGAAGTATTTCTTCAGCCACAGAGTAGTCAGTAAGTGGAATAGTTTGGGAAGCGATGTAGTGGAGGCAGGATCCATACATAGCTTTAAGCAGAGGTATGATAAAGCTCCCGGCTCAGGGAGAGTGACCTAGTAGCGATCAGTGAAGAGGCGGGGCCAGGAGCTCGGACTCGACCCCCGCAACCTCAACTAGGTGAGTACAACTAGGTGAGTACACAGCATCCCCGTCAGATACACCCGCCACTCAAGACTAAAAGTAAACAAATTGTAAAATCCACGGGACATCGTAAACATTGTCCACCAATTACTGAAGATCTTAAATTGCCAAGATCACCAAAATTTCTTACTGTCCTTAATACTTTATTTTACTGCATTCGTTAGCTGATTTTTGGTCGTAGCGTCATTACTGGGAGGACGAGGATAATGCAGTGTGTGTACTGGTGTACACACAGTTGTGGCGGCCTGGGTACAATCCTTCTAACACAAGTTAAAGTGGTGTTGCTGTTAAACTTTTTTTTGCCAATTATATTTATTTTTGAGCTTTCAAGCTCCAGTTCCACTTCTTTACTGCCGAAACTTAAGAAGTACTTTCTGACATCCCTGTGAGTCATCTGAGTTTTTAGCTTTGTCCCCCATCACAATCACGTCAGGATTTTAATAAACTCCGTCAATGTCGCTAATTATGTTTAATGTTGTGATCGAGCCTCCTTTAGTGCTTCTCTATTCCAAGGTCATTAGGTTTAGTTGCATGACTTAGTTCAGGATGATAACCATCCATCAAGTGAGCGAGTGTTGTTGTAGGCTGCACGCGGTGTTGTCATTAAGCAGGAGGCTAAAGTTCCCTAGGTGAGTTATCATACATTAACTCGCGTTGCTTCACTAAGGCGGGTTACCTGCCACGGCGGCCTTCATACCAGCTACTTTGCTTTCCCTAATAACCTCACTGTGAAGCTGCCCTTCTACCTTGTTGCAACCCCTGAATGGGTTACAATGATTATTATGTATATATGTAATGTATATTATCTTTTCATTTAATTTTATATTGCTTATATTTGCGATAATAGCTAAATCGTAAATGTATGACTTTATATTATTATTTGACTGTTATATTGTTATTTAGCTTATGTTGTTAGGATGTATATAAAATGTGTTCAGTTAGGCTTGATTGTCAAACTACTGTAATTATCGCTTGTCGCTCGTTATACTGCCGGCTTCTGAGCTGCAGTTGTCCACGTAGCTATCACGTGATCGAGGGGGGGGTGTCCTCACCTCTCGTGAAATTGTCAGTCTGCTGAAGACTCGCTTGGTGGTTGGACAGATTGTCTGTCTCATTATTCTTGTTAGTTCTGTAGAACTCTGTTCTCAGATCATTGTATAGACTTAGTGATTTTCGACGTTGTACTGAGGTTGTGTGTCACATTGACACTCTGAACATCTCAGGTCCTTAGCTATAGCTTCTGACCTAATTTTGTACTGGTTCCTGTGTATTGTCACAGTCACAGTTTTTCCTATGCTGAACGTAGATTCAGTTTTATGGGAGTTTTGTAACTTGTGGAGGATCTGCTGATGGTCCCTACTTAGTGTCGTTATATTATTTCCCAGTTCCTGATTCTGTGTCGCAGTCACTTGATATTGCATTGCTATTGGGCTTAGCATTCTTTGTTGTTCAAGCAGACTGTTCGGGTTGCCAGTCGGTCAAGAAGTTAGTTTATTTGAGGACTTTGTCAGTCACTTGTTTAAGTCTTATTCGAGTCTTGAGACATAGCTAACTACTTAAGAGCACTTATACGCATACACACACTTGTACATATTTGTAATATCTTATTAAATGTTAATGTACCTGACGGTACTTAAGAATTATAAATGTGATATGTGCTTTCAGCACAATAATATTGAACTCGAGAGATTGATTTTATTTTGATTGCTGTAATTAATTTACTTTGATAATATACCTCTAGACAACTTACTACTTAATAAATTTATTAAATTTTAATTTCTCTAGTTAGTAGCCTACCAGTTGTAATCCTAAAGCACTATTGAACCATACTGAATTTAATGGATAATTGGACAAGGATACTGACTACTTGTTACGAAAACCCAGTAACAGGCTGGATGCTAGAAGGGCAGTCCTTTCTAGTATTCACTGGAGATCTCTAAGCTTTTAGAATCGCGTTTTTTTGTAACATACCTCAACCACTGTTGTACATCTTGACTTGTTCTTACACACACACACACACACACACACACACACACACACACACACAACTGAGGTGATATAAGAGGGGCAAGAATAAAAAAAAGTTGAAGGAAAGAAAGGGGAAAGGAGGCACAAGAGAAAAGGAAGAACGACGATATAAGAAACATAATGATGGGAAAGTGTTAGAGGAAGGAGATACCAGAACAGTGGAAGTGGTGAGAACGGGAGGGAGGCTACTGGATGACAAGGAGGGAGGCTACTGGATGACAAGGAGGGAGGCTACTGGATGACAAGGAGGGAGGCTACTGGATGACTAGGAGGGAGGCTACTGGATGACAAGGAGGGAGGCTACTGGATGACAAGGAGGGAGGCTACTGGATGACAAGGAGGGAGGCTACTGGATGACTAGGAGGGAGGCTACTGGATGACAAGGGAGGCTACTGGATGACAAGCTACTGGATGACTAGGAGGGAGGCTACTGGATGACAAGGAGGGAGGCTACTGGATGACTAGGAGGGAGGCTACTGGATGACCAGGAGGGAGGCTACTGGATGACAAGGAGGGAGGCTACTGGATGACAAGGAGGGAGGCTACTGGATGACAAGGAGGGAGGCTACTGGATGACAAGGAGGGAGGCTACTGGATGACAAGGAGGGAGGCTACTGGATGACAAGGAGGGAGGCTACTGGATGACTAGGAGGGAGGCTACTGGATGACTAGGAGGGAGGCTACTGGATGACAAGGAGGGAGGCTACTGGATGACTAGGAGGGAGGCTACTGGATGACAAGGAGGGAGGCTACTGGATGACTAGGAGGGAGGCTACTGGATGACAAGGAGGGAGGCTACTGGATAACTAGGAGGGAGGATACTGGATGACTAAGGAGGCTACTGGAGACTAGCTACTGGATGACAAGGAGGGAGGGTACTACTACTGGATGACAAGGAGGGAGGCTACTGGATGACAAGGAGGGAGGCTACTGGATGACAAGGAGGGAGGCTACTGGATGACTAGGAGGGAGGCTACTGGATGGCTAGGAGGGAGGCTACTGGATGACTAGGAGGGAGGCTACTGGATGACTTGGAGGGAGGCTACTGGATGACAAGGAGGGAGGCTACTGGATGACAAGGAGGGAGGCTACTGGATGACAAGGAGGGAGGCTACTGGATGACAAGGAGGGAGGCTACTGGATGACTAGGAGGGAGGCTACTGGATGACTAGGAGGGAGGCTACTGGATGACAAGGAGGGATGCTACTGGATGACTAGGAGGGAGGCTACTGGATGACTAGGAGGGAGGGTACTGGATGACTAGGAGGGAGGCTACTGGATGACAAGGAGGGAGGCTACTGGATGACTAGGAGGGAGGCTACTGGATGACTAGGAGGGAGGCTACTGGATGACTAGGAGGGAGGTTACTGGCTGACAAGGAGGGAGGCTACTGGATGACTAGGAGGGAGGCTACTGGATGACAAGGAGGGAGGCTACTGGATGACAAGGAGGGAGGCTACTGGATGACTAGGAGGGAGGCTACTGGATGACTAGGAGGGAGGCTACTGGATGACAAGGAGGGAGGCTACTGGATGACAAGGAGGGAGGCTACTGGATGACAAGGAGGGAGGCTACTGGATGACAAGGAGGGAGGCTACTGGATGACAAGGAGGGAGGCTACTGGATGACAAGGAGGGAGGCTACTGGACGACAAGGAGGGAGGCTACTGGATGACAAGGAGGGAGGCTACTGGATGACAAGGAGGGAGGCTACTGGATGACAAGGAGGGAGGCTACTGGATGACAAGGAGGGAGGCTACTGGATGACAAGGAGGGAGGCTACTGGATGACAAGGAGGGAGGCTACTGGATGACAAGGAGGGAGGCTACTGGATGACAAGGAGGGAGGCTACTGGATGACAAGGAGAGAGGCTACTGGATGACAAGGAGGGAGGCTTGTAGATGAATGGTTCAGAGAACCGACGCGTTGTTAAATTACACATGTTTAACTCTTGGGTATCTTTATTGAGGAAACGTTTCGCCACACAGTGGCTTCATCAGTCCATACAAAGGAGAAACTCCTGCACCTCTCCTGCCTACGGTTTATAAGCTGCTTCTCCGCTCATATGCCGTATTCTACTAAAGATTGATGGACTGACCACATCGACTCAAGGTTGAGGGACTGATTACCTCATTCTCCTCCTGTTCTTCAAGTTTCTCCTTTGTATGGATTGATGAAGCCACTGTGTGGCGAAACGTTTCCTCAATAAAGATACCCAAGAGTTTCACATGTGTCTAATTAACAACGTGTCGGTTCTCTGAACCATTCATCTACAATCCTGTCAGACACTGCAACTTCTTGGGATCTTAATACTTGGGAATTCTTCGCTTGCCTAACCCTTGGGCACGACCTACTTTTACATTGGACAAATGTGACACCACCTACGACTGCTGCACCTCTCCTGTCTACGGTTTATAAGCTGCTTCTCAGCTCATATGCCGTATTCTACTCAAGATTGATGGACTGACCACATCGACTCAAGGTTGAGGGACTGATTACCTCATTCTCCTCCTGTTCTTCAAGATTCTCCTTTGTATTGACTGATGAAGCCACTGTGTGGCGAAACGTTTCCTCAATAAAGCTACCCAAGAGTTGCACATGTGTCTAATTTAACGAGGAGGGAAGCTACTGGATGACAAGGAGGGAGGCTACTGTATGACTAGGAGGGAGGCTACTGGATGACAAGGAGGGAGGCTACTGGATGACAAGGAGGGAGGCTACTGGATGACAAGGAGGGAGGCTACTGTATGACTAGGAGGGAGGATACTGGATAACAAAAAGGGAGGCTACTGGATGACAAGGAGGGAGGCTACTGGATGACAAGGAGGGAGGCTAATGTATGACTAGGAGGGAGGCTACCGGATGACAAGGAGGGAGGCTACTGGATGACAAGGAGGGAGGCTACTAGATGACTAGGAAGGAGGCTACTGGATGACAAGGAGAGAGGATAATGGTTGACTAGTATAGAGGACACAATGTCTAGGAGGGAGGCTACTGGATGACTAGGAGAGAGGATAATGGATGACTAGTATAGAGGACACAATGTCTAGGAGGGAGGATAATGGATGACTGGGAGAGAGGATAATGGATGACTAGTACAGAGGACACTGAATGTCTAGGAGGGAGGATACTGTATTAGTAGGAGGGAGGATAATGGATAACTAGGAGGCTGTCTTTCAGGAATAGTTAAGAAAGTAATCCCTGCAGAAAGGGAAGAGCATAAATTCCGAAGATAGTTAATTGGGACAGAGAGAGAGAGAGAGAGAGAGAGAGAGAGACTAAACCCTGGAAGGGATTAACTGAAGAAGTAAACTTGAAAGAAGATTATCTGCTCTTGGAAAAATAACCTAAGAAGACGAGCAGCTGTGAACGACGTTAGTAAGGCATTCAAAATGTTTATTGTAAACCCAAGAGAGGAGGGATAAACCTATAAGTGATTAATTAAAGGGAAGGACGAGATAATCAGTTCGGGAGATGAACAAGAGGGTCAGTAAACTGATATACGGGAGATGATTACCTGAGTGGGAGGCAAGAGGAGAGTATAAACTTGATTAACTTTAAATAAGGAACGGATATGTGAGTGGGAAATTTTCAGAGGGGTACAGTAAGGTGTTTTACAGGGCAAAAGACGGCAAGGAAGGCAACATTAACAACAGTGAGAAGTAATCCTTCATTGCAAAAAATCCACACCAGGAGCGATGGATTAAATGAACGATTGAATTCACTGAAATGAAAAACTGGAAAATATAACTGAGAAAAGATTAGCTGTAGCAAGGAAAGAAAGCAATCAGGATTAACAAGAAACTTCGATTTTAACTGTACTTGATATGGAGATAATGAACAGCTAATATTAGACGTGGCTATGAGAATATACTGGCAGGAATTTAGGTTGTGGGCTTCAGAAGACTAGACACAATCATCCTGGTTTATCCTTCTTATCTTAGTTAGAGCTGTTTTAAACACTTCTCTCTTGTATTTTTTCCAGTACAGCCTCCATCAATTCCACTACGTTACGTTACGTTACTACGTTTACGTTACTCACATTACTCGTAATCTATGTTCTTGCAAATAAATTCACCTATAATCAATATATTCAAAAGAAGATACACAAACATCTGTTACGTAAACAAAGATCAGATACAATGTACACACAGCGCCAGCACGTACAATATCATACATGTTCACTACACGTCTGCGACGCCATGAACTAAACAGATTACATATAATAAATACTGTTTAGATACTCAGAGTTTGTACTCTCAAACAAGAGACAATTCTAGCCAACCTAACTAACAACAACACTTAATAATAGAAACTAGTACTATGAACTGTATTATAATTTGGAGATCACAATATAAGTATAAATACTAGAACAAATTGATGAAGTGTATAGTGAAATACGATTTTGAATAATAAAAAAAAAATACCTTCCATCTTCAATATATGCCACTGCCCGGTTTGATAGTGAACTAAATAAATAACATTTAAACAAAGTTCATAAGTTATGTAATGCTGTAGAAGGATGCAAAGTAACTGAACGAGCTGAACCACCATGTCTGCTTCAGTTGTGTGGTTTATACATTTGCAGTGTTCATTAAAGGATAATTTCCTTGAGTGCTTTTACCTGTGCAATCTGTTACGAAGTCTTCAAGGTTTATTAAAACGCAGCTTGAATAAAACACTGTGCTCACAAAGGGGCGCAGGGAAAGAATGAACAAGAGACATAAAAATGTGTCACAATTTGTAACTAACAAACAATAGTCAGGCTAGAAGTGATGGATTATTGAATATGAATTTTATACAATACCGACAAGATGAAAAATTAGAAACATGCAGCATCTGAGTATCTTTATTTGTAGACGTTTTGCCATTCAGTGACTATCATATTCTTCAAGACTACGATGTTCTTCAACACCAAGGCTGATGGACTGATTACTTCATCTTTTGTATATAGCTCTACTGTCTTCACATCATATCCATGTATTGCATTGTTAAAGCCAATGGATGGCGAGATGTCTACAAATAAAGATACCCAGATTTTACACATGTATTTAATTCTTTATCTTCTTGGATTATTGAAGCTTATTTGGGTAATACGCAAAGGAAAGTTGTGAGATATGAAGAGCACTTTGATCTGGTACGTCACTCATCACTTTGACCTGGTACGTCACTCATCACTTTGACCTGTTAAGTAACTCAGTGCTTTTACCAGGTAGAAACAATCAAGAAACAGAACAGTAGAGTGCTTTAACACTAATGGAAGGTAAAGACATGGAACAGTGACGAGGTAATGGAGGAGGAAGTGGAGTGATGGAACAGGACAGTGAGAGATGGTGAAGGTTCAGGGTGATGGAGCAACAATGAGAAATAATGCAGGAGGAAGGTGATGGAACAAGGTAAGATGTAATACAAGGGAAAGAAAGGAAAATAAGAAAGGCACATAATAAAAGCCAAGAGAAATGTGATAGTGGTAAGGGCGGAAAGCTCATCTGTAGATTAAGCGACTAAAAAAAATTATGGATTGGGGTCAATAAAAGAATCAGAGAACGTATAAAAATAAAAAAAGAAAGATACTGACATATAAACTGTCACGATTTGATGTCTGTTCGTAATCACACAAAATTCCATCCCTGTCGCAGACAAGTCTCTCTAGTTGGCTGATTAAGGTATTGTAAAGACTATCACTGCAAGAGGTTACATGTCACCTGGTCACTACCAGTCAAGAATATTTTAATTTCTAATAGAGATTAAAATTAACTTAATGTACAATATATACAGTATACACAAACATACATTTCTCTCTCTCTCTCTCTCATACACACAATATATATATATATATATATATATATATATATATATATATATATATAGAGAGAGAGAGAGAGAGAGAGAGAGAGAGACAGGGTGGATAGGGGGGCAATGTGGCAGATGTTGCATGTAAATGGTACAGGAGGTAGGTTACTGAAAGCAGTGAAGAGTTTTTACGAGGATAGTGAGGCTCAGGTTAGAGTATGTAGGAGAGAGGGAGATTATTTCCCAGTAAAAGTAGGCCTTAGACAAGGATGTGTGATGTCACTGTGGTTGTTCAATATATTTATAGATGGGGTTGTAAGAGAAGTGAATACGAGGGTCTTGGCGAGAGGTGTGGGGTTAAAAGATTAAGAATCAAACACAAAGTGGGAGATGTCACAGTTGCCCTTTGCTGATGATACTGTGCTTTTGGGAGATTCTGAAGAGAAGTTGCAGAGGTTGGTGGATGAATTTGGTAGGGTATGTAAAAGAAAATTAAAAATGAATATAGGAAAGAGTAAGGTGATGAGGATAACAAAAAGATTAGGTGACGAAAGATTGGATATCAGATTGGAGGGAGAGAGTATGGAGGAGGTGAATGTATTCAGATATTTAGGAGTGGACGTGTCAGCAGATGGGTCTATGAAGGATGAGGTGAATCATAGAACTGATGAGGGGAAAAGGGTGACTGGTGCACTTAGGAGTCTGTGGAGACAAAGAACTTTGTCCGTGGAAGCAAAGAGGGGAATGTATAAGAGTATACTTATACTAACATTCTTATATGGCTGTAAAGCATGGGTGATGAATGTTGCAACGAGGAGAAGGCTGGAGGCAGTGGAGATGTCATGTCTGAGGGCAATGTGTGGTATGAATATAATGCAGAGTATTCGTAGTTTGGAAATTAGGAGGAGGTGTGGGATTACCAAAACTATTATCCAGAGGACTGAGGAGGGGTTGTTGAGGTGGTTTGGACATGTAGAGAGAATGGAACGAAACAGAATGACTTCGCGAGTGTATAAATCTGTGGTGGAGGGAAGGCGGGGGAGGGGTCGACCTAGGAAAGTTTGGAGAGAGGGGGTAAAGGAGGTTTTGTGTGCGAGGGGCTTAGACTTACAACAAGCATGCGTGAGCGTATTTGATAGGAGTGAATGGAGACAAATGGTTTTTAATACTTGACGTGCTGTTGGAGTGTGAGCAAAGTAACATTTATGAAGGGATTCAGGGAAGCCAGCAGGCCGGACTTGAGTCCTGGAGATGGGAAGTACAGTGCCTGCACTTTGAAGGAGGGGTGTTAATGCTGCAGTTTTATAACTGTAGTGTAAAGCGCCCCTCTGGTAAGACAGTGATGGAGTGTATGTTCTTCAGCTGCTGTGTTAAGAATACATAAAGTTCTCTAGCGACAAATTTGGAAGACAAAGAGACTCGTTTGAATGAAACAAAACTGCAACGTAAAAACTCAGGCAAAATCTTACCTGGATTATTTCCTCAAAAGTATGCCAGAACAAACATTATTTTCCATAGGGGAATAAGTTGTACCCACAAAACTTTTAATAACGTTCTTGAAATAATGCAATATTTTTATCAATGGGAAAATGAGATTGTTTATACTGAAAAGCGACATCACCCTGGGGTAGATTCTCCTCAGTGTGTTTTAAAGTTTGAAGGAAGGAAACACACAAACACAACTGGAGGTTAATAACTCAAGTCACAGGGATGTTAGAAAGTATTTCTTCAGCCTTCGAGTTGTCAGGAAGTGTAAACATCTGGAGAGTGAAGTAGTGGAGGCAAGATCCATGTACATAGGTACGATAAGGCTCTTGGAGAAGTGAAAGTGTGGACCTAGTAGCGATTAGCGAGGCGGCGGGGCCAGGAGCTGTGAGTCGACCCCTGCAACCAGAAATAGGTGAGTACACACACACACACACACACTTCCTCACGTTCTCTCTCGTGCTAATATACTCTAGCTACGTATCAGTCCTTAAAACTCGGGTTTTATCCTCCGGGCCTTCCACTCTCTCCCTCGCAGTGCTCATTACTAGTGAACCTTCGCGCGAGAACAGTCTCCTCTAAAATTTTACCTCCTGGAAGATGAAGACTTCTTGGTAGGCAAGACTTTTATCTCCCTGTACGTCTATTGAGTTCTCTTAGTAAGATTTTCTATCTGCTGCGAGCACACAGCCTTCTTATTAAGGATTTACCTCGTGCACACAGTATTTCAGCCCAACTTTTCCTGGCATGTAAATACAATCTTTACACTCAAGACTTTTCCTTCCCTCGTGCAGTCTTCTCAATCAGATTTCTGCACAGAGTTTCATGATCCAGTCTTATCCTCCCAGAAGCAAACAACCTTCACATTAAAACTTTTCCTCGTTCAGCCTTCTCTCGTCTACTTTGCCTGCCACACTCTTCCCAGTTAAACTTCCCCATCCCCTTTTCA
The DNA here is from genome assembly GCF_038502225.1 of Cherax quadricarinatus. Classification (NCBI taxonomy): domain Eukaryota; kingdom Metazoa; phylum Arthropoda; class Malacostraca; order Decapoda; family Parastacidae; genus Cherax; species Cherax quadricarinatus. The sequence goes on along the minus strand of NC_091350.1, from coordinate 17,425,903 downwards.
CACAGGTTTCACTGCAAAAATTCTCGCAAGTGTCTTTCAAACGCAGGAAGCTCGACAAGGGTCTTGAGGAATGGGAACGAGGCAACAGCTAACCCGGAAAATGTTTTCAACTTTCTAATTTCCCCAGACATTTCCAGAGCAATCAGGTGAACCAAAGTTTCCTCAACTTCAGCGAATTCTTTGATTGGGACGCAAATGAAACCAAATAAGCCTTAAACACGACACCGATTCCGGTTGAGAATGCCAAATATTGTTGAAGTGTCAGTGTCCCAGAGTCAGCGACTTAATTATTCCTTACATTTCCTGTTTGTTTCTGCGCGGTAATAGAAGCTGGTGTTGATATGACAGAGAAATAAATTCAGAAAGTTTTTCCAGTTTCGTATGTCTTACCAATACATCGGGTGTGTCGGAGAGAAGTGACAAATCATGGAGAGAGAGAGAAAGAGAGAGAGAGAGACTGAAGCAGTTGAGGAAAGCAGTTAGCAGAAGACTTTACTGTCAAGACTATTTGATGAAGACTTTAAACAGAACAGCTCCTTATAATCCGGTGTAAACATCTGATATAAGAATCAAGCAAAAGGCTCTGCCCCCGCCCCCATCTCCACTACACTGCCTGCTTGACAAGTGAAGAGCATTTCCATGTTGTATTTTAAAATCCTGCATGGATATTTAATAAGAAAGATGTAAGAGTTTAAATGTAACAAATAATCACATCTAAACCCAGCATTATATCTAAGTGAATATGATATTTGCAATTGCACGTCCAGCCAGTTCTAAAAAGGACTGAACTATTTTTAGAGTCTTTTGCAGTGTTCGACCATTTAAAAAACTGTACACTCATTTTTCTTGCACCTCTTGCCTCGGAGTTCTATGCCGTTGTTTATTGTTATTAACTCTGCACTTCGTAAAGTTTCTCATCTTGGTTTATATCAAATCTCACTAGTGTTTCAAGACTGAATGAAAGTTCGCCGTCGTTTTTTCTAAGGAGGAACAGGTTCAGTACTTTGAATCTTTCTCCTAAGTAATTGTTTTTAATTTAGATTATAACTTTATTGCTTTATCACGTCTCCAGATTGTCTTCGTTTTCTCTGCATTATCCCAGGTTCGTATTATTTTTTTCTGCATCATCTGCAGTGTATCGTCTTTTGTGTAATTCTTGAACCAAATCTAGAAGGAATATTCGAGGCGAGTTCTGACGAGTTATACTACAAGTATTGTAACTGGTATTCTATGGTACAAGTTTATAGGTATGACCTTTAGTATTCCATCTTGTTCTACAAACAGAAGGTGCATTTCTATCCTAATCACTTTATATTAATAGTACACAAAACTGACAAGTAGATTAATAAGACCTAGCATATGCAACAGTTGGGTATTATCTGTTTCGATTCCTGTCTCCAGGATACAAGTCTCTATCCTCGGCCATCTACTATATGTATATTCATCAAAACTGATGGATTGAACAACACCTCTCAAGACTGAGGGACTGATCACCTTTCACTACACGTCTTTCCACCATCTCCAGTAATTATTCTCTGTATCTTATACAACCACTGGTTGGTGAAACTTTTCCACATGGGAATAGTCAAGAGTCGCCCACTAACTGTTCATTTTTGCGTGATCTGACATATTTGATATTCGCAGTAAAGCTTGGTTAGGGTAAAGTATATTCTCTTATATTTATGTATAATTTATAACAACAAAATTGGTGATTTATGTACGGCAGCGTTAGGTGTATATTGTGGAAGTGTGCACTTTCACCCCAACGCTAAGGATGGGCTGAGCAATGTGTTGTGTTTGCTACCAGTAGTTAGACATTAACATACTTCAGGTTACTATTAATGACTTGTGGCTCAGTGGTAGCACCTGGAGCCACTATCATATTCCCAAGTATCCACAAGTGTTGTCGTGTAGTAAAAGTCTCTCCCTACTATCCACCAGTCTTCACCTAGCCTGCTACTAACACCATCCGTGAAAACCAATCTCCTCACCCCGACGCCTTCAAATGAAAAATGATAGAGCAGAGAAAGGAATAAAATCTGAAGA